>NC_081343.1:65329836-65703657 GCF_029784015.1 Lycium ferocissimum
CTAAAAATTTTACTCAAAGTTATCAAAATACTTTGTTGATAATTATAATGTACTTACCTCTGGTAAAAGCCCGTTCTTTTACTAGATGGTAAGCGAGGAACTGATCCATCCAGAGACCTTTCAACTGTTGTGAAACAAATATTGTATTCCTAAAGAGGAAAAGAATAAAAGAGTAATTAAATTATGAAGCGTGCAACATCAGATGCAAGTATTTACTATTTAGCAATTGACATCACTTGGCAATAAATACTAAAAATATGGAACCTTCCAACCTAGCTAGCACTTAATCACATTGTCGGAAAGTCAGGTAATGCTACCCCTTTCTAAAGAAAAGAGGGCAGGGGAGGAGAAGGAATGAAGGGTAATTAATGACAGAGGGAAGGAGAAAGATAGATGTATTAATAACAACTAACCTGAATAATGGAAGGGTATAGACTGTTGAAGTCCAGTAGCAGGATGTACTTATCATATAAACCTCTTTTTGGCTCCAAAACTAATCCACCAGAGTAGGAAGGCCCCTTTTTTGCTTTCCCATAGGTCGACATCCGGAATCCCGCTTTCAACATTTGGATCATCAGCATCAAGGGGATCAGTTTCTTTTCCCTCATCACCGTGGTTCAACTTTCGTTTTGTAATTTTTAGCTTCTTTTGCATGAGAAGAATATTTGTCTGGCACTATGAATTTCTTAGCATGGAATGCATGCAACAAGAGGTACTCTACTCTTTGGGCCCTAGCACCCTGAAATAAAATTTAAAAAAATTAGCATTCACATGTCCCTATAACATTCACAAAGTTTGGTCTCATGAACATGAAGCAGGTTTTTGCAACAATTCACCTGGAGGGTTTCCCCCAAGAGATTACCACTGATATTGGTCAACTGACGAGTTAGGAAGAACACTTAAATGAAACATGAGTTCCATTGATAACCATGCATCAGTTTCTCCGCATTCAATCTGCATAGATCACGAATGCCCATTAGGATGCTACTTAGAAGGCAATATCAGTTCTGTGTGTTTAGAGAAAACTATTAGGTCAGCAAACTTCATTTCAGAAGGACGAGACAAGGTCCAGCCTTAAAGATTAACTAGAAATGGAATTAGTACATCCGGAGATGCAAAGCAAACTACTCCATGACAATCTGTTAGCTAAAAGATCATGCTTCTAGTTTATTCATGTAATGTTAATTGCACAAAGGTGTGCTTATGTTATATTGCTTCAACATGTAAACTCCATTCCTATTTTGTTTCTAGCTGTTGAAAAGCCCATTAGCAGTAATTTTCGTTGGTTATGGAGTGGTACATTGTATTCTAAATGTTCAACAAGACAATAAATGGCACAATGCAGCTGGTCCATCTATTATGAAATGGGTAACACTTAGTTTTATTGTTGAAAGCAAATCCCAAAAACTAAACTACAAATAACTCTCTCTATGCTAATAAAATAAGAGCAGTTGGATTAGAAAAATTGCTAAATTAGAATCGGAACCTACAAGTTCCACAAGTGAATCAGCAGCCTGAAACATTCGAGGCACATCGTGGGGAGAAATCTCCTTCCTATCTTTGTTCAGTTGATTCTTCGCAAGTTGTGTCAATGAATAACTAACCTGAGAGGGAATATAGTTAAACCAATGGTTACACATGTCAAAAAAAATTATGCAGCTATCTCAAAAACAGCTCAATGAATAGGAACTCTACCTCTTTTAATAATTCACGTGAAGATAAAAAGGTGTCACATAGGAGACGCCCAGCAATACAAGACATGATCCCTGGACTTGCTCCTGAGCCAAAAATTGTACTGCCCTTGGTAAGCTTTGGCATGACAGAACGCTTAAGGCGACCTATCTTTGACCACATAATGCTTGGGACTTTGCAGGCCTGCAGAAATTGCAAGAATACATAGCACCGGAGGAACAATAAGCAGGCAGCTCAATCCCAGATTGTATACTGAAAACCTTTAATTTCTTATTTCTGAGAATACTGCAAATTCGTCGTTTTTGTTTTAGAGCTAAGCATTAATCGGAAAATTCTCAATGCCCTTGGTATAAATAGGAAGACAGACTAACTATGACGAGAAAACAGTGAGTGTAATATATTAAGATTCAAAATAGAAATGGAAGATTCAGAAGATCCTGTATTCTATAATTTTTCAGAGATCACTACTATGGAAGGTGGAATGTATAAAATATACACAAACCTGAACTCTGTGAAGAAGAACATCCAAGTCAAAGCCAGATATATTATGACCAATAAGCACGTCACTGTCCAATTTATGCAACTCTAGCATCAACCGGTTCAATAATGCCCTTTCACTGATTTCAAATAGAGAAAGTGACACTTCAGTAATGCAAACGAGAAACAAATAAAGGTATAGGCAATAACATAACTTCCCAATGAACTTGCCTGCTTTCAGAAATAATAACATTTGATCCAGCTTTTGCATTTCTCTCTGCTGTTTCCTTTGTAAATCCCATAGGAAATATGCCTCCCTCAAGCTTACGCACAACAGTAAAATGAGAAAGCATCCCTGGCTTTGTCCATTCAGATGTTAACATGGGCGTATCAATCTGCAAAATCAACATATGCTCTGTTTCGTGAAACTTCAAGGAAATTCTTGTCGAAAGCAGTTTTCACATCAAGCAGACTAAAAGTGTCCTGTTTTTCCTTTTTGCCCAGTACCAGCTCTAACATTTTTATTTCGTTGATACCGAGCAAGGATATTTATATCAAAAAAAGTGAAATTCAGTTTTACCACATTAATATGTGCATATGCGTGTGAGTTGCATCTATGGGTGTGAAAGAAGACGACACGCCCTGATACATTAGAATGCAACTTATTACGTGATTATGATACAAATACTGTTTCACTTCAGTCTTCATACAAGTAAATAATGTAGGGCACTTTATTAGAGACGAGGATCTATCGGAAACAGCCTCTCCACCTCCCAAGGTAGGGGTACGGTCTGCGTACACTCTATCCTCGCCAGATCCCACTTGTGGGACGACACTGGGTATGCTGTTGTTGTTGTTGTTACTTTATTTGTGAAAATCATGTGCATCATACAAGATCTACCAAGCCAAAAAATGCCTAGTAACTAACCCAAGAAAATGACCCAATGAAACCTGATAGATCCTCTGCAAGTGAGGTGGCATTCCCTCGACCTGACTTACCATAATATTTACTTCATAACACATAATCAGGTAGAGCATAAATTTCTAGAACTGATGCACGAAACAATTACAGATGGCAACTCAGGCAATAAACATGGCTGAGGTCCATTTAAATTTTTAGAAGCATGGAATGAGTAAATAACCATCAGAAGATCCAATAATTCCTTTATTATAAAAAAGAGAAAAATTGCCTCCGATATCCTAAAACCCAATTGTATTTGATCAGACCGTGATTGCAAAAGTAACTAGCCCCATGGACTTTACCTTCGCACTCTGACAGCAAATGACAGATGCAGAGACAATTTCATTTATATTTTGTTTTTCGTTGATGATAGTTTTCAGATTTATTGCTGTAACAACCACTGGAGGAATCTCAGCAATATTCTTAGAGGACGTGGAGATTTGAATGTCTTTTGGACTATCTACAATGACCTCGAATTTACACCAGCTCACCTGTGCAGAACAAAAAGAAGCTCAGAAATATAGACCAGGTGAACCACCTGAAGACAGGGGATGTAAAGTTGCTTTCATGGCCTTACACGTTGAGCATTAGGACAACTAGAGAACTTCAAAATTGATAGCCATGAAGGTCCTTTTATTTTTCTCTTGATCAGGAATAACTCCATCGCACTGCATATAGTAAAGACTGGTTGGATAACCTCACATAGACTCAAGAGATCCGAATCAAGTAGAAGTACTAAACAAGGAAATATCCAAATATTGATGATAATGAATGTTCGCGGAGAGGGGATGAGGTCTTTATGTATAACTGATGATTCATAGCTGGAGCCACACTCCATAGAGAAATAAATGCAAATTTCAAAATGTACTATTGGTCTTGAGCTCTTTCAGTTGATACTTTCTGTTGAATAATGAAGCACCCCGTTGAATTGATACGAAAAGTAGTCGCCTTTCAATTAATCTCTTTGTAAAGAGAGATATCATACATGTTAGGAAGCTTGTAAACTAGAAAAATCATCCAAAATATACTTGGAATGAGTACACATGAATGTATAGCATGTAAACTAGAAAAGTTGGTGGAAATGTACCTGGAATGAGTACCAAGCAAGGCACTAAAGTTTTCTCCCCTGAGATCTGATGGAAGTGGTGGATCCTAGAATGAAAGTTCAAAACAGGTAACTCGAAGACATGACACAATGTAACATAACAGAGGAATCTGGAATATAACTTGAACTTGGAATTACAGAATCCATAATGTTTGGCTAGTGTAAGTTGTATATAATGTTCTAATCAATTAGTAATACATAAAGAAATACAAAATGTACCTTGAAAGGATAGTTAATCTTAAGGACAAAATTCTCCCCCCGAGGTACATCAGATCGTTCAAATGCATAATTTCTCTACAAATGTAGCAGAGGAACGCAATGAATAACAAAAAAGAAAAGAAAGAAAAGAAAAGAAACAAATAGCATTGCAAATCGCTGTCAGTAAAATTTACAGAATACAATTTGCAAGCAAATTACACTTCAAACCTTCACTGGTGACATGCTGAAACTTGAGATGTTATGTTCTAGTAGCTTATTTCTAAACTCAGCCTTCAATCCTGATGCCATCTCCTGGAGACAAATTTGGGAGGGAGCGGGTGAGTAAATGGCAGTATGTAGAATAAATTCAAGTACATGAAATGAGAAGGCATTTCAAGAGATTACGTGCAACTGACTGAGGAAGGCAGAGGGAGAGATTTGAGACTCTTCTACATCTCTGGAGAGCTTTGAGGTTGTATCAGTACAAAATACAGAACCATTTGGGACCGCATAAACACATCTTTGCATGTTCTTCACAACAATACAGCAACTATCGTATGTACCTCCAACTTTCACCTACACTCATATAACAGTATTCATCTGTCAGCTATCAATTTAACATATTATTATATGCTGTTCAATTGTCACTTTATCATACAAACTTCCCAAATCCCTACACAAAATAAAGTCCTCTAAGCAACATTAGGCTGTATAGTGGTTATAATCTTCAACATTGAAGCACTACAAGTATGTTCATTTTACTTGTTCATAGGCTAATAGCAGCAAAAGGTCCAAATGATGGTGCACTTATGGCTAAAGATAAGCAAATGGTTTCCAAACATAAGTGCAAGCACACACGTTTATCAGCAAAGTTTACTCAAACAGACACACCAGATTTTCAGAAGGTGTCACTTGTCAGTAATGACTCGAGCTCATTTAAATCAGTAAAGAGAAAGAGTACATAAGCAAAGCCTTCGAAAATTACCTTCCCGAAAAGATAAATATTGCCAGCATTTGGACCATAGAGCTCTTCATGGGCATCAAGTATGAAGAAAGGCAATGATCCATCAGAATCCAACTCAAAACCTGTTTTATCTTCATCTAGTTTTGCCCCAGATTCATTGCAGTTCGAAACCCCGCTGCCTGCATTCCTTAAAGCCTGCCATTCAGCAGTAGCACTCAAGCCAGAATCCTTTTCCTCTTTAATTTTTGCATTTAGTGCAAACACCTTATTTTCCACCAAGGGCTCTAATTTCACCTCAGCACAATTTACCACATTATCATTATCCCTCGTTTCCACATCAGCATCTAAAACCTCACTATTTTGGTAATCATTGGCCGAATCATTTCCTTCATCGATACTAATTTTAGGTAAGCCACCGAAAATAGACTCACTATTTTCAACAGTAACACTCTTGACTTCCTGTCTAACCATGAAATCAAGGTTATTATCAGCTACAGCCTTCTCAGTTTTGACAGTAAACGAGTTGGAATTAGCAATTGAACTCCTCGAAGCATGCAATGAGTTAGAATTTGAATTTCCCCTTCGCCTTCGCTCTCTGTCAGCCTCATCAGGAGCAAATTCAGCTATAACATCATCTACAATGCTATCGCACGACAAATTCCTTGTCGTCTTATCGTCTCTCTTAAACACTGAAGAGGTAAACATACTAGAAATCCTTTGCTTACCCATCAATGCCGCAGCAGCTGTAAGTGCAGCTGATGGCTTTTTTGTAATTTGTTGCTTCTTCTCCGATGCCTTCCTCTTATTCTTTGGCCTCTCATCCTCATCCCCCGATCCTTCTGTTGGAAATAATAATTCAAAGTTGATTAGGATTTGGTATTTTAATTCATGTCCAGTTAGCATCTATAGTCAAATTTATATAGGAACAAGTTTTCATGTTTTGAGTTCAAGTAGATTTCGTACTATTAGAAATAGTGGTGCTAGTAGCTATTTTCATAGAGTGGAATTGTAGAAAATATTTCAGATATTGATAGTTAAAAAAAAATGGAAAATTTTCAAAAATGTACAGCTTTTGAAAATATTGCCGCGCAGCCCAATATTCAAAATTATACAACATTATACCTAAGGGGGGAAAGCATTATACGTAATGTATCAACCTTGTATAAAGTGTATAATAGGTGTTTATAAACTACAACAAGCCCAGTATAATCCCACCATGTGGGGTCTGGAGGTGTTTATAAACTAATATGTTGAAAATCAGGTGTTTATACACAAACGCTATGAGCTAAGTGGCGTAAATATTTTCAACTATAGACATAGAGCGTAATTTTCTCATTCCTTCACCTTCGGATGATGACACGTCAGCAACTGACCAATACTCTTCCTGGCCTTCATGAAAGTTGATTAGGTCATCGTATTTTAATTCATGTCTAGTTAGGATCCTATAGTCAAATTTCTATTGGAATAATTGTTTTGAGTTAAAGTAGATTTCGTACAATTATAAATAAGGTGCTGCTAGTTATTTTCATAGAGTGAAATTGTAGAGAGCTTTCAGATATTTATAGTTAAAGATAAATAAATCCTTTACCTTCGGAAGATAACACGCCGGCAACTGACCAATCCTCTTCCTGTCCTTCATCTCCATACCCTAATCCATCATCATCAACAATAAATCCCTTAGACGCTTCACGCCGCTTAGCAACTATGTCGTTATACTCGTCGTCTTCGACTATATCGTAAATCGGTTCATCTATTTTGATCTGAAAACCGGTGTTATCAGTGGACCGGCGATTACCGGTTCGAAGAGCTTTGATTCGTTCCAGTGCTTCTGCTCTTTTACTGACCGTTGGTTTTCGACTCGACCGCCTTCCTTCCACTACTGTTGGTTGCTCGTCTGAAGACATTTTTTTGTGAATGTGAGAGAGTTTTTTTTCACTTTGAGATCTGGAAACGTAGGGATGGAAAAAAAAATTGGGAATGTAGTGTTGATGATGAGGAGATAAATGGCGGGAATGTTTTGTTTTCGCGCCTAAAATACTGAAAGCCCTATTGGGCCTCAAAGGTTCAAAATATTTGGACTGGACTATAAAGACATTTTTTTGCGCGGAGTGCCCTTCTTTTGGGCTGGTCTTTATATTTTGCCCCTCATTTATGCCTTCTTTAATTTTTGCCCTGCTCTTTGTTTAATGAAAGTTTTTTGACGAAATTACCCTTACCCCATTAAAACCCTTTCTATTTAAGTCATTTGCCCTTTTTCTTTTCTTTTTTTGCTTCTTCGTTCCTCCTTTGTTTTGTGTACTGTCTTATACGTTCCAAAATTTAGGTACGAATTTGGATCTTTTGCTCGTTTCAATATTTGTTTTTATGTTAAATTGTTGTTTGTTGAATTGATATCTTTGTCTTCGTCGTTTTTTATATTTAAGTGATCCTTTTTTATTTAAAATTATAGTGTTTTGTTAAAGTGTACGTATGATTTTTTGAACTTTAGTTTTCGTTGCCCATGTATATATTTTGGTTTTTTGAATGTCGTATTATGAATGTCGTAATATGTTTTAGTTGATTTTGATATGCGTTTTGGTTTTCTCTTCGTTGAATCTTTGAAGTTTTGCTGTGAGCAATTTGTTTTATGTTGTTCTTGTTGTTTTTGTTTAATAATCGGTTTTTGTGAAGAATGTGTTTGTGCGAGGCGGCATATGCTGTTCGGCGGGAATTTTTGTTTTTTGAAACTACATTTATGCCTATTCGGCATAATTTCGTGATTTAAGTTACTTTGTATGTGTTATGATTTTTGGTTTTTATGATAGTTTATATGTTTTCTGATTATAAGCTTTAGTTTAAGATTTTTGGTGTTTTTTTTGTTTAGTAACTTTGTGTTTTCATGAAGGCGTGTTTGTACGAGGCAACATATCTTGGTCCGGCAGAGTTATTGGTTTTTGAAACTGAAGTTATGCCGGTTACGGCATAAAGTTATGCCTGTTCCGGCATAACTTCATGAATTAAGTTAATTTATGTGTGTCTTTGTTTTTTGGTGTTTTCTTGTTAATAATTTTTGTTTTTATGCAATCTTATGTGTTTTGGTTCTTTCTTCTATTATGCGGTATTTGTGAGTATGACATGAAAAAGAGAGCAAGATGCGTGAAGAAAGCAAAAAAATAGATTGTTTTAGTTGAGCAAGATACTCTGTGAAGAAAGGAAAAAATAGTTTGTCTTAGTTATTTTTGCACTATGTAATTTTGTTTTTTTTGGTGCGCCCTTGTGTTTTTTGTAAATGTTATAAGATTGTACAGTTTGTTTTGTGTTATAAATTTCAACTTTAACCACCTTTGTAATTTGATGGTGTTCATTTTTAATCTCAACTTCTCTTTGTTCATAAAAATTTGCTATTTTGTTGAAAATCCAAGTTATACCGTTTCCATCACAACTTCATGGTTGTTATATAATAGAAGTTTGCCGGGGTCGGCATAGTTCCTCATTATATGAACAGAAGTTCCACCCATTAAATGAAATTTAAGTTAAGAAAACTTGCCATAACCAACAACAAAGACAAACCATTTGAAGTTATTTGACCGGCCAAAATGCATTTATTGGGGATTATTTGTGACGGAAAAAATTTGTTTTTTGTTGAAAACCAAATTTATGGTGGTTATTTAATAGGAGTTTGCCGGGGTCGGCATAGTTCCTCATTTTATGAACGAAGTTCCACCCATACCGGCGAAATCGGCAACAAAGATAAAACGTTTTTAACTTTTACGAACAGTCGAACGCATTTTATTGGGATTAGTTGAGACGCCATAATGGTTGTTTTAGTATGAATGAATTTTTGCTATGAATGAATGAAATATTTTACTTAGTGTTAATTGTATTGTGCTGAATGTTTTATCCAATTTTCCAGCATTTTAAAATGTTATATAAGCAACAAAGCCCATAAGTATGCCGCTAACGGCATACTTATTTATTTTGTAAGCGAAAGACCTGCCGGGTCCGGCATAAATGTGAAACATGAAAACAACAGAGAGAATAATATTGTTATGTCCCAAGGCATACATCTATTAAACTTACCGGGATGTAGTATTTGAGATACCAATTTTGTTTCCCAAAAAAAGCTTTTATACACACCACAGGAGGCATAAATTATAAAAGCTGGATAATTAAATTTGATGATTTTTTTTTCTTTTTCCTCAATGTTTTATGGTAGAGAATTGTAGATTTCATGTAGGGACATTTATCTCTTTCTCTTATATAGTTTTTTATTATCAACAACAAGAAGATAACAACTTAGTAAAAGAAAATAATAAAAGAAAGAATGGACGAGAAGAATAAATGTGTGATTGATGCTTGAAGTCTCGGTCTTAGTACTACCAAAGTTTTGCCATTTCTTTCGGGCGAGTGCGCATTATGCGTCAAGAATCATAAGATCAATTCATATAAACCATGTATAAGAGTGTGATGTTAGGATGACAATTTCCTCTTCTGTATCGTCTTGAATATGGATTGAGAGAAATTTGTTTGTGGTTACGGGTTGCCCTAGTGTGTCCAAAGAACTTGCATCTACCACGTACGTATGTGTACTTTGTCGATTCTCTTCTTGGGCGATATCTTTTTGTTTGTTTTCTTCCGGTCTTATTTTAACATCGGGCGGCATTATTTTAATATCCATAATGTTTTGTGGAATAATCCATGAGTCTTGATTTCCAATGATAGTATTTCACCTTTGTATGTCTCTTGGCAGGCTTGTTTCTTGAACCGATCCGCACGGTATGTAGATTTTGGCAAACTTCTTTTGTCTATAAACGCCATGGCATGTGTGCACGGTAACTCGTCGGTTTGGAACTCCAAGCACTCACAAGTCATATTCTTGAGTCTACATTGTATTGATATCCTTCATCTTTCACAACAAATTTGACGGGAGTTATGTTTTCTACCTGTGGAAATTGACAATATAAATGAGTGATATTTTTTCGGGCAATTTTCAGATTATGTGAGAGTTATGCCCTTTCCGGCATACTTCCTGTACAGTGAAAATAAGAGTCTGCCCCTTCCGGCAGAACTATTTATAAAATAGGGTCACGATTGTTCCTTTGTCCGCATAACTTTTGTGTTTGTTTGATTTTAAACTATACATTGCTCATAAAACTAAGATTTGAAGTGTATGTTGGTAAAATCTACTTACTTTCATTGTGAGTATAAAAAACGGTGTCATAATTATGCCCTTACGGCATAATTCCATGCTAGTTAAAATAAGAATACGCCTTCGGCAGAACGAAGTATAAAAATGGGGTCATAGTTCTTCCTTTATCCAGCATAACTTTTGTGTTTGGTTAAAATTAAACTATGCATTGCTCACCAAACTAATATTGAAGTGTATGTTGGGAAAATGTACTTACTTTCATTGTGAAGCCTCTACTTATCTTTTCAAGCAGAATCTTTTCAGCCCAACATGTCAGGTCATGGGACGGTCATTGCATCCAATTTTCTCTGGTAAAACCAATTTTGCAGCTTGTTCTGGATGTAATCAATACATGCCATTATTGGCAACTCTCTTGCTTTCCTCGATACGAATTCATTGTCTCGACATTGTTCGTTGTGAGCATGTTGTAACGCCTTTGTTGGTGTGGAATGAACGTGCCCATCTTTACGGTGGTTCTTCTTCTCTCTATGTATTCTGCTGACTTTTGGGTCGATTTGTTGTATCGTGACATATAGGTACGAAACTACTGCTGTTTGTAGGTAGTTGTTTGCATTGTAGAACGTGATAGGATCGCTTCGGATGGGAAATATTTTTGCAAGTTCTTCTCCGTGTGGTAGATGCATATTCCATCTTTGGGTATCTGGATACGATTCTTTGATTGCGGTTGCAATTGATGCGTGGCGATCGGAAAGAATTGATAGGTCTTTGCGCGTGCCAAACACCTTTTTCACGTGTACGAAGAACCACACATGTAGGATTCATTATTCTCGAGTCGCAATACCAAATGCTAGAGGAAATATCTTGTTGTTTCCATCTTTTGCTACGACTATCATGAGCACACGCGGTATTTTGATTTCAAGAAGGTTGCATCCACCATTATTGCGGTGCAGGTGTTTCCAACCCTCGATTGATGCTCCATAAGCGAAAAAAGCATACTTAAACTTATTGTCGGCAGTCCATTTGATGTTAGCAATTTGTCCCGGGATTTCTTAATTTCATCATGTGAAGATATTGCGGTAGAAGTGTGTAGTTATTTTACGGCGTTCCTCTTATGACATTATAAGCGTGTTGGAGGGAACGCCATGCTTTGTGGTAACCAATGTGCAAGCCATATCGCTTCTCATTTCTTCAATGACAAATTTGGGTGTTATCTCTTGTAGTGTATGGCGTACTAGGTACGTAATGTATTCCGCTATGACTTTTGAAGTTGCATTCCTCATATCGAGAGGTGATGAAATTTATTGAACAACTATGTCTCTTTTCAAAGTTAACTACTTTGAAAAGTTCGATCCTACGAACCTTGAGCGTGGAAACGCCAAATGCGGGTTGGTTCAACACATCGATGTAATACCGTTGCGTGCATGACTTTTCTACCTTGTCTTGTTGATGACGAGTAATTGCAATGTTATTCATGCACTTTTCACGGTATCTTTATCTTTGAATAAAATGCCAACTTCTATTTGATCAATCGATGCACTAGGTGTCAAAATTTGTGTATCATTTTGTATCCTCTTCCTCTTGAGTGTCTTTCTTTTGTTGCATGGTTGTGTTTCTGCCTCTTCAACTGTCATGCTCGGAGTAAGTGATACAACATTCATTGAAGTTGGATCTTTGAGAAAGGTCATTGTTTACAACTTGCTCAATGTTTGGCGATTGCCATTGTAGGCTGGCTTGAGGTGTACGGTTAGGAGTTACTATCTCGCTCTGCTCATGTGGAATCCCAAGGTTATGTCCAATAGGGCTGTGTTGTTCATCATCCAAGCCAATTTCAGACATGTCTTCTTCATAAGCAATGCAAAGTTGTTTGTCAATTTCCTCTATGGTTTGTCCTTCTGTCATTAGGATAGAGTCATTATGATGTTCTTGTAATGGGTTGTTCTCCGCATCGAATTTGAATTGAACTCTAATATGAAACGGGAATTTACGAAGTTGTCATTGTTGTTGAGCGGTACAAGCAAGTGTGAAGATCAATGTCGTTTGTTACATGCATCCCTTTGGATGTTTTCTCACTGGTGTCAAACCATATGTTGGCCTCTTTTTGCTGAGTGTCTTGTGTATGCCCCCGCAAATATCTGTTGAGTGAATTGTTGAAAATTTACACCATCATTGACAAGTATTAGCTTGGTTTCATGATTAACATAATTGTAGGTGGCGTCCCATTTGCCGTTGAAGGCTACGTAGATGCATCTTGGTGTCATTTTTTTGTTAAACTTCCTGCATAAAGAAAGATTCACTTGAGAAAAAACCAAAATGAAATGTATTTAAGTTGTTAGTTTTGAAAATTTAAGTTCTGCCCTTCCCAGCAGACTTTGCATGTAAAGTCATGATGTATGCCAGACACGGCATACTCTACCATTTTGTAAACAGAAGTTCTGCCGCTACCAGCATTCTTCAAAAACGGAGTAACTGTTTCTGCAACAGTTATTCCAATGAGATTGCAACAGTTATTTTCATGAAACTGAAAAACCTCCTCTGTCTTTATCCAATTTAAATCAAATCCATCCAACAGTTGCGTTGGTTTATACTTCTATATAAACCAACACAACTTTTGGAAGAAGGAAAAAAAAAAAACACTTTACTTCTGAAAATCGGATATAATCACATACAAAATGAACCAAAATCAACATATTGTACATGTTAATGGTGGCCACGGGCAAGCACATGAACATGCCCATCTTCATAACCAAATTCATCCTAATATTGCAAATTTGCAAATTACTCATGAAATTCTTTGATATCAAAAGAGACATAGATTTTACGAGGGCTCTTTATGGTGCTCTAAGCGAGAGAAAATGATGATGCGAAGAGAATTACGATTTGTAAGGCGAGAGGTTATTCCAACACCTTGGCCAAATTGACGATGGGGCAATTTGGAATGGGTACACATGAAATTAGAGCGATGTACTTATGAAGTTAGGATTTTATGTTTTGTGGACATATATATATTTAAATGTATGTGTAATGAAGTGTAAGTATACGTAGGTTTGTAGAATTTTACTTTAATGGCTTCTAAATAGAAGTATTGCCTTCTCAGCATACTTGTTCGAGAAGTTTGTTCACAACATTGCCGATAACGGCATACTATACTCTTTTGTAAATTTAACTTTTGCCTCACTCCGGCATGAGCACTTTTTGTTTCTTGATGATAATGCACTAAGCTTTTTTGGTTTAAAAAAATAAAAAAAATGAAAACCTCCTCTACCTTCATCCAATTTAAATCAAATGCACTGCCTGATTATTGCAATTAGAGGATTGACGCAATTTGGACTAATTTATACTTCTATATAAACCGAACTTTTGCCTTCTCCGGCATACTTGTTATGAAATTGGTTCACAACATTGCCGATAACGGCATACTATTCTCTTTTGTAAATTGAACTTTTGCCTCCTCCGGCATGAGCACTTTTGTTTTGATGATGATAATGCAATAACTGTTTTTGGTTTAAAAAAATAAAAAAATTGAAAACCTCCTCTACCTTCATCCAATTTAAATCAAATGCACAGCAGTTGTTGCAATTAGAGGATTGATGCAAGCTGGACTAATTTATACTTCTATATAATCAGAAATTTTGCCTTCTCCGGCATACTTGTTATGAAATTGGTTCATAACATTGCCGATAACGGCATACTATTCTCTTTTGTAAATTGAACTTTTGCCTCCTCCGGCATGAGCACTTTTTGTTTTGCTGATGATAATGCAATAACTGTTTTTTGGTTTAAAAAAATAAAAAAATTGAAAACCTCCTCTACCTTCATCCAATTTAAATCAAATGCACTATAGCAGTTATTCCAATTAGAGGATTGATGCAACTGGACTAATTTATACTTCTATATAAACCAAAACTTTTGCCTTCTCCGGCATACTTGTTATGAAATTGGTTCAGAACATTGCCGATAACGGCATACTATACTCTTTTGTAAATTGAACTTTTGCCTCCTCCGGCATGAGCACTTTTTGTTTTTTGATGATAATGCAATAAGCTTGTTTTTGGTTTAAAAAAATAAAAAAATTGAAAACCTCCTCTACCTTCATCCAATTTAAATCAAATGCACCCTATGATTATTGCAATTAGAGGATTGACGCAAGCTTATTTGGACTAATTTATACTTCTATATAAACCAGAAATTTTGCCTTCTCCGGCATACTTGTTATGAAATTGGTTCGGAAAGTTGCCGGTAACGGCATACTGTACGCTTTTGTAAATTGACCTTTTGCCTCCTGTACACAGTTTGCCTTAATTCAAGTTTAAATCGATAAGCATTGCCTGATTTAAATTGAATTTATTATTATTACAATTTCAAGTAAATAAGCATTGTATACTAATTTAATTAAGGTATAAAGTAATTAAAATCAGAACAAAGCAACAAATCCAATCAATTCTATTTTTGTTGATTAATTTTATCATGCGCAATTTTCAATACGAAATTTGTATGTCATCTGTTTCTTAATAATCGAGGTCGTAGAAGATGATTTTTTTCAAATATTAACAATCTAAACTCAATAAAATCGTTAAATTGAGTTGAATTAAGATTTGTACCTTTTACGGATGTTGTAGCGACAAAATCAATTGAGAAATCGGCTTGGAACAACGATTTGAATAATGTGAAAAATTGAGAACGAAGTTGGCACAGGTTAACGATATGAAAGAAGCAAGGATTTGAGAATAACGATATTTGTTTTTATATGTAACGGTCAGGGGTAATAATGTCTTTTTACTATGTTGCTTTTGCTCGGAAGGGCAATAATTAAAGACCACCATTTTGAGGGGCAAAATCTAAAGACCAGCCCAAAAGAGGGGCATTCGCGCCAATTGCCCCTATAAAGAAGCTTCCCCAATTGCAATTTTTTGCGCGGAGTGCCCTTCTTTTGGGGTGGTCTTTAAATTTTGCCCCTCATATTTGTGGTCTTTAAATTATGCCCCTCATATTGGTCTTTAATTTTTGCCCTTCGCGCGAGTTCGAGTTCGAACCCTCACTCAAGCAAAAATTAAAAAAATCGCAAGACAAGGGTTGAATCGCGTGTATGCGGACCGCATACTTTTGATTAAGAATTACAAATTTTATGCCGAACCCGCATACTCATACCTTATGGGCGGACTTCCATATGCGGAGTGATAATTCTTCACAAAGTTATGCGGTGGGGGCATACTTTTAATGGGCAAACTTTCTTCATCACAACACTTTTGGTTCTACACTCAAGCCCCATTGTATGATCCTATTTCTTCACATGTAAGCACAATCACATTGTGAAATATATTTTGGTCGAGTGGCATGTTGAATTGGGCAAACGGGATTACCTTGTAATAATTGCAAGAATTTAGTTAAAATCAAGCTTTTTGGTTGAGAATTTTTATGCACTTGCTCCGGGATTCTCGAACCAATAATTTGTCTAACCATCCAATATGTCGGCCAAAATTTAAATTGGTCAAATCCTACTCTTTGACATAGTAGGCATGGATCCACTTTATCCATAAACTTTATGCGGACCGGCATAACTTTGTGAAGGAATTATCAAATTTATGCGATCCGCATACTTATGCCAAGTCTCCCATAAGGCATAAGTATCGGGTCAGATAACTTTGATAATTCCTTCACAAAGTTATGCTGGGGGGCATACTTTTAATGGGCAAACGTTCTTCATCACAACACTTGCACATAACACAAATTGGTTCTACACTCAAGCCCCATTGTATGATCCTATTAGCAAATCGCTGATCTTCCATGTAAGCACAATCACATTGTGAAATATATTTTGGTCGAGTGGCATGTTGAAACACCATAAATTTTTCGATTGACTCTTTCAGATTACCTAATAATTGCAAGAATTTAGTTCGAATCAAGCTTTTTCCAGGTTGAGAAGAAGTATGCACTTGCTCCAGGATTCTCCAAGAACCAATAATTTGTCTAACCATCCAATATATACGCCAAACCTTGTTAAATTGGTCAAATCCTACTCTTTGACATAGTAGGCATGGATCCACTTTATCCATAAACTTTTATGCGGACCGGCATAACTTTGTGAAGGAATTATCAAAGTTATGCCGGACCCCTAACTTTGAAGGAATTATCAAAGTTATCACGGACCCGGCATACTTATGTAAGTCCGCCCACAAGGCATAAGTATGCACGGTCCGCTAACTTTGTAATTCCTTAACAAAAGTATCTTACCGGGTCCGTATAAATTTAAACTACGCCTTGCGAATTTTTTTTTTAAATTTTGCTGCGCGTGGGTTCGAACACGAAACCTATGGGTGTTAGCCGAAGGGCAAAATTTTAAAGATTTCAATATGAGGCAAAATTTAAAGACCACCCCAAAAGAAGGGCAATTCTGCGAATTGCCCCCCCAATTGGACAATGAAGACTTTCCTGGTTTTTTCAATTTTCCCATTTTAACCTCTTCAACTTTTTTTTTTTTTTTGGGGTAAATTGCTCCCTGATGTGTTTATTTGTTACTCCCTCCATTCCCTTTTAAGTGATTTTTCTAGTATTTTTAATTTGTTTCAATATAAGTGTTTTTAAAACGAATAAATTCTTTTTTAATTATCCTTGTTTACTAAATGTTGATCAAATTTTTAACAAGTTTTTCAAAACTTCTTTACATTTTCTTATGTACTCCCTTCGTTCACTTTTACTTGTTCAAAGATTCTAAAAATAGATTTTTACTTTTATTTGTCACTTTTAACAAGATAATTTATTTTATTAAGTGAGTTTTATAATAAGTGTGTCAAACCCTTAAAAATCACTTAAAAGGAGGAAGTAGGATCTAATGCAGCCGTGTCTTAATTCCACGTGCAGTTCACTAAGTTTGACTTCTTCGTTATTGGTAATAATAATATAAAATTAAAAAGTATCCAGATTAAGAGATTTGTGCATATGATGGTGTATTGAATCTCTTACTTGTTAAAGATTATTCATTTTCGTCATTAGTAAATTGTATATATAGCGGTGATTCTATTGCATGAAATTTCGACCTGCTCGAAAAATTGAGGTCTTATAATCTTAAGATTATATATATTTCAATGATGTTTGGGAACAAGTATCTTTCATTTGTTTATGATATCGACTACTCAGTACTTATTTATAACTAATATTGTAAATATCTCATATAGATAATAATTGTCGATTTAATTAAATCCACGTTTTGTTAATTCAACATAACCGTTCATTACAAAAAGATTTCCCTCAAAGTGTCCATAAGAAGATGTAATTTGTAAATAGAGTATTTTAACATCCTTGTATATATAATTTCTAGGTGCAACTCAACAAATTAAAAATTCAGGGCCGTCTTTGAGGAGTTGCGCATATCCTGCAACTAGAGAAATTGACCGCGCTTCGCGCGTTTATATCAAAAAATTAACTATGATAGAAAAATTAATGTTACAACTGTAATGAGAAAATAATATCTAATTAATTAAATGTTCTATTAGAGAGAAATATTTTTTCCTTCTTGATGTAACTTGAAAATAATCAAATAAAACCAACAAACAGAGAAGAGAGAGAGCAATACAACTTTAAGACATTACTATAATGTATCAATCCGAATTAAAAATTCATGCCTCATCCATTGTATTTATAAGATAAAGTACATCTTTTATAAAGTAAGTGAAAGATACAAACAATCAAATTTCATTTTCTATAAAGATTATTTAAGTTATATATAGCTGGATTTGACCTTCCGTCTATACTAATTTTGGCAATTATAGAATAAAAAGACAATTAGATTTCCCCCCCCCCCCCAACCCCTATATATTCAAGCTTCATATACCATGACCACACATATGACACCATCACTTTCATTATAACTTAAATAAAACAATTTAACATTACCAAGAAAAATATGGTAATGGACCATGCTCTTTTCTATTTAAATTAGATAACAAATGATATAATAACTGAAACATGACGCACTACTGGATTAAAGAAAAAGAAATTAATTTTAAAAGCCAAAACAGAAGAAACGGAGATCACATGATCCGCCAATGATGTTGAGAGAGGGGTGCAATAGAGATTTTTTTTATTTTTTATTTTTTACAGTAGAGACATTTATAGTAGTACAAATAAATAACAAAAGGAATTTACTTAATTTTAGCTTACACTGTTCCCTTTAGATTGGATGGCAGATATAATCTCATGCCTTCATATAATTATAATAGTAGTATAAGATATATTTGAATGATATTATGAACACTTGCAAACAAATGGCAAAATTTCATTCGAAGTTGACCTTGGCAGAGTAGTAGTAACATCTTTGATAGTTGGTCTTTAGTTACAGGGTAGGAGGGAACATTATCACTGAGAAATTTTTTCTTTCAAAGAATAAGATAATTAATTATCATTTTCAATACAATTTTAAGACAAATGAATACCATTCTCTATAGAATTTTAAGACAAATAAACCATGATAAAGAAACTCTTGTTTGTCTAACTATTCATTTTCCTTTTCAAATTTTCATTATCTTTCTTTCTTACAACAATAAATCAAAGAAATGATAAAAAATAAAAGCAAAAAATACAAAGATGTTTCTTAACCAAAGAGAGGTGCCACACCACCTAACTTGTGTCTGTTCAGATTGAACTTTAATACATACACTCCACCTTGTTTATCAAAAAATCTATCTCACTCAGCTAAATTTTCTCAATTTTCATATCATGTCATAGTCTCAAACTCCTCTTTGAATAATTATGAACTTCTGAAATTTAAAATAATATAAAATGAAGAATTTGAAACCAGTCATTTAAATTGTCCCCAAAAAAAAAATAAAAAAATCCATACCTTAATATAGATCCTTTCACAATTCAGCTTCATATATTTTGACGAAGAAATGGTCCTAACCATCATAAGAAAAAAAAAATTATTGCAAGAGAAGCCACTTCAGAGTTTTAGTAAAAGTGTACTTCTAACTTTGTTCCTCATATATTTCCCTAAGAGAAGGTTCATATATATCTCCGAAACATAACTCCTCAGCCGTCGGGAGAGTAAAGTTTTTTTGCTTTTACTAATGAGTTTAATGTACATTAATCACATTAACATAATTAAGAGAGTTAATGAAATGACTTTTAATCTTTTTTAACATATCACATAAATGAGAAAATAGAACAAAATGCCAAAAAAAAGGAGAAAAAAGATAATTGTGTTTCTTGGCCAAAGAGAGGTGTCACATCACCTTGTTTATGCCTAGCTTTATATTATATATAGATTAACAATATAATGATGCTAATTAAAAGAATGTCATTGATCTTTTAGCAGATTTGGAAAGAAAAGTACAATAGTAGTTTTACGATCTTACTTTCTAGAGGGTGTGTCACGCCCCGAACCATGGCCTGGGCGAAACACGGCACTCGATGCCTTACTGCATGTGACCGAGCGAACCACATGGCTTGCTAAATCATCATGAGGCATAACATGAGCGGAATATAATGTGAATGCATGATGAGCCTTTACAAAATGCAATAAGTCATAATACTTAATCAAAATACTTGTTTAAACATGAGTGCGGAAATAACATGAATGAGCCAAAATGGCTATACGACTCCGAAAGTGTGACATGACATAACTGACTTGTCTAGTCTATGAAACTTCTAACATAAGTCTGAACATGAAAAACATACTCGTTGGGACAAGGCCCCCAACATACCTTAGATACATAGCTAATCATTAAATAAAGAGTTGACTAAACCCCGAATGAGATGGGGCTCACCAATAAGTTGATACGAATGTTGTCCTACCGAACAGATGTGTCGTCCTATAAATCAGTACCTGCATCGTGAAATGCAGGCCCCCGGGCAAATAAAACGGGACGTTAGCACATTGAATGTACTGGTATGTAAAGCAACTGAAGAAATAACATGGGACATGGAATAATAACATGATAAGAACTGAAACTGAAAATATGATCATGAACATGAGTACATATACATATATATAGCGTAAAGTATCGTGAGTAAGGAGAGCAGTAAATATAACCGATAACATGGTCTGGTACTTGCGTCCTACCGTGACAAACACTCATACCTTGCCGTGGACATGAGGTTTAATAATATTATGAAAAGATCCGGTCATTATGAGAGATCGTCGGGACATGGGTGGAGCGATCCTCATCCTACGGTGGCTACGTAGTTTCGGTAGCATGCAAAGCCCTCCTCGGTAATTAAAGCAACTCCCAAAACATGAACATGTAAAATAAGTGGCACTTTTTGCCCATGGTTTTCATGAATATAACTTGCTTGTACATGGATATCATGAAATAACTTGTAAACGTGGTTTCATGAAATAACTTGTATTTAGCATTTATGTATCTTGTATCATAGCATGAAAGTAATTATATAATATAGTTGCATGAAAACTTGTAGACATGTAGGATATTCATGAAATAATCATTTTAGCTAAAACATGCATGCAAGAACCCATGGAATACAAGATATGGATTTTCATGGATTATGGACTGATTCTCAATAATCATATGGAGTTATTAAGAACACAATGATAGAATAATAGCAATTCATACATATATAATCATGGACATGGGCCTAGGGTTACCATGAGCATGGTATAGAAACCCTAGTTTTAGTAGAGAATCATAATTTATGGATTTTGAGGCGCGGGGAAGAACAATGATGTTCCCACACGTAGATAGTAACTCTAGATACCTGGTAATGCTCCAAACTTGAATTAAATACTTTAACTTTGAAGAAGATTTCCAAAATCTTGAGTTCTTGAACCTTGAGATGGGTTTTCTTGAAAACCCTAGTTTAGGAATGATGATTTCTTGTTTAGATTACAAGGATATGTATTAGAATTGACTTGGAATGATTAGAATAGGCTTACCTTGGTGTTCTTGATGATGAGAGATAATAGAAGGCCGTTCTAGGGCTTGGGGGTATGAAGAATGAAGTGAAAAAGCCTTAAAACGAAGTTTTATAATTGCTGTCGGACCCATTTTACGCCCTATTTTACGTCCCGTAAAAGTTTTACGGACCTTAGATCCCACCGTAAATCAATTACAGTGATTTGGGCTTTCTGGACCAGTTTTACGGCCCAAATCTACGGCCCGTAGATTCCACCGTAAATTGACAAGATAATGTTTTAGTAAAACGGGCATAACTTTTTGTACAGATGTCTGTTTGACCTCCATAATATACCGTTGGAAAGGTATTTCAAAGATCTACAACTTTTAAGAAGGAAATTTTCCCAAATTCCTTACATATTTTTCCGTATACTCATTTTAATTGAGTTATGGTGCAAACTCACTTGAAAATACGCTCCGTAGAGTAGCTTCCGACTTTACTTTGCTCAAGGACTCTTCCCATGTCTTGATTGGGTTTCAAACACCATTTATACACTACTCAAATTGGGTTCATTATACCCCCATCTTACGAGTCAAATCTTAGCCGGAATGCACGAGGTGTTACAGGGTGTTGGGTGACTGATCAGCTCATGCATCAGTAAATAACATTCAATTCAATTTAAGGTTGAGATAGGCAGTTTTACCATGCCTTAGCTCATAATCGGTTTACTAAAATAATCTCAAATTTAACTCAGAGTTGAGGTAAGACAAGAGCGTACTTCACCAATCAAGTAATAAATCTATCTTGAGTAAGCAAGCAAGATTTCTCATCTCTCTTGGAATAGACCTTTATCTATCAATTGAAAAAAAAGACCTTGTATACCAATTAGCTAACAGTTTGCTGGACAGAAGAAGGTAAAAATCGCTACTACTACTTGTTACCAATATAGAGGGCGGCATTTTCTTATCTTTTGACGGTCGATATGAATGGTTTCCTTATGCAAAGGGGGCTTTTTCAGAGGCGGATGGACTGTAAATCCGATGGATATTTTTACAAAAATGTCAACTATATTATAATTTGAGTAGAAACCATTGCATACTCATTATTATTAGAGGGGCGGAGCTAGAAGGTTAATTACATATGTGTTCAGCCAAACTCAGTAATTTTAGTTTAAACTCTAGATTTTGTTAAGAAATTCACCAAATATGTACAAAATTTAGATTCAGAACTCAGTTACTAACATCTGATATCTCTATCCTAGAATTTACAACGCATAATAAATTCAAATCACGGATCCATCTCATACATTGTTGCCTTACAAGGTACATATGTACTCTATCAGTTAACGAGAGTGAATAATTGAGGAATACCAGAATTAAACGTACCTAAAATAATATTAGCTAGCATAATCCCTAGTAAAAGGATTGTGATCTGGATCAGTCATGATGAGCATGTCGGAAGACAAAACAAAGAGCGGGTCGATTCCTTGAAGCTCCGAATTCAGCACTAGGAACTTCAGGGACCTCCAAGCCTTTGCACATAACTTGAAAGGCAATGAAAATGAGTATATTATTATGCTCTTCCAATTAGCCATCCCAAAAATTTGCTCAATGCCCAGAATAATGTCTCACCCTTTGTGTAAATATTCATAATGCTTCTCAGAGATTCTTTCTGTGAATCATTAAGATCGGCGCAAATATTGATGATTGATCCTATCTATATACGTGCACGTACTCCTCATATTGGTGGCATGCAAAAGGTGATGGCCATAGTTTTAGCCTTTAAGAGAACGATGATTTCTCCCACGAAATTTGCATGATCCCCTTCATCCTAGTGTTATTTCCCGACTTTACTAGACATTTGGATAATATTTGGTTGAAGTTAAAAAGAAAAGAAAAGAGTATGGAAGTTGAAAGAAAATTTAAAAGTAGAAGTTGTGAACATGATTTTTTTTTTTTTGTGAGAATTTAAGATTTGTAAGTAAAAACTATTATTCACAAATTAAAATACACTTCAAACCAATATTGAAATATTTATTATTAAAAACAATATCTTTGATAAGAGGGGCTTGCTCAAGTGGTAAACACCCTCCATTGCTAACCCTAAGATTGTGAGTTGAGTTGGAGTCACCAAAGGAGCAAAAAGTGGGGGAAAATAATATTTGCAAATTTCTGATGACGTTACCCATTGGTGACTCGAACCCAGAACCTCAGGATTGGTTGGAAGTGGAAGGTACTTACCACTTGAGCAACTTTCCTTTTTATTTGCGAAAGAAATTAACGTTGAAGATGCGTAATTGGCAATAATTAATAAATTTTTAGTTTGAAATATCAAATGTGTGAATTATTAATGAATTCCAAACATCTTGATATGAGAAGTAAATAAAATATGTTACGTATCAAATACTTAAGCGTGAACGTAAGCATATTTAACTTCTGATGACGTTACTCGTTAGTGACTTGAACCCGCAACCTGAGGGTTGGTTGGAAGTGGAAGGTACTTATCACTTGAGCAACTTCCCCTTTTATTTGCGAAAGAGATTAACGCTGAAGATGCGTAATTGGCAATAATTAATAAAATTTTAGTTTGAAATATCAAATGTGTGAATTATTAATGAATTCCAAACATCTTGATATGAGAAGTAAATAAAACATGTCGGCATATTTAACTTCATATTCATTTATGAAGATGTGCGTGTCCATTTTGCCTAAGTTTGACCATCTAATTTGTGCGCTGAGAGGAAAGTCTAGCACCAGCTGCGATATCTAATTAGAGAAACAAAAAACAGAACAATTCAATTTCCCGCTGCAGTTCATTGCCCCATCATACACATTTTAATTATAAACACATCAATCTCCGACAAGTGAAGAAACTCAACCAGTAAATACAAGATATATAAATAAAAAAATCAAAGATAAGGAGGATTGTCATTCTGCTCCGCAAGGTAATGTGTCTGATCTGAAAATTTGAGCATAGACGTTTGGAGAATGCAGCAATTATATGTGCAGAAGAAGAGTTGCTGCAAAAATTGTGCCAATCAACCAATAAAGTGGTTTACTTCTGCTTGAATGAGAGTTATTGTTGCCATCTTGTGATGTTCCTGTAGTTGTAGTCGTTGCTTGTGCTGGTGGTGGGGGTGACAACTTTGGAGCCTCGCATTTGTAGGATGTACCATTTGCCTGCTACCAAAGAAAATCAATAAAGTTTCAGGGGAAAGTGAGACAAGAATAGCGCAATGAAGTAACTAACATAAAGAGAATCCAATTCAGGGAGTGAAGAGAACGAAAAAAATCGTAAAAGAATACAGCAAGACGGGTTACTCAGGTATACAAGAGAATAAAAAGGAAATATCCACATTATTATTTCTGGTAGCATCAATAAGACAATCAAGTATATGTCTAATTCACTTCTTTTTCACCTTATATTATTTGCACGCTGCCAAGTATAAAGTACTTAGCAAACTTCATGTCTACTTATTATCTATTCAAATATGTTCTTGGCCTACATGGTCAAAAGTATTCGCCTTCTCTTCAATTGTTCCAGTGAAAACAGCCTCTGAAATCACTCACTTGAAACCAGAAAATGCAGGAACTTTTCGCGTTATTATTGCAAAAAGTGTTCTTGTTAGAATTTGCATCTTAGCTCATTTAATTTCTAGGTGGAAAGGGAGTAAAGTATCAAGAGTGCGCAAGAAAAGCAGGAACATAAAAATACGAAATACTGCTAGAATGATGATCTAATAGTGTCAAATGTTGTGTTATGTGCATTTTAGCAGTTGATATCAAAGCTAGCAAGCGCACCTTGCAATAGGCAATACTGCTACAGTTACAAGCTAATTGGCCATTTGCTTCATCTACAGCTTCTGGAGCTCCACCCCCATCACTTTTCTGCATCGGTAAGAAAAATTCATAATGTTCTTATGTTTAACAAGAGATAACTTAAGCAAACGAACATGACTGCGGAGACTATACCTGATAAAAATCAACAGCAATAAAATTTGGCCACCTTTTGCCAGCTGCTTGAAAGCAAGTCTTCGTCATGCTAACTAGTGGAGCAGAATTATCCAAACAGGCTTCTGTTTTGTTGGGATTGTCAGGAAAATAATTCTCCAGAACCAAAGAGATTGACGATGTACTCATAACAGATGATTCAGAACGACTTGGACAAGAACCAACTGTCATCCCACCCTTTCCATCTGCAGAACATAAACACATCAAGTCATAATAGTTTGAACAACCATGTCAGGGTTATACCAAATGTAGGAAAGATGAGCTACTGATTAGGACCAACTTATGCCATTCTGAAACCAAAACGACACTTGAAAGGTAAATGCAAATCAACATAACAAGATCTCACAGGAGCTGCCAAGTAAATACCGAATGCAAGAATATCGAGATTCTCATAGCATGTCATACAAGGACAGCAGAAAGTAACATAAGTATCAAATAAGTCGAAGATTGTAACTCACATTGGTTTTCTACAACGTATCTCCACTCATAAGCAATGCCCTCAGAAGCCTCTTTTGATGATTTAGAGGTGAAGACTACAAGACGTTGATTCTGCTTGACCATGTCATCTACTGTAGGCCAATCTTCTCCTTTTTTGGGCATACGAGAAACCGGAAACCAGTACTTAGTAAGACCAGAAGCATTAAAAACCTTGCTCAAGCCCTTTGGAGATGTGACATAGTCTTCAATGAAGATTGTGACAACCTCTGATGGGTTTTTTTCGAGAAACCCTTGAATTTCTTTCAGCGAATTGATTGCAGGTTGCTGAATTGATACAAATAGGAAGTTCCATCAATCACAAACAACATCAAGTGAATCAAGCAATCAAGTATAACTGGAATGTGTTGTAACACTTACAAATGCTGTAACATTGTAACACTTTCCACCAAATGAATGACAGAGCCAGATATCATCGTTGAAATCATACATATCAAGCATAAGTCCTCGAACGCCATTCTACAGACATTAAAAATCAAATTTCTTTAGCAGAGTTTTCACTTTAAGAATTTTCCAACTTGACAAGCTAATAAATGATTAAATTCACTGCTTAAGTTATAGTAGTAAACTTCGATGTCAAATCCGAATGCTATCTGAAATGGTCATTACATATTTACTGATAGCATATTTTTTTTTTAACTGGAGTAGTTCTCAGATTAGTTGAATCACACAGCTGTGAATTTGCCAAAAACAAATTCTTTTTTGTTTCGCAAGATCTTAAATAAAAAAGGTGGGGAATAAAGATAGCAATTTGATTTCATAATTAAGATCCTCCGTATTAGTTTGATTTAAGTAGACTTTAATAAAGAGCACCCATTAGGACATTCCCATGTGGACAATTTGATGAGATGGTTAGGTGAAAGCACATGCTTATGTTGTAAGCAAAAGTAAAAAATGAGTTTTTGCAATTATATATTGCCACCCTGTTCTGACTTTTTCTTCTCTTTCCTACCTAAAAGAGTTCCTACATAAAGTGTTCATCTTTCAGAGTAAGGTATTCCATCTTTTTGCATTAAACTGCCAAAAAAATATTCGCATTGAGCTCGTTGGGTTCCTTTAAATTCTCTCTTTTGCCTAGTGAAAGAAAAGTAAAATAGTGTGTACGAAAGTACTTTAAAATGGACCAAACAGCCCTTGTACTAACAAAGGAAGTTGAGAGAGAATTTACTCCCTCAATCCCTCCCCACGGAGTTTAAGAAATATAGAGAGACTTTTCAATCGTGTGATTCGAAATTAAAGATGTGTCAGAACATACTAAAATGAATTTTTTAACTTGTTGTCAACTTACTCAATATAAAACAAGTTACTTTTTTTTTGGTAAGGAGAGTAAGACACCTATATTAGAACGGAGGGAGTACTATTTGAGGTAAATATTCAGCTCATTATATTACAGAAAATAGAGCACATCACCTGGAGCTGACTAGTAATGGAATCTTCCTGATTGGTCGGAGCAAGAATATCAGACCCGGTCGCAGACTTTGACCCGGCAATCGCAAACGAGTTGTGAGTCGTCAACCACGAATACTTGTTAAATGGCAAACCTTTTACCTTTCAACCACAAAAAATAAAAACAAAGATTGAATACACCATTGATGAAAAAGAGAAAAAAGTAAATAATTGGATTTTATAATATATGATGAATTCACCTTGGTGGTGGGAATAGTGGGTTGAACCCGAGTACATCTGGGCCGGGTATTGCCATTAGCAGGACATGTGGAACAGACTAGGCCTTCATCACAATTACTGCTGCTACAAGTTTCTCCAATCTGTTATAAATCAAAGTCCAAAGAAAATAACAGATATTGAATTAGTGCGATCTTAACTGGGGATTAAGATAATTAATGTTTAAGGATTAAATACCTTAAGGCAAGAACAATGGTGGAATAAGAAAGAAAGGGCAATACAGAGAAGAAGAAACTTGATGGGGTAATGGATTATCTCCTGCAAAAGAGAAAAGAAACAAAAGATTATAATGAGAAATTTTGATATAATTAACAGTAATTGGGTAGCAAGGAATTGAGATTAAGAGATTACATGCCTGCATCATTTAGGCTCTGTGATAATATGTAAGAGGGGGTTGATAACTCCCCAAAATCCTCTAATTTCAGTTTATATATACGATGTCTTGTCTCTCTCTGTTCAATTGAACCCGTTTTTGGACAATAATGTTAGTTGGGAAATCTCTGTTTTCTAACTGACCCTTTCTATTTATATATCCCGTTTTATGTCTACTTCTCTTATATCCTTTTAGTTTTTTTTTTTTCTTTTTCTTTCTATCTCCCTTAATACTTTTCTATAATTAAGTTTTATGTTTCAGCGGGTGCAAATAAATTGCTTAAAAATCGGTTCGAATTTCTCCTTTCACGACAAGTATTTATAGTGCAATAAAAATAGTAAGTTTCCTATTATAGGATGTAATTCAGGGGCGAATATATTTACGATATGATTTAGTAATATTACAATAGCTTTAACTCAAATTCTATTTGTCTTAAAAAATTATTTAATATAAAAATTATAAATTTAAATGTTAGTAACTTTAATGGGATAGAATTCAAAATTTATAATTATCAAACCAATCTACATCTACATCTGATGTTATTATAAAAATCATTTAGACTCTGAATATATATAACTTAAATTCTTTTTTAATAGGACTAGAGAATGATTTTGCTTACTATTTCTTTTGTCTTATTTTATGTGGTTGTTGTACTCAAAATTTTTGTCGCTAGACAGATTTAGATGTTTTAGTGCAGTTACCCTGGTGTCATTAAAGAGGTCAAAAGTGATTAATAATACTCACTTTTGAATAATCAATAGGATTAATAAAGTGAGACGAAATATTAAGATTAAATTAAACGTTGTATCGAATGTTTCGAACATGGCAGAAGATGATCTGCACACTATTTAATTTTTTCCAATTTCGCTAATTTCAAAGATCCTTTAAAACGTGGATTGCCGAAAAGCGAAAGGGATTGGTTTGTTTCCAACAATTCATTTACTACTAAGCTTCACATTTGAACGTTATATATATCTGGAAGAAGCACATACTTTTCTTTCAAATTACTTCCTTCCCTCTTATACTTTTCTTTTCTTTGCGTTCTTTGGTCAATCCACATCCTATGCAACTACTTCTGCAGAATAATCTTCGTAAATTTTGTAAGTTCTTAAAAAATAGGCTTGAGTTATAAGAACAATGTGAAAGGCCAATAAATCAACTGAGTATTCAACATTTTAAACTCTTTCTAATTTCTATCAGAAATGAATTGATGTGTGCATAGTGAAAGCCTGTGCAATGAAAAGTGCAAGCACGGCTTGTGGAGGGATTTTTACTTGTTTATTTAATGTAAGATTAACATTTATTTTATTTAACAAGGAACTTATCTACTCCGTCCGACTAGTTTCAGGTTCGAATCCCGGGCAACCCACTATCATATCGAAATTCTAATTCTCTGTACAGAAGTTTGTATTTTTCCAATCAACTTCATTAAAATTTTGAATAGATCCACATACACCTTGGTTGACACGAGTATATAAGTCATGTTATACTGTTGAATAACAAGCCTTCTATTCGAAAGGGGTGATCTCCAGAGGCGGATCTAGGATCTAAATTCTAAGTCTAAGGGTTCAATATCGTAAATTTTTAGCACTAAACCATTATATTTTTAAAGTTATGGATTCATATCTACTATTTATTATAATTTTAGTAATTTTTTACACATAAATATATATGCCGCATCGAAAGTTTGGGGTTCAATTGAACCCCAAGTTATAGTGCTCCATCTGCCTCTGGTGATCTCATAGTTCTTGGTCTGTGAAGATGCGTTGTTAGGTGCTTCATATTTTCCCATTGGGGCCGCAGCTAAACCTGTGCTCGAGAAATAACTGTCCATACACTGATAAGGGATGTATGGATTCTCGAGAAGAGAGTAGCCGTGGTGGTCCCACGAATCGCCCGGATCCCACGAGTGAATCAAAAGTTGGATCTACAGTTAAGAATTCAAAATTTTTAAAGATAAAATGGAAAAGTCAGGGTGCTTAGTGACATTGTTCATCTGAGTTTAACAATCAACTAAAAATGGAACCAACTTTTACAGGTTGATCTCTTTCCTATAATATATTAAAAAAAATTGAACAAGTAATTCAGCATTTAGTTTGCATTATAAAACTCTTGATTACTACTAAGATCTTTTCATAAAAAATACAACTACGTTTACTTATGATATTAAACTTTGCATGACTGATGTAGTATTTAGTTGGGAAAATTACCTGTACAGGTAATATTGTAGTGTTATTTACTAATACTACCAGGAAAATCAATTTTACCAATAGTACCAGTTTTTTGATTACCAATAATACAAAATATGGTATATCCCCATAAAATACAAGTTTCCCATTAATATAATTCCCACCAAAAACGCCTGAATACAAGGGATATGCCCTCTTACCTTCTTTTGTGTATAGATAGAATCCTCCACAATCGTTTCAGTTTAAATTCTTTTGCGAATATAATGCCCCACAATCTCCCTTTCATAACCAATTCTTTTATCCACGAACTCTAGCGCCATTGAAGCAAAATTTAAAAATCCATTGTGTTTGTAACTCTATCGGCTTCTTCTTGAAATATTCAATGTTTGTTTCTTTTAGTATTATGATTAGTATGATCTCATTGAGAATTTGATTTGCTCAATATATCTTCATTCAGTTTTGGAGAAGTAGACTTTAATTCGGAGGTATATATCATGATTTTCAGAACAATGACGACTATGGCGATTATGCTTTGTCACGGTGGTCGGTGGGACGGCGGTAACTTCGTTGATTACAATATTGATGGAGTAATTATCAGTCTAGATATAAGCTATAACGCATTGGTTTCAGCCATTGCAACACATCTTGGAATAGACACCAGAATGAAATCGATAGAAATAAAATACAAAGTGAATGACAGATGTCCTCCAATGGAAATACGGAATGATATGGGAGTCCTTGTATATTTTGATATGAAGAAGGATCATAAGGAACTAGGAAAATATCCTTTGTGTGTGACTTCGAAGGAAATGGCTTTGGAAGGTATATCACTTATCGGGAATTCAAGATACAACAAAATATATATATAATAAAAAACACATGTAGATATGCACTTCTATCAAAATAATGAACATACAATTGGTAGAGGAATTGTATAAAAAATACAAATCATACAAATTCATCAATTGGGAAATACAATATAAATATATATATCTAAAAATACAGTAATAATACAAAAACACGCTTTATATATACTCCAAAAAAGATATAAAGAGTTTGTATGTATATACAACATAAATTACTGAAAGGAAAAAAATTAAAAAATTAAAAACCTTTGGATTATTTGACTTCTTGTTCTTTTTCTTTTTGGCTCCATGGTCGACCTTGGTCCTCTTTGTGGGATTCACAATGATTCTTTCTTCTACAAAATTGTCATCTTCAATAATAATGTCCTTGCCTTCCTTTTGACAGATTCACCGGCCATGCTACTTGAACTTTGCGGCCACTTTTCCTCTAACACGTGTGTTACGTACGTGCCGATTTTGGTTTCTCATTTACATTATCTTGAGTGAAATTAAGTAGATCAAAACACGGACCATCCTCACATATAACGCGACCCTGACGACGAGGGCTCTTTCTAGGGGTGATGGGTATGTTCGACATCGCAAGAATTTTGAAAGAAAAGGGAAGTTTGGGAGAAGAGAGAAGAAGGAATAGTGAGCAATACACTGTTCTAAGGGTGGGAAATCGCAAGAATTTTGATGGAGGTTTCAAATTAGCAATTTTGATAAATGCCGGGTAGAATCCGATAGATACGTTTACGTGTGTAAAGCTTTAAAAATATTTCACCTTTAAAATAGGCTAAAAAGGTGGGCACGGTGAAAATCTCTAAATTTTGGTAAAACTGGTAATTGTTGGTAATGTTGGTAATTATTTGATAATATTGGCAAGGATAGTAATATTTGTTCTAGACTAGTGACCACAAATAATTTTCCCAAGCCCACTACCTTTTCATTAACAAAATATATATAACGTCCACTAACATAAATTTGACCCTCTACTACTTATAATTAATAAACTATCTCATACTGTAAAAGCAATATTTTTAGTAACACATATATATTATATAAATATATTTTAATAGTACTCACTTTGATATGAAACCCATTAAAATTAGTAAATATAATATGAGGCCCAACATTGAGTAAACTAAAAATTTAAGATTAACTTAAACTTTGATATAATGATAAAAAATGAAAAATGGGTCCAATTCAGCTCCAAAAATTGGCCCAAAAACATATAAAGAAACCAAATTACAGCTCCTCACATTTAAGTAGGACTCAACTCATGATATATCATAATCCTTAATTCCTTGTGTACCAAACATCCATGGTATCATGGGTGTCACTGGTTGAAAAGGAAATTTTACTTTACATATCACTGGTTGAAAAGGAAATTTTACTTAGAAATTGGACTTTGGACCCCTAGCAGGAATATACATATACATTTTGGGCTTAGATCTTTAACATCCTCGTCCAAAGAGTTGTGCTCCGTCTAAAGCCCGTCAGCCTTAGACGGACTTGTTTTGAGTTTTAGTGATGTTGATAATGTTGACTGCGCTGAATTCAGCCCAATTTCATGGTTGCAATTCCAGCCAGAAGACCCGACCCTTTTGATCTCCTATATTTCTTCAACACCTCCTCCCTTATCTTTTTTTAATTTACTTTTGTATTTACATAGGACTTGAAATAAAAGTTCAAACAATCAAGGTACTGCCTACTTTAGGATATTCTCCTAGAATGAGGAAGAGAGTAACATCTTGTGTCTCTAGAAAAGACTTGCATTTAAAAGCATTAGTTGTTGACTTTTACATAAGTCAATAACTTGGAATTATTTATCAAAACAATACAACACAGCAAGTCATAAAAACTCTTCAAAAGCTGTCCGCAAAGGTAAAAATAATTTTATTTTGGTAACAACTGTGAATATTACCATTGATAACAATAAAAGCAATACCTAAGGAGCAGTCACCTAATCTCACTTGCACCTACAACTGGAGAAGTGAGAATCAGGCCTCAAAAATAGCAACTAATTACATAGTAAAGTATGCCAAAAACCGCTACATCTATGAGCTTTCCTAGACCTTTTAAGTATACTTATCCTCTCTACAATTTTTATATATCTGATTGATATATTTTAACATGGAATAATTTAAAGAAAAAGCTAAAATGCTTGTCACATTCAAACTAATTTGCTGTTAAGAAGCAATTGATTGTTGATTGATTGGTAAAATATCACCTACCGGAACAAGATTACTTTACATGTTATGTACTATTCATAGATCCATGGCGTACGTAGGACAGTAATTTAATGAAAAACGCCAAGCTGAGAAATTGGTAAGAAAAGATAGCACTTAATTGGTGATTTAAATAAAGAAAAATTTACCTATCATAGCTAACCTAAGAGTTATTTATAGACAATAACTACCTTTTAATTTAATTTCTTACTTATCATAGCTAACTCTAAGAGTTATTTATAGACAATAACTACCTTTTAATTTAATTTAATTTACATATCATACCTACTAAATATATAGAATTATTCCACTGTATCAATCTTTCCTCTCTTCTCCCTCACCTCTATCTATTTTTTCCCTCGCTATGGCTATAGCTACCTCTCTCCCTCCTTTTCTCCATCTCCAGCGAAACCCAAACCACCGCCCAACCACCCCCGCTCCATGACCTCACTTCCACCTTCCCTCTCTCTCTCTCTCTCTCTCTCTCTCTCTCTCTCTCTCTCTCTCAACTGAAGAAATCCGCACCAATGAATTCGCCATCACCGATTTCCGAGCATTCAATCAGTTAGGCGTCTACGAAATCGAAGAAGTATTATTCTTCATAGTCTTATGCATACTACACCTAAACGTGAGATTTCAGATTTTTGACACACATAACCACATGAACAACATGAGATCTCAGATCTGAGTATATTCGTCATTTTTTTGTATTTGATCAGAAATTTGACCAGAATCCATGGCTTTCATTGTTGAAGTTTTGTTGAAGTTGTTCTCTTTTGCTAATGCCTATGATTACTTGTTGATGTTTATTGGATTCAGTGGTGCTTGTATACATAGTGGTATTTTGTGTATTTCTTCAAATTTTTTTAGGGTAAATACAGTGGTATTTTGTATTTCGCCGGAAATTCGACCGGTTTTGATTGTATTCTTCCTATTCATGCCGGAAATGGCAACGAAAATCTTGGCCGCCATGGCTAGATCTGGTCCTTTAATAGGATTTGAATGTATTTTTCATTTTTTTGAGTGTAAATACAGTAGTATTTTTTATTTTCGCCGACGTTATGACCAGATTTGATTGTATTCTTCATTTTCGTCATTTTTTAGTGTAAATACATTCAAACACAGTCGAATACATTCAACTGATGCGACATCAGGCGGTGACTTTACTGATCTGAACATGAACACATTTAAATACAGCAAAAAAAAAAGGACTATCGAATATAGATACAATGAAATACACAACTCCTTCATGTATTTAAAGAATTTACTCCACTCTGTTTTTATGATATATGTATTTTGCTGTATTTAAAAACACGAAAATACAGCCGAAAGTCCTTTGTGTATTTAAAGGATTTACCTCACTTTGTTTTTATGATACATGTATTTCATTGTATTTAAAAACACAAAAATACAACTGAAACCATATAAAAGGTAGCTACGGTTTGTAAATTGCAAACTTGTAGCTATATATTGTTAGGGGCTTATAACATGTAGCTGTTTATGTAATTTCCCTTAAATGAAATATCTATGCAATAACAGCCCAACAATGAAATGTAATTTTTGCGTGGATTGTCCTTTTTTAGGGTGCTCTTAAAATTTTGCCCCTCAAATTGGTGGTCTTTAAGTTTTGCCTTTCGCTTGAAAAGGTGGTCGAAAATACTGAGGTTCTGGGTTCGAACCCCTGCTTAGGCGTAAAAATAAAAATAATTTTGCAAGGCAAAACATTAAGAAAAGTTTACCTTATGCGACATAGGTTGCCAGTTTACCTTATGCGACATAGGTTGCCTTAAGGCATAACTAAAGTTATGCTGGATCCGGCACAGGTTGCCTTAAGGCATAACTAAAAGTTCGCCTTATAAGGCAACTTATGCTGTCTCCGGCAGAGCTTGCCATAAGGCATAACTAAACCTTAAGGCATAAATAAAAGTTTGCCTTATAAGGCAACCTCTACCGGATCCCTAAGAACTTTAGTAATGCCTTAAGGCATACTTTTTCAAAAGCTTTGCCTTGCAATTTTTTTTTTAATTTTTATGCCTGAGCCGGGGTTCGAACCCAGAACCTCATGATATTCTAGGCAAAGGGCAAGAATTAAAGACCAGCAATTTTAGGGGAAAAAAATTAAAGACCACCCGAATAAGGGGCATTCTGCCAATTGCCGTTTTGCGGATTACCACTTCTTTTGGGATGATCTTTAAATTTGCCTCAAATTGGTGGTCTTTAAGTTTGCCCTTCGAAAAAAAGGTGAAAATACGAGGTTCTAGGTTCGAACCCACGCTCAGGCATAAAAATAAAAATAATTTTGCAAGACAAGGCTTTAAGAAAAGTCTGTCGTACGTGGCATAGGTTGTCTTAAGGCATAACTAAAAGTTTGCCTTATAAGGCAACCTATGCTGGATCCGGCATAGCTTTAGTTATGCCTTAAAACAACCTATGTTGTCTCCGGCAGAGGTTGCCATAAGGCATAACTAAAAGTCTGCCTTATAAGGCAACCTCGACGGGATCCCCCAGAACTTTAGTTATGCCTTAAGGCAATCTATACCGCGTAAGGCATACTTTTCCAAAAGCCAAGCCTTGCCTTGCGATTTTTTTAATTTTTTTTTTTTATGCCTGAGCCGGGGCTTGAACCCAGAAACTCATGGTATTCTAGGCGAAGGACAATAATTTGAGGGGAAAAAATTAAAGACCACCCCGAATAAGGGGCAATCTGCGCGACCGTAACGACCCAACCATCTCGACACCGGCTAGTACAATTCGCGAGGATTTCATTTGGGATGGTTCTGGTTTTTGCCTCAAAATGTTGGTCTTTAATTTTTGCCCTTCCCCTGCAATCCTGAGCTTCGCGTTGAAATCATGAGGTTTTGAGTTCGAACCCCCGCTCATGCATAAATTAAAAAAAATAAATCCCAAAGCAAGGCTTGGGTCTTTTGTATCTTGGGACCCGGATAACTATAGGATTCATCTTATAAAGACAAAGTTTGTGTCTTACGGAAAAGTTCCGTCTTAGGGGCATATACTTTTAGTTATACTGTGTACATAACTAAAAGTATGCGTAAGTGAACTTTTCTTAAGGCATAACTAAAATTTTGTCTTATAAAGGCGAGTCTATGTCTTAAGAAAAGTTGTGCCTTATGGGCATGCTTTTAGTTATCACATTAACTAAGGAAATACTAAGGCAGCAACTGAAATTATGTCTTGAAAAGTTACAACTTGTAAGGGCGGAACTTAATTAAGAATTAAATAAAAGTTTGCCCGCTACAAGAATAAAAGATGCTTAGGGTTCGGCATAACTTTGGTTATTTCTTAACTAGTGTATGCCGGGTCCCAAGATACACGCGATCCAAGCCTTGCCTTGAATTTTTTTTTTTTAAATTTATCTTTGAGCGGGGTTCGGATCCAGAACCTCAGGTATAAGGCCATTTTTCAAGCGAAAGGGTAAAACTTAAAGACCACAAATATGAGGGACAATATTTAAAGACCACCCCAAAAGAAGGGCAATCTGCCTAATTTTTTGGACCTGCTAATCTCATGGCCCAAAACAAATATACATAATTAAACAGTAGCTTAAAATAGAACTTGTTGTTTAGAGGTTGCAATTCTTTTTTTTTTTTTTTTTTTAACGGCGTATTGTCGAAGCTAACTTGTTTGCCTCGGCCGGTTACGAATACGTCTACATGCTACCTTAGCACTGGTACAATCTTGACTAATCATTCACTAGGCTTGGATAGAAGGGAATCATTAAGTGGTTTACCTCCGTTGAGATTTCATGCCATTACTCAACTCGTCACTTCATTAACCACTTTCGCATCACAAACTTTGGTGCTGCGTTGGTTGCGATTGTATTCTGCACAATAATTGGGACTTTACTAACGTCTCTTCTTAACTTCCATACTTAGGCCTCATTTGTTTCATTAAGATTAGCACGTTTTGAATGCGAATCTTTCCATCCGAATAATTAAGATGTTGTCTCTAGATCTGAATACTGAATGATTATGATTGTTTATTTTTCAACATTTGAATGTGCATAATGTATTTATCTAAACATAACAAATATACAATTCAAATAAAAAAGTAACTAAACATTAGAAAATAAATACAAATTTAATAAAATAAAAGTATTATTTGATAAAAAAAAATGAAACATTTATGTTTGCTAGTAATGATGGAGATGTTTATAGTGGTGGTGGGTGGTGGGTTAGGTTTTGGGGGTGGGGTGGATGGTGGTGGGAGAGTTGTGGGGGGTAGGTGGGTGAGGTTCGGGTGGTGTTGGTGGTGGCGGTAAGTGGGCGTAGGTAGTGGAGGGTTTGGGTGGGTGGGTAGTGGGGTGGATAGGGCAGGGGTGGGTTTGTAGGGTGGGGTGGGTAGTGATTAGGGTAGGTGGGTTTGGGGTGGTGGGTTGGGGGGCTTAGGGTGGGTGGTGGGAAGAGGCGTGGGGAGGGGTGGAGCTGGTGGTAAAATTTATCCATACAAAATACCTCTTAATGATATCAAAATTTTATTCAAGATCTTAATGTTTAAGATCTATTCAGACCAATAATTGCTTAGATCTTAATGTAAATAAATATATTTAATGGCATGAGGTCTGAACCATTCAGATCTCCATTAAGTGCAAACAAGTGAGGTCTTATTGAAAAAAAGAAGGAAAAAATAAAGGAAGGAAGCTACCAGTCCATTGCTTCTCCGAATAAAGCCAAAAATCAAATCTCTAAATTAGATAGTAAAATTGACCTTTTGGGGTGTGGGTTAGCTGGAAATATACAAATAATAAGCCAACATCAATCGGTTTATTGTTTATCAATTACTCATTTAGCTCAACACCGCATAAATATAGTCAAAACTCCAACTGGCACATACTAAATAAAGATTTTACATTTATTTTTTCCTGTGAGAGATACTCTTGGTCTCCTATTACCATGCCCATCAGTCCCTCAATTCACTGCGTTTGCACGCAATATTTGGCATACAAAACAAATAAACAAACCGGAACCAACGTGCTTGTTGGACTTTTCTAGACTACATTACTTCATATTTCTCAAAGTTAGTGATCAGCCTAGATCTACTGATCTCTATTTCTCCACTCCTTCTTCATTCTGTTTCTAAAGAATTAAGATCAACAATGTCATCGACACATCATGCCAAGACTGATTCGAGTACGATTTATCTCCGAATCGGCCCGTTTACTACGTCCAGAGCCCGTCAAGAGACTCTCATGATGGTGAAAAGACCACGAATTCGTTCCACTCCACTCCCATTCTAAGCCCAATGGGCTCACCGGGCCGACAATCCCGTGACTCATCTTCCACTAGGTATTCGGGCTCACTCAAGCCCAGTTCACAGAAATCTAGCAATGGGTCAAGAAGCAACAGTGGGAGACACCAACCATAATCGTCATCGCAAAGGAGATAAGCAACAATGGAAAGAATTTGATGCTATAGAAGAAGAAGGACTTCTTGATGACGATGCATATGGCAAAGGTGTCCCTCGACGATGTTATTTCTTGGCTTTTGTTGTTGGCTTCTTTTTGCTCTTCACTTTCTTTTCTTTGATCCTGTGGGGTGCTAGCAGAAATCAGAAACCTGTCGTCACCATGAAGGTAAATTTAACTTCCTTTTTAGTTTAAGTTTAGTGTAATATAGGTTAAAAGTAAAATATTTATATATTGAGGTTAGTTATGAAATAATTACAAGTAGGATTTGGACCAGTTTAACATTAATTGGTAAACTGATTAGAATAGTACTAACCTGCGATCACATAATTTTACTACACTGAATCACTGATAGTGGAACTGTCTGTAACGAACAGAGTTCTTGCTAGTGATATAAAAATACACGGTTTTTACCAAAATGAACGTCTAAAAATTATTATACTATATCATCTCCACGATGTACCCCAAAATTCTTTGTCAGACGATTGAAGCAAAAACAAACAAAAATTTTTTTTACTTGTATAACGTGGGCTGATCCACGTTATACAATTATAACTTGTATAACGTGGGCTGATCCACGTTATACAATTTACGTTATACAAGTAAAAGAATATTCATTTGACTCATATTCGGTTATATTTTTAATAAAAGAAATTTATTAATTTTTTTAATTTTTAAAGCATGATTAACTCAAAAAAATATTTTAACACATGCAAATAATTAAATGTGTTATATATGCGACTAAATATAAGTTAAATAAACGTCACACATTAACTGAGTAATAAATGTTAAATTACATACTAACTATTAAACTGCACAAGACATGTTATATATTCTTGGAAGAGTACATAAGGAAATAACAATTGTTAAGAAAAATATAAAAAAAACCAACAAATACCAACAATTCATCGATTTCTATCATAGCCGATCCGAATGTCATTTCGGTACTACACTTTCTAGCCATGTTTAGCTATATCCATTTCATTCCTCCTTCTTAAAGTTCAGAGTTCCCGTCAAGGTGGAGAAGGTGGCCACTCATCACCCAATCCAAGAAAAATTTCCACCGTACGTGAAAGACCACAAAGTCCTCCTTCCACTCCATGGCTCTCCATTTCCCACACGAACACTAAGCCCAATGGGCAAATGTCACCGGGCCGACAATCACGGGACCTCTCCCCGCATTCATTCCACCAGGTTTTATCCGCAATCAACAAATCAGCAAGGGTGCTTCTCTCAACAAACCGATCAACAAAATTTTTAAACGCCCAGTTGCCTCCACGAGAATAAACCGTCTAGACAATATGACCGTTGTCCTTAAATGTCCATTTCTCCTCCGTAAGAGATTTTAACAATACAGGCGACATTGTTTCGATTTGTTCCATCCTCATTTTATATTTCTTCTTCGGTGCTCCGTAGCCGCCAACCACATTAGGTTCTCAAGGTCATCGGAACTTTTTATCAAGTTGCTTTTCAAATGCAACGCAAAACCTATGGAGAACCAATCATGTGGTTCTGGACACATTGCAAGACGCCCCGACGACTGGCCGAAATAAGTCCAATTCCTTGTCTCTCACGAACAATATGTCTCCACAATAACACAAGAACCACGTCCAAGACTCAAAGCTCTCACGTGCAACAATAGCATACGCAAGTGGAAAAATGTTATTGTTCTCGCATCAATTCCAACAAAGATGCATTCATCTCATACTTACCGGCAAGATGACAGTTTTGAATCCATCGATGCTTGGTTTATAAGCGAAAGAAACTTGAAGATTATTTTGTAGTTGATTCGTGCTCCCACCTCAACAACTGGCCCCTTGAAATATTTTAAGGCAAATTTTCCATGTATCGCAATGTCTGAAAGAGGTTTCAAAATCACCAAATACCATTTCAATAGCTTTCTTACGCCCTTTTGGCTTTTCTATAACTAGGAGTAAACAAATGCAATCCTTTTATTTTTTCCCGAATCGACTTAATATGATGGATCGACCATAATATATGTATCAACGGGGTGACCGTTCAAAATTGAAATGATCCTTTCGAATCATCCGCGAGACAACCGTGGCGGAGATCCGCTTTGCGCCTTCCACATACCACTTGAAATTTCTCTAAAACGGTCATCCACTCACATCCCAACATATGACGCTTGCAAATAACCCTCCAAAATTTACCTTTCACAAATGAACTAGACAATATTGTCTCAAGCGCCTTTCATTTCCTCGTTGTTCTCAAATAACATACCTAATTGCATAGTACAAGGAAAATTATCAAAAAAATGGTCCAACAAATAAAAATAATATATATACTAACCCGATCCGATAAATTCTAAAGTTTTTTATAATCCCAAAGTGTAGATCGAAAAATACCTATAAGGTATAGACAAAATAATTGTCTACCCACTTAGACTTAGGTCCCATATAATAAAGCATTATCATGACATTTTAAGTTTTTTTTTGGCCTAAGGCATCAATTAAGTTTCACTTTTCTCGCTATATAAATATCACATTAAAGGTACAATGAAATATATTGTATAACAATCCATAGCAAATATATTGTATAACAATCCATAACAAAATATATCTAACGTGGAACCGTCCACGTTTCACAATTATACCAAACTTCCGAGCATTAAGAAATTACTACATAAATTACTATGGTAATGCATAAATACATCAAACAAAGCAACATTCACAAAATGGGAGGAAAAAAATTCGATCCTTTATGACACATCTCTTTTCTCCCCGTGAAAATGTCATCATCGATTATTGGCAATATCAGACAATGTTTTAAGATAGTGATCTATACTTGTAAAACGTGGATTGATCCACGTTATACAAAATATATTGTATAACGTGGATCACCACGTTTTACAAACATCCACAAAACTAACAAAAAATAACAAGAACATAACAATCCATAGATCTTTTATAAAAGAATCCACAAAAATAACAAGAACATAACAACAAATTTTATTCAGTATTTTATATAACAATTCACAAAAATAAAGAACATAACAATAAATTTCTTCAAAAGTGCATAAACAAATTATTTTATAATAATGCTTCTAACAATCATATTTTAAGTTCAAATTAAAATAACACAAATAACACAAACGTATTAAAATAACACAAATAAAAAATAACAATTAAGATATATAAGACAGATCTACATCTACTATAAATATATAATATTATAGCGATAGAAAAAATACCTTAATTTAAATAACAATAATAGATAAAGACAAGAAGTGTAAAATTAGATCTTGGTTTAAAAAAATAGAGAGGAGAAGAAAAAAAGGAGAAGGAGATAGGTTCTGCAAAATATTTGCAATGGAGGAGAATGAAGAACGAAAGAGAAATGGAATGAAGCCAAGAAATATTTAGGGGATCTGTTAACAAATATAAATTGTATAACGTGGACCGATCCACGTTATATGTACGTTATTTATAATCGTATAACGGACCGATCCACGTTATACAAGTAAAATTTTTTTTTTTTGTTTTTGCTTCAATCGTCCGATTTCAATCGTGGAACCCCACGATATACCCCTTTTTGATAATAATTTTTTTAGACGTTCCTTTTTAAAACCGTGTATTTTTATACCCTTTAGGCTCCGGACCCGTTCTTGCTAGTTGGAAGATCAATCAGCCAAATTAACCGCGAGTAGTATATATACTTAAAACACATCTTATTAGATATGCCAAGGCGCAGATCCGTTTTCTTCCCTTCATGTACTTGCATCATTGCGGCTATGTAAATTGGGGCTTATTTCTTATGTAGTCACTCAACTAATAGTTATTATCTTAGAACGTCACATTTTTTTCTTGATTCCAATTTCCTCAACAAAGAAAGTGCTTTATGAAATAATAACTATTACTAGTTGAGTGCATCTGAGAAATCAACTCTGTAAATTCTTGTTATCCTAATTCAAGTTTACTTAAGAACTGAGATTCACAGTGTAAATTTGCCTTCATTTATCATCTGATGAATTGACTAAGATGAAATGAATCTCTTGATCAGATACGTATGCCCATATTAAAAGATATGCAGGTTGGGCTTATAGTACTATGCTAAGGCCTAGCAAATGTTATATATAGTATTTATAATTAATTAATACTGTATAGGCTTCAAATAAATGGACGGTGGGGATACTTGTTAATTAAATTGAGTGATTTGTAATGTGCAGAGTATTTCATTTAATGAATTTGGGGTTCAAGCGGGCATGGACTTCTCGGGAGTTGCAACAGAGATGGTATCAATGAACTCCACAGTGAAGCTCAGATTTCGTAATACAGGCACTTTCTTTGGGGTGCATGTAACTTCTACCCCTCTCGTTCTCGCCTTTTCAGAGCTCACTGTAGCCACTGGCACTGTAAGTAGTCAATTACCTCTTATTAACATTATTTTTTAGTTGATGTAACTTGATGTACTTATAATTTCGAAATGGTTTTAGTGTGTGTTGGTTATGGGGGAAAATGATTTTTCACAGAAAATGTTTTCTGAAAAATATATGGGATTTAAATTTTTTCTTACTGTTTTTTAAGTAAACAGAAAATATTGTCCCAAGAATATTTATATATAATTTAGATAAACATTATGGAGGTAGGGGTATGAGTGTGATTGATGGGGTGTTAGGGGGTTAGAGGAGACCATCAACGTGATATACCGCTTATGGAACTTGTTTTCGGTAATCCCATGAGGCAAATAATTTTTAATCTTTAAAGAATTTGTTTTCCCCTAGAAAATGTTTTGCATAATTTTTTGACCAATCAAACGTGAAAAAATTGAGAGCCATTTTTCATCATACCAGACACACCCTATATATTTATAGGGTAATTGTGTGGATAATTTTTACATCATGTACTCTTTATTTTTATCCTAGTACTAATTCCACTTATTATAGACAGTTTCCGATAATTATCTTGTAGATGATTTGATAGTGTAAAGAAATTCTTACACTATATAAAATTTTCTAATTAGACTCCTTAAGAATTCACATGTCGATAATGTTGTGTACGTGGTCTTAACTAGCGCAGGTAAAAAAGTTTTACCAACGAAGAAAAAGTCAAAGAACAGTAGCGGTGACATTGATAGGAAGTAAAATTCCATTGTATGGAGGAGGAGTCGACTTGTTGAGCAAGGAGGGGAAACCAATAGCACCAGTGTCGTTGACCCTAGATTTCATGGTTCGAGCCAGGGCTTATGTTTTGGGAAGAGTGGTCAAGCCCAAATTCTACAAAAGGGTTCAATGCAACGTTGTAATGGATCCCAAGAAAATGAACGTTCCAATTTCGTTGAAGAAATCCTGCACCTACGTATAAAATAATTATTCCAGAAACAGACCCACAAGACACGCCGAGTAACAAAGAGACAAACAACTTCACAACATAGGCAAGTGCTGCTTCGTTAAAGATCCAAGTTTTGTTACTTTTCAAATGTTAAATTATAGAGGAAAATGAGGTGTGGCTGCCAGGTTTGTCGCAGATGGGGAGTAGCTGTCTGGCTTGTTGTATTGAGTGAATTAAATGCCCGTTGAGGAAAACATGAACTCTAGAAACCGATGTACTTATATATTTTTTTAATTCCATGTTTTGGTTCATTCAGATGAGATTGTTACTACAGAACTTTGAGATCTAAGTCCATCGTATGTCTAGTGAATAAGTCATTCATATGTATTGTTTGGATGCTATTCTTAACATTTCTCGTCAGTTTAATTTGGGAAATCAATGATGCAAGACATCTATCTTTCATGCATATATTTATTAGTCAAGTATGGTAAAGTGATATATATGCATCCTCATTTTACTTTTTAATTACTAAGATGAAATTGCTCGATTTGATATAAACTTTGAATGCAAATAAAATTTTACTATATATAAGTTTCTCGATCTATACCAAAGAAGTGTGAAAAAAGTCATTTTGAAAGGCGCCTCGTTGGGTTAGATAAACAAAGTTGGATTATATTAATTACTAACATCATTGCATACTTGTAAAAATAGGCTAGGTATTTTGTTTCTATGAATTTCTTTAATCTTCTTAAGCTTTTTATGTACTTTCTATATTTTTGTGTTGTTATGCTACTTAATTAACGTAGTATGAATTTTAAAAGTAAAGATCTATGGGACTTACATCCCATGTCCCCGGTATTTATTTTAAAAAAGCGAGGTGTTTGGCCAAGCATTGGACAGAAAATAAGTGCTTACGGGGAGTAGCAGAAACAGTTTTTCAAAAGCTAAAAAAATAGTTTTTGCTCAAAATTACTTTTTGAAAAGCACTTTTGAAAAAAATACATTAGATGTACTTTTTAAAAGTTTGGCCAAACACTAATTGTTTGTTGCTCAAAAATGTTTTTTAAATTAATTGCTTTTTTCAAAATAAGTTGATTTTAAGCTCGACCAATATAAAACATATTTAAAACATTTTAAATCACTTGGGCTTGAAAAGAGATCATATGGACTAGCGGCCCTAATTCCACTTTGTAATGCTATGGCCCAAGCCCCAAAGCTCGACACCTAGTTCTTGTTTTTTGTGAAACTTACATAAATAGCTACATTTTAAGAAATTGTAACAAAATAAATATAAAATTGTTATTTACTAAGCGTAGCCGATTTTTTTTGAAAGAAACGCGTGTATTTCATTTTTTTGAAATATCTTGAAATACCAACGTCCGACACCCTAAAATTTCCGTATTATGGAAAAGATTTTTTTTTTTAAATTGAGGATTCAGTTTAAATCGCCCATTAATCACGCGTAATGAATGTTGTTCCATAATGTAATCTCTCTCACTTTTATCACAATCAAAACTTTTCGAATTCAAAAAAATACTCAAGATCTAAAAAGATCCAACTAAAGCTCGTTTTCACATTAGAGGTTTAGTTATGAAAAAAGATTCAGAGGTCGAATGCCGTAAGGTATGTTAGTCACCTAAAAATATGAAATACATTGAAATACACTATGAAATATTTATGAAATATATTGAAATATACTAAGAAATACATTGAAATATAGTGACGTAGACTGTTGTATTGCCATTACATTTCAGTTGGATTTAATTAAATATAGTGAAATACGAACTGTTTGAATTATTCAATTCCATTATCTGAATTGTTGAGCTATCCATTAGCTATTATTAATAAATAAGTCTTAAGGTAGTTATGTGCACGTTTTTTTGAAACTTACATAAATAGCTACCTTTAGTAGCTTGTAACAAGAAATAGCTATAAAATTGTTATTTACTAAAAAAAATACATTTTTTGGTTGAAACGCGTGTATTTCATTTTTTGAAATACTTAGAAATACACGGAACGTCCGACACTTAAAATTAGGCATTTAAAAAGATTTTTTTTTTAAATTCGGGGATTTGGTTTAAATACGCCATTAATCACGCGTAATGAATGTTGTTCCATAAATCTCTCTCCACTTTTATCACAATCAAAACTTTTGAATTAAAAAAATACTCAAGATCTAAAAAGATCCAACTACGAAGTATCTCTTCGAGCTCGTTTTCTACATTCGAATTCTTGAAAATCAAGTTGAAATACACTCAATAAGATACGAACGAGTGTATATATGGAATTTTAGTGAAGATCGAGATTTGTATTTGATTCTACAAAAGGTATGTTTCAAATTTTCAATGATTTGCGTGATTTTTTTTTTATTCAATTTTCATTGGAACGATGAATTTTTTTTTTCCAATGCAGTCAATGTTCTTCTAGTTTTGTTGAATTATCAAAACGAAACATGTCAAGCATAACAACAGTGATCAGACACTCCGGTTTTTGGAATGAACGACTTTGTTGATTACAAACTGAAAAGCGATGTCTTCAAAGATTATTGTTCATACGGTGAATTGGTCGAAACTATAGCAATTTGTTGATATTAGCAGGAAAACGATATCAATAAAATATGTTGTTGAGACAACATGCCAATTGAAATACGCAACAATATGGGAGTAATAGTTTATGTTGAGCTTAAGAGAGAAAACGGGATTTGAATCACCGTTGTGCGTTAGCATAAAGATCTTGAGAATTTTGATCATATGTTTCAACTTGAATTTAATGATTATATGCTGCTAACGTAGTTGATTCAAATGATTTGGATGCGTCGGATTGTGCTAAAGTGTCGTTGTTTTATTTCAAAACAACGATGACTTGATAATTTCAAACAAGGAACACAAGGATGTTTTGTTGATCAAATCTACAAAGATAAGGACACTCAAGAATGTTATGGCCCAATTATGCAATTCGGAAAAGATTCAATTTCGACGGAGAGGTCGAATGCCGTAAGGTATGTTAGTCACCTAAAAATATGAAATACATTACACTATGAAATATTTATGAAATATATTGAAATATACTAAGAAATACATTGAAATATAGTGACGTAGACTGTTGTATTGCCATTACATTTCAGTTGGATTTAATTAAATATAGTAAAATACGAACTGTTTGAATTATTCAATTCCATTATCTGATTTCGGAAGATTGTCCTTAGTTGATTCAAATGTGGGGTGCATATCCAAGAAAAATATACACACACAAAAAAAAAAAAAATTGCATAACACAACTAACACAAACTTTTAAAATCAATAAGTACATAATAGTAAACATATGTACTTGTGAAAAAACATAGAAATATAATGAAATACGATTAACCACGAAAAACAACTTCCATGCTATGTTGTATACGATATAAACTACGATTGATGCACATATAGATTTTATTATATATACGAAATACACCGAATTGCATATCCAATTATGTCGAAATATACGAAATATAGTGAAGTACAAAACGAAAATTTCATCAATACCGTTCATCCTCTTCCGCATCTACATCTTTAACAACATTTTTACCCTTAACGTCGAAGAAGGCTTGGTTACTTTTCTCTTATTTTGTTGAGCAACTTTAGAACCTTTTTCTTGTTACATCATCTTTTGCTTGCTCCGTTTTGGAACTTCGGTTGGAGGAAGTTGACGCATCCTTGATGGGTCATGAATCTTCTTCTTCTTACCTCGGCGGCAATTTTAGCGATTCTCCCCGCAATTGGAAGTTGTTGTTGTGAAAATCCCAAGAAACTAGGACCATCATAAGCATGAGGACTACCTCGAGTATTCCTACTTGGAGTATCTTTCCGCCATTAAAATGGAGAATTAGATCTTGTTTTAAAGTCCATGAAAAAGAAACAAAGAAAACGATGAAATATAAGAATAAAAATAGAGAAATACAACAAATAAAGTAAAAAAATTCTAATAAATTATCAAAATTCGTTACCTACACGGAACGATTAAGGAAGATGGAATCGTGATAATAATGATGATAGATAATGGGCGTATAATACGGTTGAAGATATTGAAGATGGGAGAGAAATTAATTTGAAAAGAGAAGAGATTGGGAGTTAAACATGGACCGTAAGTTTAGGGAAATACGGAGACGCTTATGTAGAATTCTAACCCTATTAAAAATAAATAAAATAAAAGGTAGCTATTATTAATAAATAAGTCTTAGAGGTAGTTATGTGCAGTAAATTTTCCTTGTTTTTTTGCGCGGATTGTCCTTCATTTGGGGTGGTCTTTAATTTTTGCCCTTTACCTAGGTGGTCTTTAAGTTTTATCCCTCAAATTGGTGGTTTTAATTTTTGGCCTCTGCCTTTGCAAATTCTTCCTTAAGGCTGAATTTTACAAATCTGTCCATGCAAATTCTGCCTCAGAATTTGGGCCTTAAGGCAGAATTTGTATGCACAATTTTGCAAATTCTGCCTTAAGACCCATTTGCAAAGATAGAGGACAAAAATTAAAGATCACCAATTTGAGGGACAAAAATTAAAGACCACCCCAGCGAAGAACAATCCTGCAAATTGTCCCATCTAGTTAACCCCTACTCAGAAATTGGATATATGCACTGGGCATAGGTTTGGCCCATAATTGACAATCCAAAATGATGGGCCACTCCTTGAAATTCACAGCAGTAGTAGGAGGCAATGAACCTAAAATATCAACAACGCCTTCGTAAGTGTCACTTTTACAGGCTGGTGATCCACTTTTGTTTATGCTTTTAAAAGGTTGTGCAAAAATATAGACTCAGCTGGCATAACTTCCTCTGCTCCTTTTATTCTTAATGTGATTTAGTTCAAAATTTAATTTTTTATTTTATGAAATTACTGTCATTATTTGAAACTTATAACATCGCGCAACATAAGCAAAGCAATTGCGAGCTTTCAGGTTCTGATTAGGAGGATAAGAATAATAATATTGTGGAGAGTGGAATAAGGACTAAGACAAAGGTGCATGTAGCATTTTTTTTAAAAAAATTTATCTTCATCCTTCATACAAGTAGTCAAAAACGGATGCAAACATTAGTATTACAGTTTGGCATGCATGTATTTTGATGTAAAGGACCTAAAATGCTTTAATTCTTGCCACTGCAGTGAAACTTATGAACAATTTTATAAAATAGGTAGAATGAAAACGTACGAGTCATACCAATCTGGCATGATTTGTGACCAATTTAAAGATAGGTAAATGAAGATTATATTTAAAGTCATGTCCCATCTGGCAAGACTTGTGAACAAGGCAAGTTTATTAATTTGACATGACTTGTTAACAAGGCAAATATGTTAATTTGTCATGACTTGTGAACAATTTAAGGATAGGTAGAATGAAGATTACACTTAAAGTCATGCCTGAATCAACATGACTTATGAATAATGCAAGCTTGCCAAATCTACCATGACTTATAAATAATTTAAAGATAGCTAGAACAAAAATTGTACTTAATATCATGACCCGTGCAACGTGACTTGTGACAGACTATTTTTTCAGGTATATAAAACCAGAATTACTTTTGTGCAAATTGTGTTGGAAATAACAACTGGGTCAGGTTTACCCATCAGAGGTGCTAAATGCTAATTATCCCGTTAGCCATTAACTAGTCCTCCTCTAAACCCTATCAATAACGTATAAATACATTTGCTATAAGATTTTTCAACAATAGTATGATGATTATGGTGAACAAAAAATACATTTGCATCCTCTAGTGGATATCTAGACCGCGGATAAAGGGGATTCATCTGCTTAGTGAGGATTTCCTACAATCAGTGACACGAGCCATGATTGTTGCAGATCTGCTTTAATTTTACCTAGGAGAAACCCGTAAGTCTTCTACACTAGTATGTATTTTCAGTTAAATACTACAAATTCGTTAATCGAAAACAAAAGTTAAATAACGTGAAATGATTCTAATTGCGCAAATCACCCAAAGTAAAGTGACTCGTTCCAAACAAGAATCAAACTGTGGCTTGAGGAATATCCTTTGGTCCATGCTCTTAAAGATTAGGATTTGTATATTTAAGTCAGAATAATGATAGCAAGTTACTACTATCTTTTTCTTGTAGGACGTAGGCTAGTTAGGTTTTGAAAATTAGAGTCATAAATGTAAAATCAGGAACATGTGAAGATGCCAGTGGAGGGGTTTCTACTTGCAAAGGATTCCTAGTCCAATTGTCACATCATTAAAATATCAAAATCAACCTCCTTTTAATAGATAAAGTCAAGAGTAAATTATAAACAACTGGAATTGTTAAAATTCAATCCTGACATCTTGCAATTTGCAAATGCTTAGGAAGTTGCAAAGACATAGCCACTTGCAACTGTAGATGGACTAGGAAAGAATTCATTCTAAGATTAGTTTTGCACCCAACTATGTATTCCTTTCTTCAAAACTGATTGCGCAAGTTGACTTTTCTTTATTCAGGAAAAAAAGAAGAATACCCATTATCCCTTCTCACGTCACATTTCTTGCCTTTTGGAATAAGATTTGCATGGCTTCCATTAATTGACGATCACAGGGTGTAAAAAGTTTTGTATTTATCTTTTTTGAGTAGTGGAGAGGCTCGATCGGGGAAGAAGAAATAAAAAAATAATTCTATCATTGAGCTATCCATTAGTATTCTCGATGAGTGTCAATTGATTACTTAGTATCTATGTCAGTGAAAAATAATAGGCAGTCGATAAAAAAGTTAATATGTGTGGATGTTAGCTCTGACACTACTGATAAATAAATAAAAAGAAAAAGTTTTTCATTCAACATCAATTTATACTTGATCCGTTCACGCATGGTATTCATGTAAATTTGACTACATGACTTGTTAAGAAAAACGCAATCCTGTATCTTTTACACTCTTTTTCTCCTAAATATGAGTATATTATAAGAGATAAAGCGGGGAAATAAAGAAGAGAGGCTGGATAGGAAGCATCTAGTCACAAATTTGTCGTCATAATCTAAGGGACTGCAACTTATGCCGAAAGGTTTTTATCCGTTTATTAGTTGATGAAGCATTTTATATTGATTTTTCGGCTACTGAGCCAATGATTTAATTGGAGAAGTTGCAACTTATATTGATTTTTCGGCTAGTGAATGAAGTTATGAAGCACTTTATATTGATTTTTCGGCTAGTGAGCCAATGATTTAATTGGAGAAGTTGCAACTTGCCAGAGATAAGCTGAATAATTGCGTATGATTTAGTTGATGATTGTTGGCCCAAAATATCTCGGCGAAAAAAATAGAACAGCAACAAATCCAATCTAAGCACAAGTGCATCCACTGCCATTCTGCAATTCCCATTTTTCCAAGTAACCAAGTTGTTTCATAACTTTCATTTACTAAATACGGCTAATAAAAGATAAAATTTGTACACTTTGTTGAGTCCCAATCACTTGTCTTAATATTGAAAGTGATATCCTAATTCCAAGTTCCAACCAAGGTATGTACTATGAACTTGTTTTCTATTTACAAAGAAGTGGAAAAAATTGACCTGCCCAACCAATAAGGTGAAACAAATTAAAAAAGAAAAAAAAATCAGAGCTGATAACAAAAAATCTTCAGCACTCTGGAAAATCTAAATACTACTCTGGCTTCTTTTCTATCACTCAAATTTAAAACAATTTGATAAAGATAGACATCACCGAACGCTGACCCAACCATCAGCATTAGACCATTCAGATTGAGGTCTAAATTGATTCATTAATCCTCGCAATCTCTCAGCCGGTGATGTGGATAATGACCCACCGTTAAAACAGAGCAAATCTTGAATTGCCGGTGAGGGTAGAGATGTAATTTGACATGTGACTGTTGATTCAGCAGAGTCATCAGATACCCAATCTGGGAAATCAAATGGACACCTAGGAGATGTTGAAGGGGTGCCACTCCCGCATATTTCGTCACACAATGTAACAGTGTCATCATCATCGTAATCTTGATCTGCAATAAAGGGATGTTTTAGAAGCATCTCAGCCGTCCATCTCTTTCTTGGGTCCTTCACAAAACATTTTCCAAGAAAATCTTTTCCTTCTTCGGATAACTTCGTTGGAAATTCAGGTAACTCATCACCAACTCCAATTGTCATAAGTAGTTGGGTTATATTTGAGTATTTCCAAACTGGAACACCTGCTGCCAGCTCAGCAATCACACACCCAAGTGCCCAGATATCGGCGGGCGTGTCCTGTTCGCCGGAGGCAACCATTTCCGGCGACATGTACAGTGGGGTACCCCTCAATTCACATCGTAATTTATCATCTTTCGTGGATTGGGATCTCTTTGCCAATCCAAAATCAGCAATTTTGACTTGACCATCTTGGCCTAGAAGAATGTTCTGAGGCTTAATATCGCAGTGAACATAGCCACTCTTGTGGATATAGTGTAGCCCTCTGAGTAAGGCCTTAGTGTATTTCCTGACTTCAAATTCCAGCAATTTACGATCGCCGGAATTTTTGAGCTTATCCGACAAGGCGCCCCCTGAAGCATGCTCCAACAAGACATTGTACAAGTTTTCGCCATTTTCATAGGTGTAGCTGTCACCAAGGCAATTGATGATTTGTGAACAACCCTTAAGCTCATCCAAGATTATTTTCTCGTTCATCAGAGTAACTGAACAGGAAGCTGAAGAAGACTTAACCACCACTGATGGAGAAAACAGAGCACTCTGTTTTCTGGGTATTGCAATATTGACTTTGCCGAAACTACCATGGCCTACTGATTCACCTCGAACCCAATCCATGGCTGTTTTAGATGGATGTTTTTAAGGTTGAAATATTGGCGTTTTAGGCTTCTGTTAAAGAAGGAAAGAAGAGAGAGAGCAGAGATACGCGCAATTAACCGCGAACTTTGCTTCACACAGAGGACTTCTATATATAGTGCGGAGGAAATTTATTTTTCCTTTTTGTTGTCTGTTTTATTAATTTCATTTGTGTTTACTTTCTAGAATGAATTTAATAAACAATGTTCACATAACTAGTGAATTGTGACGAATACATGCGTCAACTCGTGAATTGATTTTTCTTTTTGGGATTGTTTTATAATAGTTCAAGTTGGGGAAGAGACAATATAATAAAATTAAAGGGCACGTGATTATAGTAAGATATTTGTTCCTTTTTTCCCCTTCAAATGATGTAGTTCCTTTCTAATTTCGCTAAAATAACGGACATCGCTTTTAGAGACGTGGTCCATTGAATTATTGGTTTTGAGGTTACCCAGTTAACGTGATGGTGTCAATGAGGTTTCAACTTTCCATAAAAGTGAACTGTTTATGGTGAGTTTAATCCAACTTCTCGAGTCCACATATTTGTATGTACATATTTCCATATGTAGGAAAAACTATTTTAATTCATTAATTTTAATCTAGACATATTTGTATACAACATATTCATATATTGAAATGTATACAAACTGAAATTGTTCTACATTCACTATCTTCGAATCATTATCATAGTTGTACGTAAAAAATAAAAAAATATAAAAAACTTTTCCATTAACGTGCAATAGTTGAGAAAATCGGATTCCACGAGGATCGGATGGTGATGGTTGAAATCTCCCAAATAACCACTCTACCATTAGTCATATATATATATATATATATTTTTTTTTTTGATAAAATAAGCCTGCCCCAGTTAATAAAATTCACGATCACATTTTAAACATCCCTACCAACAAAATGCGAAAAGAAGAACAAAAGGTCAGTTTTCAATCAGAGAATAAAGTGGACGGTTTCTGTCACGGTTAAACTGTGAATTGAATTTGAATCGTACAAAAATGTTTGTACATGCATGATGGCCAATAGGTGACTCTAAAAAGTGGCAACATTTTTTGTTCGTCGTATTTGTTCGCAATAATTAGCTACCACCACTGAAAATATTTGGCAATCTTCATGGCTATTATGGGGTCTTTTTAATGCATGTAAACCGTAGGCGTTGCACTCTTCATGGCTACTGTGGGCTCCTTAGCTCCTTTTACTATTATTCACAAGTTTATTTCAACGCAAATTGCATTTGATTTGGCTAACCATAAAAACTAATTTTTTCTTTATTAATTATTATTTGTTCTGAATCATGTTGTTCAAGTAATTGTTTGTATCATAAATTATATGATTATGATATTCTTATGTCATTCAATGTCATTTATCAATCACACGATTCGTTTTCTTTCATTTCACTAAACTTCCTGGTCTTTGGTACGTTGTATTGAGAAACAAATTTGTATTTTAAATAATCAAAATGACATTTACAATTTTGATGAAATAATTCGATTTAATGTGCTCAAACAGATAAGAAATATTTTCCTATGACTAGTTTCAAGAAATATTCTCCTATGACTAGTTTCCTTTAACATTTATCCTGTATCGCATGCGTTCCTTTAACATTTATCCTGTATCGCATGCGTTCTTATACTAGTTAATGTGAATTGATAAATTTTGTCAATTCAAAACCAAAAGCAGTGGCGGAACTAGGATTTTACTAAGGGGTGTCATAATATAAAAAAATAAATATACGATGAAATTAGAGGGGTTAAACACATAGTATATATACATAAAATAATTCTTTTTTTTCGTATTTACCCAGTGTAATTTTTCGACGAAGGGTGTTAGTTGACACCGCTTGGGTGCTTGTAGCTCCGCCACTGACCAAAAGTCAACATGTATAGATGTTTCGGGCTTAGAAATAATAAGCATTTGATTTTTGTAAAGAATTTGAGAACGAAAAATGCTTATGTCTAGGAGAAATAGTTTGACGAGAGATCCACCTTGATTTTTTATAAAGTCAAGCTGTTGGTTCATATTAGACGGAGCGTATGTTAGTTAGCATAAGCAAGGAGGGAGGGCATGAGATAATTAAAAGCAACAAGATACTGAAATATAGCCAAATTTTACGGAAAAGGACAAACAGAGTAGAATTTCAGGTGAGAAGAAAAGAAAAGAAGTGGAGAAAAAATTGGTATATTTGTCGATCGGTTGTCCTCCAGAGAAAGAAAAATAGAGAACCCCTATTGTGCCAAATGTTAGAAAGTTGGTTTGGTGGGATTTATTATTGTAAGTAGGAATAAGTTATGTATGGAGTATGGACACACGACATCCCAGCTATGTTCCATATGGAACACATAATTGTACCACGCTTCCCATTATTTATGTTCATTTTTGTTCCCTGATTATAGAGTTAGGAATTCCCTGATTATCGAGTTAGGAAGATATATCTAGATAATAGTACTCGAAAACACAAGAGCTTAAGTTCATAATTCAATAAGGAAAAGGGTCAAAAATACCTTTTTACTTCGGAAAAAAGAAGGCTAAAAATATCCTCTGAACTTATTTTGAGTCAAAAATATCCCTTCCATCCTTAAAGTTTTCAAATATACCCCCGTTTTGTCGGAAATTAACCCCCAAAATATCCCGAGATCATTTTTTAAACCCGTTCCATAATTTAGGTTTGAAATTTGAGGGAATTGGGGGAATAAGGGGGCCTTATGGGTTATTATTTGGTTGGGTTGGGTTTAAATGATGGAGCAGATTTAAAAAATGATTTCGGGTTATTTTTGTCACGACCCAACCTGAGGTTCATGACGGGCACACAGCTAACCTCCCGAACACCTCTGAACATACATCTGATAATCATTTCTAGGTGGACCACAAAGATAGCTCATGGATATCATTATCTGTAAGGTATATAACACAAGATAACGGCACATTTTTATATAATCATCGACAACTATGCCCATCATCACAAGCCGACAAGGCTGCCAAAATATTATACAATAATATGAACTGATAAGGTTATCTACATACATCTGTGTACGAGCCTCTATATAGAGTACTGGAAGTCATAAGGACGGGCAGGACTCCGCCATGCCCAAGTATTTACACAAAAGAGTAATACCAATAAAATGTAGCTCTGAAGCAAATGGAGCGCTCCTGAGACTTCGCGGATAAATCACCTAGGGTCTAATCCGTCTCCCTGCTTACCTGCGGACATGAACGCAGCGTCCATAAACAAAAGGACGTCAGTACGGACAAAGTACTAGTATATAAGGCATAAAAGTAACAAGAGAGAGAACATAAGGAAACTATAATGTAAATGAATGTAACCTGTATGTTTGAACAACTTCTGAGGACTGATAATATGCATAAATCATGTGCATGCATGCATGAGGTCATACATATACATATATATGTATACAACGCCTGTCAAGCCTCTGTAGGCATCCCATTATATCGTATCGGCCGACATCATCATCACCATCAGCATCATCGTCCTCGTATCATCATATGACTAGCTCATCAGATGGTAATGCGTATATAACGCCGTCACTTTCCCCATACCCCATACATAGATGTATCCATATACATAATACATAACATACGCGTATATAAAGCCTTCTGGTCATGGGGCAATGTGCATATGTATAAATGAATGCAATGCATAAATAAGCTGAATAAATAGGACACTCAGAGTGACATAAAGTCCTACTACCCTCGATAAACATCTTTGAGCTAGCATCATCAGTATGCGTGATCTCAAGACCCATGAACAGAAAGAATAATCATAAAAGAGGTACAGGAACATCAAAGATTAGAGTACTCCTAATGTTTCTAAAAGTAGAGTAATATGGAAGTCTGTTCATACGTTCGTTCGTTCGTTCGTTCGTTCATATCATAAGGATCATGAAAATTATGGGCTTCTAGTGTTTCTAGGAGTAGGAATATGGTAGACATCTTGTGGAGGTTCATAGCCATGGAATCATGCCTTTAGAAAGAAAAGGATTTAGCCTTACATACCTTGTCTCCTTAGTATACGGATCCCACGAGTCCTCGTACGCTCTATGAACGATTATCTACAGTAAACGAAGTATCCGTATCAACGATGGGTTCATAACTTATAAGAGAACTCATTTAGACATTTTGTCGAACACTTTATGTGCATAAGATTCATGTAGCTTGTTTTCCTCAATCCTATACATATTTCGGTACCATCAATCCTTCACTAGTTCCCTTTTCATCTTCACAACTCACGCAACAATCCAACAACTTCATATTACAACTTTATCTGCACAAACCAACCTAACAACCTCACAACCATACCAAGTCTAGAACAATTCATACTCAAGCATAGCTAAGAACAAGTTCTAGCACAACTTAAACCTTACTTTCACAATTTCTCCTTCCCATAAGTTATGTAAATGCCAAATAATACTATAAACATGAAGATGGAGTGATAATCTTACCTTCAATCACAAAGATCACTCTAAGTTCGAAATTCCTTCACCTCCAAGAAGTCTCCAAATTCAACACCATCAGAGGAAGAACAATCTAATGATGACCATGGAATTCTTTATGTTAGAATCACTTGGTTTTCCCTTGATTCTGGTCTTAGATCATAAGAAGACTTGTTGAGAGAGTTTTAGAAGTTTCTAGGTCCAAAAATGGTGAAATAATGATTTAGGGTCGAATTGGGTCTATTTGTAGTAGTCCAGAAAATTCTGGACCGACACAACATGCTGCAAGGTTTGCGGCGTCGCAAAGCGCGCTTTAAGAGCCGCATGTTGTGTCGCAGGCCTCTCAACATCACCAAAATTCACTGTCACACTTTGCTGCACAACTGCGTCTTCTCAAACGGTGCTTTGCGGCCCACATGTTGTGCTCTGAGAGCCACATATTGCGCCATAATGTGACACTTTGTCAAACTTTTGCTGAAATTTAACTTCGATGATCCGACAAGTCTTAAACCTTTCCGAGGATTACTAAACATGATTTTACTCTCTTATATACCCAAGATGGACATATCTATCCTCAAGACCTCGAAAAATTTGTCCTACTTCCCAAGACTAGGACAACTAGCACTCGGCGAAACTCAACGTACAAAAATGCGAGGTGTAACAATTTTGGGGGATCATTTTCATCAAGACAGGGGTATATTTGAAAACTTTAAGGATGAGGGGGGTATTTTTGACCCAAAATAAGGTCGGAAGATATTTTTAGCCCTTTTTCCAAAGTAAAAGGGTATTTTTGGCCCTTTTTTCAATAATTGTACCACGCTTCCCCACTATTTATGTTTTTTTTTTTAAAAAAAAAATCTTCACTTGATTATTGAGTTAGGAAGATATAGCTAGATAATAGTAATCGAAATACAAGAGATTAAGTTCATAATTCAATTGTAGTGTTCTAGTCTCTAAGCTGTCTAAAATGAAGGCTAAAGTCATAAGCCACCTTTAAAGTTGTACACATCTTTCTGTATACATGACAAAATACAACTTAATACGTGTCAAAACAATATTGGGACACGTGGCAGAGGAAGATGAAATGTTTCCAGTTGCAGTATTCAATACAAGCAAAAGAGCCCCGATTCTACCCAGAGTCAAATTACAAGGGAAAATCACATCGGGTAATTAATAGCGGAATAACATTACGCGACCGGACCACATCTGAAGCAGACGTTACGATTTAGTATTAGGGGAAATATTAATTTCTCATTATGATTCATTATTAGGATTTAATTACTGGTTAAAGGGTCATTATATTTGTACTATAAAAGGAGCTTAACAGCCCAAAAAAGAGGACCATCGAATACAACATACTATACTTTATTCTTACAAGCTTTTGCTAGTTAAATTGACTCTCTTAAGTTATTCTTTTGCTCTGGAATATTGCTGAAGCTTTGATACTGTTCTCACCGGATAAAGCTCATCAAGGGATTTACTCCGAGAAATAATCAAGCCCAGGCTTAATCATTTCATTATTATTTATTTCAATATTTTATCTGCTTAATATCACGTTCATTTCTGTTAATTATTTATTTTATCTCTGATAACAAACACAAATCACGTATCCTTTAAACCCCTAAATAAATTTGACTATTCCCTTTATTTTTAGGTTAAGCACTCTCATTTTTCACTTGAACTAGGACTTGTTCGTATTAAACACTTAGGGGTCGTTTGGTGCGGGGATAAGATGAGATATTTAGGGATTAACTTTGAGATAAATTTTATACCTTGTTTGGTTGAAAGTATAAATTTATCCCGAGATAAATTTATACCTTCAACCAAACAAGTTATAAAATTTATCCCAAAGTTAGTCTAGAATAACCCATCTTATCCATCAAGGTTGGTATTATTTTATCCCACCTCCCAGGTGAAATAAATTAGTCCTGAAATAATAATTTTAGGATTATAATATCAAAATAATTTAGTCTGCGTACCAAACGACCCGCTATTCAAACTTGTACCTGACACAAATGATTACATGACAAAAAAATGTGTGACATGACAACAAATGTGCTCTTCACTTTTTTTGAGGTCAGAAATATTTTGCCACTTTGCGGCGCAGAGGAAGCAACACCAGATTTTCATAAAGCTTTGCTTGCCGGTAATTGCGGTTGCAAAAGGTATTATAGGCACAGAATGCTAGGGGTAAAGGCCCCAATTTGATGGCTTGCAAATCAGGTGAGAGAATAATACAGCTTGTAAGTTTTGTATATGAAAGAGATCTCCTAGCTTCGACTTTACCCTTCATAATAATGCTTATTGTCCTTCGTTTTCGTGACACACAGATAATGATCATTCATTTGGTCTAAGAAATTCGATTGCCTAGAATAATATTACGAAAAATATAAATCTAAATATAAATAAAAAATTAAGTTACTAATAAGGGTTGTAACTAATGCTTACTATAATTTTTCCCAATGCCCATAAATATACACAGAGAAAAGAACGAAAAAAAAAAGGGGGCCATAGCCGAGAGGGTAGTGCCAATGTTCATGCAAGTGAGATTTAGAGTGTAAAATAACTAAAATAGCCAAAAATATACTAAGACTAACGTCATTGGAATAAGTGCAGTGAAACTGTAACGATCACATGTTGGCATGTTCTTCCCCAAATATAAAGGGAAAAGTATTCAAAACACACTCAAACTGTTTTATGGCCCCGAATTTCTTGCAACACACCTCATGTTTCGGGGGTCTTAATGTCACTGGACTTATTTTTTGTGTATTATTTTGCTTTCAATGGTTCAAAGTCACTCAAACGAGTTTGAGTGTATGCACGCGCTCATAAAATTAAAATCGGACGGGTCGTTTCATTATTTTGGTTTCCAAAATTTGAAATCCAAATTCTCTCTCACCTTCCACTCGATTTACGCCATATTAATCACTCAAATACCATTTTAAAGCGCAAATCGGTGTGAATCATAGTTAAACTAACTTTGGGTGGTAACATCGCGGTGGATTTTGACCGAAATCGTCGATTGATCTTCGAAGCTTTTAGTGAAGCGAAAAAATACCGGGTTAGTCTTGTTCTTTGTCGGTATTTGTACGCATAAAGTTTATTTTTTTCCATATTATATATAGGATTTATGGAATTGTCGTATGAATTTCTAGGGTTTGTTAAAAAATTATGGGTTTTTCCTAGTTTAAATTGGGGTTATTTGGGGTTAAGAGATGTGTAATCTTATGTCGTGTAGTATTACTGTTGTAATTGCGTCCAATTACAACCATTAGTGCTAAATGGTTTGAAAATGCAACAAGTTATGCACACATCAACTGCGCTTCTCGGTCCCCAACGTGAGGAGGGGAAGACCAAGAAAAACCTCTGAAGCTTCTAGTCTTGCCACATTGCGGCCAATGCACTGATCGACTCTTTGCTTCGGTCTAATGTGAGGAGGGGAAGACCAAAAACCTCTCTGAAGCTTCTAGTGTAACAGTTTGTTGATAATGAAAGAGGAAGAACTACCCGCACAAAAGGCCTAGGGCTGTTGGAATGGGTATATTTATCGAGAAAATGGATTTACAACATACAATGATAAGAGCTGAAATATTTGTTGGATTGGGTATATTTGTTGCAAGTGAGTTTACTAACTATAAACAATTGTTTTGCTTTGTCTCTGACATGGCTTGCCAAGTAGTAGGATAATTGATCTTTGCTCAAGAAAGCATATAAGGTCGGTGATATTCTTGGGACCTTGGTCACAAAGCAAGGGCCGGGTGAGGTGGAAGGGCAAAAGACATGACATCAAACCCGGCTTGAAGAGATGAGGGTAAATAAAAGGAAAAAAGTGACGACAATCCCAAACTACATGAGACAAAGGATCCATGAAAGTAGTGTTAATATGTTGGTAGTTGGTAGAACAAGTTAATGTAGTTGTTAGTTTTTGCAGTTCATAAACAAACTAAAGTAGCTGTGGCTTAGATGCTTGTTTTGTGACATTATGCTACTGCACTTGAATGTTGCATCATCGTGAATGTGATGCGCTACTTTTGTACAAACTTATATTGGTGCAAGTGTTTATATATATAAGGGAAGTCTGTTTCTATTATTAATCTCTCTTTCGGCATAACATCGGTAAGACATGTTTAATGTTGCAAACCAAATGTGGTCAAGCTTTTGACCGGATTTAAAGGTGGTCAAAAACGACTAAGGTGGTTGGGGGTTAAGTAGTGGGGAATTTATTGCAAAAGACATTATAAATATAGGCTTTCACTTACACAAGTTTATCTTAGGATCCGGCGTAACTTTGCAAATTCCTTCCACGAAGTTTATGCGGATCCGGCATAAAAGTTTGCCCTTTAAAAGTATGCCCCCGTCGGCATAAACTTGTTAAGTTTACCAAACTTATGCCGATGGGGGCATCTTATGCCTTATGGGCAAACTTTGCCTTGAAGCATATATATGTATTTTTTCAAGCATATAAACCAAAGTTACATGGAAAAGTATTATCTTTTGTAAAAGTTTTTGGATGGAATAAAATAGACTTTCAACCAAAAAAAAAAGTTTGCCTTATAAGGCAAAGTTTAAATTTTGTATGCCACATAAATGACTTTTAGTTATGTTTAACTAAAAGTACGCCGACACTTGGCGGTCTTGAGATGAACATTTAGTTATCGGATCCGAATACATAACTTTGCAAATTCCTTCACGAGTTTATGCCGGATCCGGCATAAAAGTTTATACTTTAAAAGTATGCCCCCGTCGGCATAAACTTGTTAAGGATTTACCAAACTTATGCCGATGGGGGCATACTTATGCCTATACAAACTTTGCCTTGAAGCATATATATATATATTTTTTCAAGCATATAAACCAAAGTTACATGGGATATATTGTGTTTCAAGGCACATGTGTTTGCTTAGAGACCGGATACACTTCCTTGTTGAAAAAAAACGAGGAGATCATAGAAATAGATTAGGCTTTATCTCCGTGTTTTCAATTTAAGCAAGGTTTATGTTGGAGCACATGTAACACCTTTGATTTCTAAATTAAAGGGATTTCATTCATCAATTTCAAACTTACATTAAACACAAAACAAAAGAAAACTAGAAAGGATTCCTAACATACATTAACCACAGACAAAATAAAATGGAAAAGTAGTTCTTACCTAACATTAACCACGGTACACAAAAAAGACATTTTTCCAAGCCTTTGCCTACCTAACGTCAAGCACAAAACTAAACCATTCAACTTCAAAAATACAAGAAACACTAAGGCAATTGGTCATGACAAGTTGAAGAATTTCCTCGCATTAACCAAGCTGATCCAAATACTAAAACAAAACAAGATACAAAATGTGAAAATCAAATTAGAGCTAAAGTTGTTGATCCCTTCTTTTTCGATTTTATCTCTTTTGCATTTTCAATTTCGCCCCAGTTAATCACACTTGATTGTTCTTCCATCTCCTTCATTTTCATATCACTTGAGACAAATTGTTCTTCCATTTCAATCTCTTTCAACATCTCGGCAATTTCGGAACTTCCGTCCTTTCCGTCTCCTTAATTTTCTTCCCTTTTGAAGCTAATTCTTCATGCATATCCTTCATTTTGTTCACCAACTTTGGAATAATGTACTTCGATCTTTCATCAACTCTGGAACGATCCCTCCATTGAAAAAATTTACACTTCTTCGAACCATTGTAGGAGGCAGAACCAATATCTTCTTCGGGATTGTTGTCGGACCGGAAGTCTTCAATGGGAGCAACACACCATGTTCATCGCACCTCACTCATTCAACATTGGATCTTCATTGTCCATACAAAGCTTATTCAAATCCAATCTTGTTTCTTCCATAGCTAACTTGAATTTTAATCGAAATTTGGGGAAAGAAAGTAACAAGAATCAATCTTGGGTAAGAATTGAAACATGAAGAGAAGAAATTTACCAAAAATTTGGGGAAGAACTCAATGTGGAAGAAGAGAAGAAGATGTAGCCGTTTGTGGGGATTTAAGATTGGATTTGGGGAATTAAAAACGTTATTTGGACGGCCATGTGGCAAATATACAACTAATCCATATAGTTTTTATCATCTCTTCTTACACAGAAGGAGAGTAGCTACACTTGCTAGTCCAATGTCACTTAGGTTGAAAGCGAAAATAATACACAAAAAATAAGTCGGGGGTCATAGGACCCCATGAGGAGTTGAGGTGTGTTATGGCGAATTTGGTATAGTTTGAGTGTGTTTTGAATCACTTTTAAATATAAACTACTATTGTATGACGGCAACAAATAATTGATTCTGCCTTCCCATTGGTTATTTTATCAACTGCAAGCCTCGCATTTTGCGGCTCTAAAACAACTTGCATACCCTCGGGACCTTTTCCTTTGCAATTTGCTATTCTGAGGATTCTCATGATCCATGATTTTTCTGAATTAATTTCCATTTTTTTGGTTTATAAATATAAACTTAAAAAGTGACTCTTTCTAGTCTTCTAGAACAATATCATGCAATAAAGATTGGCCTGTCAACGTGACACTTTCTTTATTTCTAGTCATGAAAGCCTGACCAAACTGTTTCCAACTGTTTCATGAATTAGAGTCTATGTACACACATTTATAATTTTCTTTTTAATTAGGCTCAATCCGCCCACTGAAACTTGACCTTTTTTCTTTCTTCTTTCGGTTGCTTCCACTCTTCCCAAGTAATTATATACGATCAGAACCCCTTGAGATATATATAGGAGGATACATCAACTTTCAAGATTCAACTATCTGATTCTTACCCAAAAAGTTGAGGGAGTGCAAGCTTTGACGCAATTGGTAATAGGAGAGTGTCCGCTGCCTCTTTTCAGAAGGAAATAATCTCCGATAATCAGTTATAATTTGCATAAAGCGAAAATAATTTTATATTAACTATTTTTGTAGTTTACTTACTGCTTTCATTTAATCATGTTAATGAGATCATATAACTGAAAGAGCATTAATTGTAATCTGTAATGAATCATAAACTTAATTATTTCGTTCTACAGGAAACATTCACTATCAGGGCTAACCAAAGCTTATTTCTTCAAACTCGCACTTAAATTACCCATTCTTTTACTATTCTATTCTTCTAGTCTCTTTTATTAATCTTCAAATTATAAAGGGAAAATCCTATTCCTTTTGACTTTCTCAAATTTGAATACTTCAATAGTACACTTTTTCAATTGATGATAGCGCGTTCAGATTACAATAACCAAAAACAATTGGTGGCGTTTGTTTGAAATTTTCAAAAATTGAGTTTGCACAATTTCTTTTAAAGATTTCCTAACTCAGTCTTTTTACCCTTTCAAAAACATAGAAACTCAAAAAACTAGTTAACGTTGTCTAAATTCAACAAGTATCCTCTAGCTAGCTGGCCAAATTTTTTCTTTTCGATACGTGATTGAGAACGTGGGAAAAGATCTTTATTATATACATACAAGACAAATTAGGATCTTTTTTTGTTAAGATACAAAATTTAAAGTTAAAACCCCACAAGGGTGCCATTAGGGGTGTACATGGACCGAGTTGGTTCGATTATTCTAAATACTAAACTAAATCAATTGAGTCGGGTTTTTAAATTTATAAATCAAACCAATAAAATTCGGGTTTTTCAACCTCGGATTTTCTCGAGTTATTCAGTTTTCTCGGGGTTTTTCGATTTTTTATTCCGGAAAAGTCTTCATACAAAACATATAACTTTTACTTCATATTCTTTAGTTCTAGTAAGATATAACTATATAATTACTGTATTTATTAAGAAAATAACACAAAATGTGAGATGAGTGATGACATTGTATTAAAATATTCAACAAAAAAGATAATAACTCGGTTAAAATAAATATTGCTAATTAATAAGCCATAAAGAAAAGGACCATATAATCTAAAAATACTAAGGCCTCATTTATTTGCTATATTATTGGAGGTCTAAATCTGAATGATTCAGACCTTAAGTCATTAAGTGCATTTGTTTGCGTTAAGATCTACGTTTATTGGGTATAATAAGTCTTAATCATTAAGATGCTTGCACCAGTTTTAGTATCATTAAGAGGTATTTTTGTATGAAACTTTTTATCATGACCCCAACCCCAAACCCTCCTACCTCAACCCCACCCACCCACTCTCACTCTCCAGCCCCCCACCGTCCCACCCCAACCCCACCCCACTCCATAATCCCCCCACTTCCCCACCCCCACCCCCACCAACGACAACCCATCCCCACACCAGATGATAAAACTTACCTTAGCCTCCTGTAAGGAACCCCACCCCCACTACATCTTACCTCTCACCCCAACCACTCACCACCCCCAACTCACCACCCACCACGATTACAAAACATCTTCATCATTACTAGTGAACATAAATGTTTCATTTTTTATCAAATAATAATTTATTTTATTAAATTTGTATTTATTTTCTACTATTTAGTTGCTTTTTAATTTAAATTGTATATTTGTTATGTTTCAATAAATACATTATGCACTTTCAGATATTGAAAAACAAATGAAATAAATCATTCGGTGTTCGGTACCTAGAGACAACATCTTAATCATTCAGATGTACATTCAGATTCAGACGTCTTAATCTTAATGAAAACAAATGAGGCCTAAGTCATGCTACAATAAGTACAACTAATAAATATTAATTACATGACAAAGAAAAAAAAAGGTTATGTATTTTCACTCTAAACCAATATGGTTAAACTAAAGAATAGAAATCGACGTTATTTCATTTGGTGGTAGAATTGAATTTCGTTTGTTAGTATTAGTGTTGAGTTGGTTTTGGTTTGGACTTTATTTGAGTTACGAACATCCATGGGATATAAAACTTATTGACATTTAAAATTCTAAGTTCAAGCTTGAAATAATATGATAAAAGACAAAAAACTATGAACAATTTAAGAAATATTTATAAATTAGGTTACGAATAAATATTTTTATGTATAAAATATTTTAAAAATTGAAACATGTAATGTCGGGTTGGTTTGTTTCGGTTTGACTTTTTTTAGCTAAAATCAAACCAAACCAATTATGGTTGGATTTTTTTTTTTAACACCAAACCAAGTCAAACCAAACCACTAGCCGAATTTTTTTTTCGATTTTATCGGTTTGGTGCAATTTGTCGGTTTATTTTGTACCAGCCCAGGTGGGATGGTGATGGTTAGCAAAAATCTCCGAAATGGATCCTCTACCAGTCATTATATATTTAAAAAATAAGCATACGCCATTCTATTATTACTCAAGATCACCTTTTAATTAAAAAAAATGCAAAACAGAACAAAAGAAGTCTCAATCAGAAGTTCAGAACACACAGGTGTGAGAAGTTGTATCATCAGTTTTTGTCACGGTTAAATTGGGAGTTGAATCAATTCAAAATATTCTTACATGTATTGCGGCTAATAGGTGAATCCAAGAGCCACAGCATCTTTGACTCTTATATGTTCACCACTGAGAAGCCTTCTAATTAATCACAATGGCACATTCATGCCTCTAGTGGGTCGCGTGCGTACCCTTTTTACCAGTACTGCAATTATTTTATATTTTTCTAGTCCATATTGATGCAAATTGCAGGATTAGCGCCACTCTTAATGGTTCTGGAGTTCTCTTGCACACTTCTTATTTACCACAGAGCTAACTACATGTCCATTTCAATGCAAATTGCATTTGACTGATTCCAAAAGTAAAAGAGGATAAAAGATGAAATTTAACCTTTGGCTAGGTTGGAAGGGGGATGTATTAGTGGCAAAGAATGCCAAATTAAAAGGAGAAAACTTTCCATGTTGTAACAAGAGTTGAAGTTCTTGGTTAGGTAGGTGTATGGGTAAAAATGTACCTGTCATGTGGACCAACGTGCAGTTGACATGTGTGAATTTATTCAACGACAAATAGATATTAGATAATAATGCCGAGCATAGCCTTTACGGAAAGGCATCAGATTGAGGAGCATAGCCTTTACGGAAAGGCATCAGATTGAGTCAACGGTGAACATCAACGGGAACAACAGATAATACCCTCTTTATTGAGCATTAAATGGAATTAATGTCGAATACCATGGAGGCACAATCTTCTATTAACGATACCACCTTCAAGGAAATTAAATGACAATCATCAATTCATTAATTAATGATTGCCGTTACAAGCATACAACGGAAAGAGCACCAGATAGAATCATATACCTATAAATAGGATTTTCATTGATAGAGAAAAGATCCAAGTCTTACTGAGAAAATACACTATTATCATTATTTCTTGCTTATTGTCACTTTTATTCTTTGGTCAACAAGCTTTCATTCATTCTTGAAGATTAAGAGCCAAGCAATTGTTGTTCATCAATATTGGAATAAGTTTACTCTTTCCTTTTATTTATCTATTTTTTATCTATTCTTTATCAATAACTAAGAGATCCTTTTACCTAAATCAAATTATCTTATTCCTTTTACCTAAATCAAATTATTACCAACTGCAGTTAACCTCAGTACAAATTCAACTATTTGAGTTAAATACGAATTTTGACCCAAACAGTTTGGTGCCGTCTGTGGGAATTCTACAGTTGGCTTTGTAGTTCGATCTCTGTATTATCTCAGTTTACACAAGTATTATTACTTTGGTATTTTCTTTTGCTTTTTCATTCAAATATGGCAGGAGCTACCTCTACATCACCTCTTGTGACAAACGAAAAGACCAATGAAGAAGTACTGGCTAACCCGGCTAATGGGATAACGGGAAATGCATCAATGGCACATCCAAATCAAGCTTCAATTCCAGTGGAAGATTTACGGCAATTCTACGAAAGGAGAGATGACGGAGGTGATGAAACAAATGATGGTGGAAATACGGCAAAATTTCACGCAACCACCTCCATTAAACGGGATTGCTGGTTCAAGTTGATCAGTACCACTTGAGCAGAGAATAAATGGAGAGCCAACCAATGCCGATGATCTCGGCATAACAACAGAGGCTACGGGGCATGCTGATGCCGATATCAATCCAATTATACCTATTCCAATAGTGCAGCGGTTCGAGGAGCATATGAAAAAGTTCAAAGAACATGAGGAAAGAATTAGTAGAATACCTGGGGCACCACCCGCTATCAAAAAAGAGGATGATAGTGATTATAGATATCATCGATGGAAAGATTCTGCAGATTCGGAGCATGTTCCAGAAAGTTTCAAATTACCAAAAATGAAGAAATATGATGGAACTCACCGGCCCTCGCATCATATCACTTTTATACATCCGCTATTCGGGCCTGCGATCTTGGACCAAAGATGACTCGTTCAGTTATGATTAAACGATTTGGGTAAGTACTGATAGGAGGAGTGTTAGATTGGTATGCCAAATTGCCCCCAAATTTACTTGAATCCTTTGCGGATTTGGTGGATAAATTAAAAAAGGCACATACTGGGGCAAAGAATGCAGAAAAAAGAATGGAAGATATATTCAACATCAAGCAAAGGAGGGATGAAACCTTACAAGAATTCGTTCATCGGTTCCAGAAACACCGCAACACCTTGCCTCAAAACGAAGACAAATGGGCTGGAATTGTGTTCCGACATGTATTACATCACAATGGAACGCCGACAACTAAGGATCTCACCAAACATTTAATTTAGTACCCGGCAAAGACTTAGAACGACATATATTACCAATACTGTTCAAAAATTTGGATAGAACAGGATATCGTTAATCCAATCATGAGAAAATCGTCACCATCAACCAAGAATACGTCAAGTAGAAGTAATTTCAGAAGAAACGATGGAGATAAGACGCATACAAGGGAACGTTATGAACCATATTACCCATGAGGAAGCCTAAAGGTACACGAAGGAATAATCAATATCGACATAGATCACCAGCAGCAGCAGGGACTTTCCGAGAAAATTATAACACCGGAGCTCCAAAACTCACGGATTATAATTTTTGTGTTTCGACGCCAGAAGTTGTCGCGGCGTTGGATAATTTGGGGAATAGGGTCAAATGGCCCGAAAAAATGAAATTGGATCCAAGCAAAAGAAATCCAGAACATTTCTGTGAATTTCACAAAGGACATGGTCATAAGACTGAAGATTGCCATGCATTGCGATTAGCAGTTGCCGATCTCCTAGAGCAAGGACATTTGACAGAGTTGCTTTCGGAGAAAGGCAAACAAGCATATTATAGAAATAGAGAGCAAGGAGCGCCGCCGCCACTTCCAGAGCCATAGCGAGTGGTTAATTTTATTACTGGTGGTGCAGATATCAATATTACAGGAGGACGTCAACAAAGTTACTTATACTTCAAGCGTGAAGTTCAAAAGGATAACAACCCAAAGTGAAAAGCGGGATAGGCTGGCTCTTATCGAAGATTGTATCACCTTTTGATGAAGCCGACGCCGATAATATGCATTTCCCGCATAATGATAGGTTAGTATTTACCTTACGCATCTTGGATACTGATATTAAACGTGTTTTTGTTGATCAGGGAAATGTTGCAAGCATCATAAACTTTCGGGGTCATAGAGGAGATGAAATTGACGAGCAAAGTAATCCACAAATCCGACATGCTCACTGGCTTTAATAATTTAACAGAAAGAACTCTGGGGGAAATCATTTTACCAGTAGTAACGGGCGGAGTAGAGTTACAAACTGCTTTTTTTTTATTATGTCCTCTGCAATGGCTTATAACATGATAGTTAGACGTCCTTGGATGCACGCCATGAAGGGAGTACAATCTACATATCATCAAGTGGTCAAATTCCCAACACCATGGGGTGTAGGTGAAGTTCGGGGAGAATAAAGAATTTCTCGAGACTGTTATGCAGTGGCGATAAAGAAAGGCATGCTCAAAATAGAACATTTCGAGCCAGAAAGTGAATGTAAAAGGGATAAATAAGTCCTTATACTGTAGCAAACGGGATCAAGCACTTAAGATGTTGAAAAAGAAGCTATACAAGATTCTTCAACAGAAGAACATTCAACGGCTACAGTTGAGGATCTCAACTCAATGTCGTTTGACGATGCATCTCCGAAAAAGCGCACATTCATCGGGTGCAAACTACACCAACCAAGTAAGTATATTTAATTTTTGCAAGACAATATAAATGTTTTTGCTTTTTGCCACGCTGGCATGATAGGAATAGCACCGGAGGTAGCAACACACAAATTACACATCGATCTTTATCACTGACCTGTAAAGCAACCCCGAAGAAGATTCCCCGATGATAGAAGCAAATTCACAGAAGAAGAGCTACAAAGGCTATTAGATGCTGGATCTATAAGGCCGGCGGAGCATACAGAATGGGTATCGAATGTGGTAGTGGTACGAAAGAAGAATGAAAAGATGCGAATGTGTGTGGATTTCACAGATCTAAATAAAGCATGTCCAAAAGATCTATTCCCACTTCCTCATATAGATCAAATGATAGACGCAACAGCCGGCCATGAATTGTTGAGTTTTCTTAACGCATATTCAGGATACAATCAAATCAAGATGAATCCTGCCGATCAAACAAAAATAACATTTATAAGGCTGAGGGGTTTGCATTGTTATAATGTAATGCCGTTTGGACTCAAAAACCCCGGTCCAACATTTCAATGGTTAGTCACCATGATGTTCAAAGATCAGTTGGGAAAAACGATGGAGGTGTATATAGATGATATGGTTGTAAAATCAGAAAGAGCGGAAGACCATCTGATTCATTTAAAAGAAGTGTTCGCAATAATAAGGCAACTCAACATGAAGCTGAACCCAGAAAAATGTGCATTCAATGTATCCTCTGGAAAGTTCTTGGGGTTTATGGTTTCAAAACGAGGAATAGAGATAAATTCAGACCAGATAAAGGCAATCGAAAACATTCCCGATGATCTCAACAACATAAAAGAGGTGCGAAGTTTGACTGGTAGGGTAACGAGCGTTATCTCGATTCATTTGAAGATCATCGGAGAGATGCCACAAATTCTTCCTTGTCTTTGAAAAAAGCAACAAAACTTTGAGTGGAAGCCAGAATGTAAACAAGCGTTGCAAGAACTCAAAAGGTATCTTTCAAGCCCGCCGTTGCTGTCAAAACCAAACGCCTAGGAGAAGCTGTTTCTATACCTTACCGTTTTAGAGGTATCGGTAAGCACAGTTTTGGTACGTGAAGATGAAGGTAAACAATCTCCAATTTATTATGTTAATAAAACACTTTTAAATGCTGAAACTAGATATCCACATTTAGAAAAATTGGCCCTGGCTTTAATACGTGCTGCTAGAAAATTAAGGCATTATTTTCCAAGCCATCCAATTGCCGTGGTAACGACATTCCGTCCACGGAGTGTTCTCCATAGACCGGAGTTATCAGACAGATTGGCTAAATGGGCAATTGAACTTAGTGAATTTGATATTACTTATCAACCTAGAAATGCTATAAAATCGCACATTCTTGCCGATTTTGTGGCAGATTTTAATTCAAAATTAACTTCAGAAGTGGAAAAAGAAACCATCACAAATACGGGGTTATCCTCTGGGATATGGACCTTGTACACTGATAAGGCATTTAATGAAAGTGGGTCGGGATTAGGCTTAGTACTAAAAATACCCAGCAGTGAAATTGTCCGCTAAGCCATTAAATGCCCGAAGATCACTAACAATAAAGCCGAGTATGAGGCTGTTGTTGCAGGTTTAAAGCTGGCTTTGGAATACGGAGCAAAAAGCAACAGGGTACATTGTGATTCTCAATTGGTGGTTAACCAGGTGAATGGAACTTTCAGTATCAAAGACCTACGTATGCAGAAGTATCAAACACAAATATTAGACCTCTTTGCAAGATTCAAGGAATGGGAATTAGAGCAGGTTCCACGAGAAAGTAATGCCAAGGCTGACAGTTTAGCAAAATTGGCATCAGTTGCTGATCCCGGAGAACCAGGAAGTAGAAGTGTGATCCATTTATTGCATCCAATTGGTTGCGAAATTGAAGTACATGAGACGGGATCGGCACATGATTGGAGGAATAAAATACTTAATTTTTTGCAACAAGGGACTCAATCCATAGATAAGAAAAAAGCACGAAAATTGCGAGTAAAAGCAATTAGATATTGCCTGGTTTATGGAGAGTTATATCAGAGAACTTTTGGAGGGCTACTCGCCAAGTGTTTAAGCCCAAACGATACGGAACCCACTATGCAGCAAGTGCACAGTGGATATCGTGGAAATCACTCCAGTGGGAGATCTTTAGCCCGATGTTTGCTACGTGCAGGTTATTATTGGAACACCATAGACAAAGATTCACAAAATTTTGTATGTCGATGCAAAGAATGCCAAGCATATGCATCTGCAATACATCATCCTGCAGAACCACTGCATTTAGTCATTACCCCATGGCCTTTCATGAAATGGGGGCTCGACATCATGGGACCATTCCCCGAAGCCAAAGGTAAAGTAAAATTCTTACTTGTTGCAACTGACTATTTTTCTAAGTGGGTTGAAGCAGGGGTGTTATACCCTATTTCAACCGGGATCAAAATAGTTTACAACATCCCGATAATTTCGGGGTTAATTAAAGTACAGGAGTCGCCACCTAATTATTTATGGAGAATTAGGACACCTAAGGTAATTAAAGTAATTATCTAAAGTTAATTTTATTTTAAAGTCTACGAAACCAAAAAAAAATCTGAGTAAGGGTTCTATTAATCTAAAGGGAAGGTATTAAGCACCCTTTAAGATCCGTTAAAAGACGGTTAACCGACCGGACTCATATTTAATTAGGCTAAGAATGTGGAGATAATATTTTATAATATTTAAGAAAATATCTTTGTAAGTATTGTTAAACTTGTAGATAGACATATAGTAATGCTATTTAAAATAGGACTTGTAGGAAAATAATAATTGGTATAAAATAGCTTAGTTATAAATAAACTGAGAAAGTGCAGGATGTATAACGTTTTGTAAATACTTGAAGAAAATAAGTTATACTGACTAACAAATTAAAAGAATCATTGTAAGATTGATATCGATAAAGTTTTAAAGTTTTACATTATTAAAATACGACGCAATCGTCGGAAATCAGAGAGAGGATTTTAACGTATAAAAGGGAATGATTCAAGCCTTCACTATTTTAAAATGTTTTGAAATCAACATGATTTGTTTGGAAAGTGTTATTACTATTCGCCTTTAACTCAAAATATGTGGTTACGCTATTTCGAAAATCAATTATTTCTAATGAAAATAAATATTGTAGATACTATGAATAATTTAACAAAAGAAAGAGAGAAAGAAATCTTATAAAATTAACTGTGGGTTTCCCTTAAATTAACTACCCATTACTAAAACTATATCCTCTAATTTCGCTGAGGTTCATCTAAATCGACAAATAAAGTGTTAGTCCTTCAATATAATTTAAATGCACAAAGACAAAATGGAGGAGTAAAGATGATTTAAATGGGCTCGCCCATTTTAAGATCGCTATTATCTCTCGTTGTCTTTTACATTGTTATGGGCCTCGGCCCAGAATTTTGCTGCGGGTGGGCTGACTCGGGAGGAAGATTTCGTTGGGCTTTGGCCCAACACCGAATGCGGAAGGTAACGAGTCCCTCGGACTCGTGTGCGATGGTCCTTTGTTAGGTGCAGTGAACGGGGTGTCGATGGCGTCGAATCTACTCTCTCGTTATGAATAGACCCGAAACTCGATCGAAAATTAAAATGCCTTTGGTAGTTAAAGTCCTTTGGCCAACAGCGACGAAAGTTAGTCGAATCGAAAGCCTTAACTTTTCGACATTAAATTCATGTTTTTAACACAATGTTTTACCGGTTTAAAAAGTTCAAGACCAGATTTTGAACAAAAAGAGAAACTCGAGACTTTTTGTGAGAGAAAATATCCCTATCTCACCCGATCGATCTCCCCCCCCCCCCCCCCATTTCGGCTATGGACTTAACGATGTATTTATAGGTGAAGTTCAAACTCTAGGGTTTCGTCTGGGCGGGGTTTTTGAGCTTGAATTCGCCATTTGAAAATCAAAAATCGAATCCTTAAAGCTGCTTTTTTTTTCCAGAAATTTCAGAGGCATTTTTGATCGTTTATGTTGATTCGACCGTTGAAGATAGGAGAAAGAGAATACTTGTATAGAAATGGCAAGACCAAAATCTGCCATGGCTAAAAAATGGATCATTGTTCGAAAAGGAAAGAGGTGAGAGGGACATTTATTAGATATACGAAAATGGCATCTGTTTTTCTGCCATGGTTGAAAAGGGGACTGTGTTGTAGCTAAAATGGTGGAGAGAGAGAGATGAAGATGAGGAGAAAGGAGAAAGAGAAGTGCGGCGTTAGGGTTTAGGATGAAAAGGATGATGAAAACATTTTATTACACGGGCCGGGTCGGGTGGAAATGGGTAGTGGGCTGGTCGGATAGATGACTTAAAATGTGGGCTGTTGGCTTAAATATGGGCTGATTTATTTAAACGGATAGTGGGCCAGCCGAATTAATTAAAGTATGGGCTGGTGTGATCCGAATTTGATCCTTTTCTTTTTGGAATAAACATGCAATTAGTAATTTAATGTTACAAATTTACTAATAATAGAGAAACTATAGATATATAGGTAAAGCGACAATAAAGTAGAAATATTATCAAGGTTAGTTTTACGATTAATATGTAATAAATAAATAGCAATATACGATGCATTAATAAATAATAGTATTTAATCATAGTAATAATAATAATAATAATGAAGTGCTAGTGAGAATAAGATATTTAAAGTATTAGCAACTCAAGAAAAGAACGAATCAGAATAAAGGGATGGGCAAAATTGGGTGTCAACAAGGGGCATACGCAAAGGTTGGAGAGGAGAAAGTTATTAATTTCCTCTGGAAAGACATCATATGCCGATTCAAAATTCCAAAAGAGATAAGCTGCGACAACGGGAAACAATTTGTTGGAGCAGAGTTAACGAATATTCTCTAAAATCTTGGGATCAAACGAGTAACCTCTTCACCATATCACCAATCTGGCAACAGACAAGCAGAATCCACAAAGAAAATGATAATTAGAGTGTTGAAAATACGAATCTGCAATGCTTTAAGTTGGCCTGATGTTCTTCCTGAAGTTCTTTGGTCTTACCGAGTTACATACAAAACTAGTACTAGAGGAACACTTTTTTCATTAGTTTATGGAGCGAAAGTGTTGGTACCAATTGACGTAATGGAGCCAAGCATAAGGTATGTACATGCAACAGATGCGGAAAACGTGGAAGCAATGAAGGATGGACTTGATTTGCTGGAAGAACACCGAGAATTGGCTTTAATCAAGTTAAAAACGTCGAAACAACAAGTGGAAAGATATTACAACAATAAGACCAAATTACGGCAAATTAAAGTTGGGGACTTAGTCATGCGAATGGTAACTTCAGCTACCAAGATACCGAACGAAGGTAAACTAGGAGCGAATTGGGAAGGGCCCTATAAGGTTATAGCTGATACAGGGAAAGGAACATTTCAATTGGAAACTTTGGATGGAAAGATTGTCTCCAACAACTACAACATAAGCAACCTGAAGCTCTTCCATTCCTAACATCTAGTTGCATTCAACGAGCTGTACTCTTTTTCCTTTATCTAGGTTTTGTCCCATTCGGGTTTTACTGGAAAGGTTTTTAACGAGACAGTAAGTTGAATGCACGGGAAATGGACTACGGGCAACATCGTTTAGTTCTTCATACTTCACAACAAAACGACGAGGGACTATCACAAGGAACCGACAATAGAGTTTATCTATCACTCCAAAAATGTACGGGGTAAAGCCTTCGGGATCAATTTATGAACTTATAATCATGTGTGTAATAACACTGAATATGACATGATCTTTGCGAGTTTGTATGGTGTATTCATGATTCCGATCATATTACTATTTGCAATTGAATTCTATTGATTCATGATTCCGATCATATTACTATTTGCAATTGATTTCTATTGTTATGATTCCGATCATATTATTTTCAATTAATTATATCCATGATTCCAATCATATTTTTGATAGTATTCGTGATTTCAATCATACATGCTAGTAATGCATTCATAATGCCGGAAGTTTCCAATTCCATTAGTTGATAAACATTGGAATTTGGCATACGACTTTTTTACCCAATAAGTCAAACTTCCCAAAAATTAAAATTACAATTCTTCGTACAAGGATTCTGACAATTAAAATCTTAATCGGATTGATCACCCGCAAAATATTTTAATTAGAGAAAACTTCCAAGAGATTATTTATAAAAAAGGAAAACCATGAATAAAAGAAATTTTATTTAAAAAAACAAAGCCTTACAAGAGAAAGGCACATAAAACGAAACATTCAAAAATGCGAAGAAGAAACTATCGAAGAAGAAGGAAGAAGGGCATCTTGGGAATTTTGCACAAGAGTACTCTAGGGAACATTTCTGGCATTTGGATCAATCTTCATATCTTTTTTGATTATGGTATCTTCAGAAAGTATCTTCAGAAACAGGAATGGATGCGTCTCTGGATAATATATTCGTTTCATTTGAGGTATGGACATCTTCTCCTTCTTCAACCGTAGATTCATCCTTATTATATCCAAGGATCTCTTTGGCTTCTTTCATATTCCACTCAGCAAGGGTGAAAGGCTGAACATGATCAAAAGAAGTAGGATTGAAAGTCTTTAAGAAATCATGTCGAGCTTTGATAACGTGACTAAGAATCTTTTGTTTTTCATCCTTAAATTCCTTCTCCATTTTTTCAATTTGTCGCTTGAACATATCATTTTGTTCCAGGAGTTGATTTGATTGCTCACGCAATTTTTTGGAGTGATCCATAAATCCAGAAAATTTATTATGATTCTCCGCCAAGGCGACACTTTTCTTATGAAGATCTCGATCTTTATCTGCTAACTCTTTCTTTAGAGCATGGTTACCATGTTTACTTTGATCTACGTTAATCAAAACCTATGCAAGTTCACCAGAATCATTGACATTTTTCAATTCCAAAGTGTGAAAATTAGACTCAAGTTTGCTGAATTTGGCGCTTTGATCCCACAATTTGTTTTGGAGATCAATCTAAAGCTGATTTGATTCTACTAGCTTTTGATTCAGATCATTGATAACCAATTCTTCTTGCTTCGCTATGCGAAAAGCTTCGTTTTTTTTTTTCAAGCTCATCAATTCGTTTTTGAAAATTTCTCTCCTCAGCCCGGTGCGCCACTAGCTCATCTTTGGCCCTATCTAACTCTGCTACAGAAGAGTTGTATTCTGCCTTGAAAATTTTCACTTCCTGAGTAAGTACGATGTTCTTTTCACGAAGCTTTTGGATAAGTTTGGCCTCACCTTCAGAACGTTCAAGACTCCCACATAAATATGTCTGAGCCTGAATCATAAGCCCGAGAGCAACCAAATCCATTTGGTGAGTAGGCATATCTTTTAAAATCATATTCTCTTTAGGACCAATATAGTTATGAGCAAAACGACTCATCACGTGAGGATTGGCCAAAAGATTGTCCTCATCTGACAATTTAAAAGAACGGTTGTGATTAACGGTAAGAGGAATAAAGGTCTTCATCCACATAGTGGCGGGATCATCTGCCTGAAGAAGTTGTGCCCGAGAATCAACCCCGTGCAAAGTATTGCCTTCTTTCCAAACACTTTTACCTTTATCAGCAACATTAAAGCGGGAAACGGGTTGAGCTGTATTATGAGGAATAGTGTGGGTACTTGTTCCTTGATTTTGGAAAGGAGAAGTAGAAGAATCAGTGGGAATATTAGCAACACCGGCATTAATATTTTCAGTATCGACCAAATCTACAGTATTAGCTTCATCAAACAACTTACTAGATCCCCGAGCTCTAAACATAATCATCGAGCCAAAGATAAAACGAATCGAATTCAAATATAAAATATGGTCGAGAGTAATATTCACTCCGGCCAGATGAGCAACATACTCGAGCAATTGAAACAATCGCCTGACCCCAGGTGTAATTTATGCCACACAAATGTTCAAACGACGGCATAATTCTTCTATCAATGGTGGAAGAGGCAAAGAAAAGCCAATAGTGAAAGGATAGAGATACACCGCTGAGAGACCAGGAAGATGAGTAGTTGCAGGCCTATCCTTTCTCGAAACTACGTTATTAAGATCAGGATTCATCCAGTGACACCTTTCGCGGACAGAACCAAGAGACTCTTCAGTAACATTAGAAATAATTGAAGAAACGAAAACCATTCTTTCCCCGTCTAGCTCCGAAATATCACGGTTATCACCTTTTGAAAGAGTAATCTTTAGATCTGAAGTGTGTGAAGGATTCTTCAGAATCACACTATCAACGGAAGGGAGATGTATATTAACCATATCAACTTCATCTTCGCCAACATCAGAAGTTGATGAAGATGAAGGTAGTGAGTCAACAGCAGCAGCTATAGCGTCACCCATAAATTTCTTAAGGGTCAATCTGTTCTTAGGTTTTTCAGCACCAACATGAGGGGGAAGAACGTCAACAATAGCGGTCTTTTTGGTGAAATATTTTGAGAAGTTGAAGGGGAAGACATGAGTAGAGATTGAAGAAATCAAAGAAGAAAGAAAAGAAGCGAAAGAATTGGAAGATTGAAAATTTTGGAGTGAAAAATTTGAGATAATGAGAAAGGTAGAATTTAAATTTTTGTAGAAAAGGTAAAACCGCCATCATTACCTTGGGAAACGGCGAGAAAATCTAGGGCACCGCAACGACCACGTGACCCACGACTGACTTTATCATTTAATGCTAGTCCTTTCAACTTCTGTGAATATGCCACGAATTCATCACACCAGTGGGTCACGATCTTCCCCCAGTTACAACGTTTCCTTTTCCACGGAAAGAAAGATTCAAATATATAGATTAGAAGGGATTGAGAAAAACGGCAAGACAATTTCTCGGGAACATCTTTGTGATGAGCCCGAAAAATTGAGGGACTATCTGTTTGGGTAAAAATGTACCTGTCACGTGGACCAACGTGCAGTTGACATGTGTCAATTTATTCAACGACGAATAGATATTAGATGGTAATGCCGAGCATAGCCTTTACGGAAAGGCATCAGATTGAGGAGCATAGCCTTTACAGAAAGGCATCAGATTGAGTCAACGGGAACAATAGATAATACCCTTTTTATTGAGCATTAAATGAAATTAATGCAGTAACAGCTGAAAAGGTTATTAACCGCCAGAATCAAGGAAATTAAATGACAATCATCAATTCATCAATTAATGATTGCCGTTACAAACATACAACGGAAAGAGCACTATATAGAATCATATACCTATAAATAAGATTTTCATTGATAGAGAAAAGATCCAAGTCTTACTGAGAAAATACACTATTATCATTATTTCTTGCTTATTGTCACGTTTATTCTTTGGTCATCAAGCTTTCATTCATTCTTAAAGATTAAGAGCTACGCAATTGTTGTTCATAAATATTGGAATAAGTTTACTCTTTCCTTTTATTTATCTATTTTTTATCTATTCTTTATCAATAACTAAGAAATTACTTATCTTAATCCTTTTAAATTATTACCAACTGTAGTTAACTTCAGCACAAATTCAACTATTTGAGTTAAATACGAATTTTGACCCAAACAGTAGGGACTTGAAGGGGAGTGGAGAGCATTACATGAAATTATTTATGCCAAAACAAATTCTTGATTTGTTCATCTAAATTAGGAGATATGTCTTGCATGAAGTATGTAGCAACCGACAGCTACATCTATTGGTTGCCTAATCTTTAGTTTTATCCCATTTCATTGCATAAACAACTGACAACCTCTTCTTTACGACGGATATGATATCCGATTTTTTTAATTGTAGTATTTATTTTTTAGAAGAGAAGAATTGCATGATTTGGAATCTCCAAAACGTGCTAACAAGCTCCTAAAACGGGTGATTTGTAAAGAAGAGAGTACGTTTCACGATATTTCGTTAAAATAATACATGTGGATGCAGTTAAATTGTAGGAGTAATTGATAATTTTATATGCTTACATATTTTATACGGTTAGCTACACTAAATATCCTTTACTATGACTCAATTACGGATAAACCCCTGTATTTTTAAATCAACCACTTATACCCCTTTATGAAAATTGTACACACCCCTATGATGTATATCCGTAACTGAGTCAATTGTAAAGAGCTTAACCCTAATTTCTTTTAACTACTAGAGCTTATGAAACTTGTTCTTCGCTTTTTCATTTAGTAAATAGAGCGTAGGTACGGAAGATATATTCTGCACTAAGTAGTTTGGAGGTCTATTTGGAACTTTTAGCATTGAATCTCAAATTATAACCTTGTTCAATAGAAAAATATTTATCTGTCAATTTCTATTAAAACTACTTTCACTAGTGTATATTTTTAAGGAAAAACAAGGTCACTATGATTATAAGCTTTTCGGCGAACTGGCAGCAATACCTGATTTTGCGCAAAGCTTGCCTTGACAGTTATTGCGGTTGCAAATGGGCGCAGAATACTTGCGGGAAAGGTCTCACTTTTCCTTTTTATGCCTTACCAATAAACGAGAAAAACCGTTTAGTCTGTTGCGTATAAAACCAGTTTTACTTGCCTTTTGGTTTACCCCTCATAATGCCATTGCCCTTCGTTTACTTCAAACACTCATAAGGTCCATTCCGTCTGGTCCAAGAAATTTGATTGCGCTGGGTAAAGTTGACAAGTTTAGTACCACCTCCAGCCCAATATTTCTCAATCACAATCATATGACGAACCCAATTACATATGGTGCCTATAAAGTTGAAAATATTAGTACCACCTCTATTCCATTTTAAATGTATTGGCATACATAGGATTAGATTCAAAATAAAAGATAATGCCTTTTTGGTCAAGAGTTCAAATTTGCCCATTTAAACATTTCGATTAAAAAAAAAAGCCTCTATTAAATCAAATAACGCAAATTTTAAAGACTATTGTTGTTCGAGTTCATGTCTTTGTGAACTCAATGCTCCCGAGCTACAAATTAACATTGTTTCGGTACCAAAGATTGCGACTTGAACGTTTAATATTTTTCTGGCCCAGTTTGCATCATACAAACGAATTGTCTATGCACAAAACAAAGAGGTGAAAATGATAGGTGGGGCAGAGGGTGGAGGGTCCACAGCACAAAGGCCATGATCAGTGCTCATGCAAGTGAGACAGTAGCTCCGATTAAAGATCACATCATGGGATATGTGCAGTGCATTGTGGCAACCACATGTTGGCATGTTCTTCCCCAAATATTGCATGAAGGCAACATATAATTAAGTAATTGATCCTATGCTATACTATACTCCTACTATTGGCTTTCTTTATTAATGTAACGCGCAAGTTTGCGGCTAAAAGGCATGGGATTTCCCAACTTGCATATAGCCTCGGGACCTTTCCCTTTGCAATTTGCATTTCTGAGGATTCTCATAAATCAACTTAAGAAAATGACGTTTTCAAGAACAACTAATTGAATAAGATATCATGTACCAATGATTTGCCTCTCACGTGCTGTGTACCTTATTTCTGGTCTAAACAATCTGTTTCCAACTGTTGAAAAGGAGTATATCGTCCCATTTTTTAGGCCTAAGCGCCCGCAGAAATTCGAGTTTTTCCTTTCCTGTTTCAGTTCTTCTCCTCTGTTCAAGTAATAATATATAAATTAGACCCTATTGACTATTGTAACAAATCATGTGAAGATATGGCCCGTCAACTTTCAAGATATTCAGCTTTATGATTCTTAATTCATAAAAAAATAAAGGACCAAGCTTGGGCACAGTATTGGGATTAAGGGGTCCGCTGAATCAAGATTTTTTTCATCAACGAATTCAAAATATAAGAAACTATAAGAAATACATATACTAAGAAGTCGAGGGATTTAACATTTACTGTATATATGCAATCTATTTTTTGATGAGCGGGGTCTGAATGAACTCCTTGCCCTAGCTCGGCCCCCGTTTGCTAACTCTGTTTAAGGAGCTTGAACCTGTTCCGGTGTTCACTATAAGGGCCAATCAAATACTACATCTTAAATTTCTCAATTCAAACTATCCAGTCGTTCCTTTTATTTTTCTAGTCTCTTTTGTTAACCTTCAAATTACAAAACGCAGACCTTCCTTGACTTTTTCTCAGTTTGAAATTTGAATAGAGTACTTCAATACAACTCCCCCTGTTTCAAAACAAAATGACGAGCTCCAAGAACAAGGTCATTTTCTTATTTCTAAAACTAATAATAAAGTTTTTATAATTAACAACTACACAAAAATAATTACTCCATCAATCAAAAGTTTTTTTTTTTTTTAATTTTTTTTTTTTGTTTGAAAACCGTAATAAAATATTTTTAAAGTATCTTTCCGAATTATTACACTGCCATTCTTTTGGAACAAAAAAGTAGTAATAATTAATAAAGAAACAAAATATTACTGTAAACTTCAGTGAGCCCCAATCAAACTTGTTTCATGTAGAATGTCATATCATCAATATAATTGAGTTCTGTTTTATATACGATGAACTGTACAAAAAAATTGAAAAATTTGGCCTAGACTATCACTGTTGTGAAAGAAATTAAAAAAAAGAAAAAAAGAGCTGCTAGCAAAAAATTCTGCAGAACTCTGGAGAATCTGAATTAATCTCAGGCTTCTCTATACCTAAAATTTTACATACTTTGACATCATCTAACACTGACCCAACCATCAGCAGCAGACCAGTCAGATAATTTAGGTCTGGTTTCACCCACTAATAATTCTCGCAGCCTCTCAGCCGGCTCTGTGGACCATGACCCGCCGTTATAATTCATCAATTCTTGAATTGCCGGCGAGGGCAAAGATGTAATTGGACATGTAACTGTTGATTCAGCAGAGTCATCAGATACCCAGTCTGGGAAATCAAATGGGCACCTAGGTGATGTTGTGGGGGTTCCACTCATGCATCTTTCGTCATTCAATGTAACAGTGTCATCTTGATTAGCAATAAATGAATGTTTTAGAAGCATCTCAGCCGTCCATCTTTTTCTCGGGTCCTTTACGAAGCATTTTTCTAGAAAATCTTTTCCTTCTTCCGATAACTTCGCTGGAAATTCAGGTAACTCATCACCAACTCCAATTTTCATCAATAATTGGGTCAAGTCTGTGTATTTCCAAACTGGTACACCAGCTGCCAGCTCAGCAATTACACACCCAAGTGCCCAGATATCGGCGGGAGTGTCCTGTTCGCCGGCGGTAACCATTTCCGGCGACATGTAAAGTGGGGTACCCCTCAATTCACATCGCAAATTATCATGTGATTCGGCTCTCTTTGCCAAACCAAAATCAGCGATTTTAACTTCACCATCTTCGCCCAGAAGAATATTCTGCGGTTTAATATCACAGTGGACATAGCCACACTTGTGGATATAGTGTAGCCCTTTTAATAAGGCCTTGGTGTATCTCCTGATTTCAAACTCAGGCAACTTACGATCACCGGAATTCTTGAGTTTTTCCGATAGAGCACCACCAGAGGCATACTCCAATAAGACATTGTATAACTTTTCGCCGTTTTCGTAGGTATAGCTGTCACTAAGGCAGTTGATGATTTGTGGACAACCTTTAATCTCATCCAAAATTAACTTCTCGTTCATAAGAGTATCTGAGAGAGAAGCTGAAGATGATTTGACCACCATAACTTGAGTGCTCTGGTTTCTGGGTACTGCTAAACTGACTCTGCCAAAGCTTCCATGGCCTATTGCTTCACCTCTTACCCAATCCATGGCTATATTTTTTGTTTTGTTTTGAAAATGGAAGTTTCTTGAGCAGAAATTTTGGTAGTTTAGGCTTTTCAAATGGAAGTTTCTTGAGCTGATATTTTGGTAGTTTAGGCTTTTCTGTTATAGAAGGAAAGAAGATATCAGATGAAGGAGCAATTTACGTCGAACTCTGTTTCACACGGCACTTCTATATATAGCGTGGGAAATTTCTTTACTTTTCCTTTTTATTTCAAATTGTATTTTCGATGTATTAATGTTCACACAAGTATATTAAATGAATATATGCGCCTATGGGTTTTATCATTAATAAATAGTACAACTTGGAGGAGTGGCAACAATAATAATAATAATAATAAAAAGAACACGTGATAGGGAAAGGATCTTTCTTCGTAAGTTATCTAAACAGTTTACAACTTTGCATCAATTTTAGAATCCCGGTCCAATGTATCTTGGAGCCCGTTCCAATGTATCTGGGAGCCCGTTTGGATTGACTTATAAGTTGCTGTGATATGTTTAATTTTTTTGAGTATTTAAATTTGATTAGTTTTAAAATATTTTACGCTTAAAATAAATCTAAAAAAATAATTAAGCTCATTTATCTTAGCTTATCTAAATCAACTTATAAACTAAAAATTTTTATAAGCAAGCCTCAACTTATTTTTTTCGACTTTATAACGCTTTTTTAAACCCATCCAAACAGGCTCTTGGTCTATGTCAGCAAGTCAATATAAAGGAGTTAAATTAAAATCATGATATTTTAGGCTGAAATAATATCGAAGTGTGAGTGTGTTTATCCAAATGTGTTGATATTCAAGGTAATAATTTGGGTTACGGTGACCATGTGGATCAACCCTGATAGTAATAATCCAATAAAAATCAAAAGTGAAAAATACAGAAAACACAGGTTTTGGTGATAGGATTGTTGAAGAATTACTACAAAGGATTTTACAAAATATTGGAATAATCTTCTGTAATTGGTTAATTAGGTGGCTTAGACTGGTCAAGTTCTTACAATATTAGTAGTTACAGTGACTTTTTTTTTTTTTTTTTTGCTTAGAGCAGTGACTAGTGAAACGAATAATATGAATGTTTCGGAAATTGTGGTGTTGATTTTTCTTTCATGTATTTTTACTATAATTCTGCATCAGAAATGTGAGTAGTTATCCGTTCTTCTCTTAATTTTGCAAAATCTAACATAATATTTGACCAAAAAGAGTTTTAGCAACGTGTTTTTTAAGGTGTGCTAGATATTCTTAATTTTTTAATTACAAAAGAAGAAGCAAAGATCTTTTCCATTTACGTACTAAAATTGAAAATTGTAACCCCCCGAGAATGGGATGCTGATGGTTATGAAAAATGCCACTTGTATTTTTTTTTTTTTTCAAGAAAAGAACGTACCACACACTATTCACGGTCACATTGTGAACATCCCAATCAACAAAATGCAAAACAAACCGAAAGAGGTCTTGATCAATGGATACAACATAGAATAAGTTGGTATTCAGAAATTGAATCTTCTCAAAATAATGTACATGAATGATGGCTAATTGGTAGTCCAAAATCAGAGAATCTTTTACTCTTATTATTTATTTTATCGCAAAAATTAGCCACCACTCGTCGCAATTCACAACCTTTTCTACTCTTCATTGCTCTAGTGCCGTCATGTTACTACTTTCTATTTTACTAGCTATACTACTATTTGCACGTCCATTTCAATATTGCAAATTGCTGGCGTTTCACTCCTTCACGGCTCTAGTGGATAGTAGTGTTCTATACTGTTACTTCCACAATATTTATTGCACTGCAAGTTGCGTTTGACTATCTTAAACTAAAGATTAACTCCTAAAAAAGGTATCGGTCCTCGCCTTCATTTGACGGCGGAAGCTATTACAATTCACCAGTTGCTTAGAAATCTGGACTTGAATATTCTTTGGGTGGTTGTGGCGCGTGGGTGAGTTGGGTTGGGGTGTGCGGCGGGGGGGGGGGTGTTCGTGGTAATATAAATTGTCAAATGTATCTAGTCAAACAACTCAATGATGAACTCCCCCCTCATTTCCCCACCGAAAATCACATGAGTACTCATATTATTTGAAGAATTATGCAGCCGACAGTTTTATAGCACTCCTTCCGTCTAAATTTAAATGTCTTAGTTTGATTGGGCTTAAAGTTTAAGAAACAAAATGAGATTTTTGAATCTTGTGATCTTAAATTAAAAATGTGTGTAGTTTTTTAAATCTCGTGGTCTTAAACTTGTCGGATAAAATCTTGGAATTGGAAACTTACTAAATATATATATATATATATATATATAAAAAATGGGGACAGACAAAAAAATACAAATAAGAAATTTAAATTGGGACGAGGAGAGTAATAGTTTATATTGGTTGCTAAATCATTTATTCGACTTTCTTTTCCCAGGTGGATGTTTGAAATTTGGACGGATTATTGAATTTAGCCAAAATTAGGGGGACAGATAAATAATTGGGATAACTTCAGGTGGTAAAAAAAAAAAAAAAAAAAAAAAAGAACAATAGCAAAGAAATAAGATGCGATTGGCCAAAACAAATGAAATTAAGTAGTTAGCTGTAGAAATTAGGAATTTGGAGTATGAACACACGATATCACAACCATAGTTCATGTGAAAATAATTAGTACAACCACGCTCCCCACATGGGTATCCAATCTAGTTAAATCGTAGTACTAATATTATTAAGAGTAAAATGCCAGCAGATTAGGAGCATGTTCATGTATCGGGGACTACTACGTTAATTGTTTTCCACTGCTAGTACAAATGTACAATGATACGAACTCGAAAGGATACTTAATAAAATATAATAAGGATTAATTAATTGCTACTTACACTAAGTTATTTAATTAACTTTGCTTGTACAATGATATGAACTTAAAAGGGAAAAGGAAAAAGAGAAGGTCAGAAAGAATATAATCTGCTTTGCGGCGTGCCGGCAACAGTACCTGATATTGCGCAAAAAGGCACAAAATGTTATGCCTTAACCAACAATAACAAGTGAATACTGCTTGATTGTATCTCTTGCGTATGAAACAGATTTCCTTGCCTTTTGGTTCAACTGTCCAAATGATATTCCATTAATTCGTTTTCTTTATACAGATAATTATAGACCACGTTCATTTCTTTTGGATTAAGAAATCTGAATTCCCTGAATAATGTTTCTGGATTTTTTCTTTCTCACTTATAGGGGGTTTACCAATTACATAAGATGCGGATAAAAGTTGAGAATCTTAAGATCTTTTTCTACTTATAATGGCTAAAGTGTGTGATCGATAACCATTTTATTTAAGTTATTAAAGTGTATTTTTAGTTACTTAATTATATCTTCAACGCATTTCATCATGTGCTGACTTAATTCTTTAGTGAAATTCGAACTCCGAACCTATACCTACTCTAATACTCTGAAAGAAATATGACACTTTAAAAAGGCAAATTTTAGTCAAAAGTTGTGTTTCAATACCACTAGTGAGTCAGAGAGTGAGTGTGATATAAGGATCAGATAATAAATTAGAATGAGTGTAGTGCAGTGCACTGTAAGTCTGGAACAATCACAAGTTGGCATGTTGCTCCCCAAATTTTGCAACAGATAATATTTGATGCTATAAATCAACCAATTGGCTTCTTAATGAAACGCATCTCGCTCGCAGTTTTGGGCGAGCAGTTTTGGGTTTCCCAAATTTGCGTCATCTACCGGTCTTTTCTTTTGCAATTTGCATTTATGAGTATTCCCATTATCCTTATAACTATAATTATTTTTTTATTTGATTGATTTTTTTTTTTAATTTATTCAGAATATTAAAAGTAATTTTTTGTTTTTACTTGTCTATTCTAATAAATTAGAATTTCTTATTCTGAATTTTACAATAATCATTAAATAAGTATTTCTCAAACTTTTTTAGAATTAGTAGTGAGATTTACATTTTTCAAAAGCATGATTAATATGAATATTCAAGTGAAATAAATACTTAATAAATAACTGCTTAAGAATATTAAAAAACAATAATGGAAAAAGGAATGGAAGAAATAGATATACAATCAAACCTCTTTATAACGTCATTGCTTGTCTAGATGGTTTTAAAACTTTAATAGTGAAATATTGTTATAAAGAATATATAATATATCATGGTGTGACGGGAAAAATTGGTTCTTAAAAAAAAACTTAGCTACTATAGATAGTAATAGATATTTAAAGAGGTCTGATGTACTAGACATTTTAAGAAAACGATTCTAGAGAAGGCCATGATTTAAAGAGTTGAGTTATATATCCTTATGCCTTACAGTTTAATTTTTTTTAAAAAAATAAAATTATATACTAAAGAATTAAACTATATAAATATTTTATACATATCAGTAAAAAGAATTTAAACTCCGATCTGAATAGTAACTAATTAAATAAAATTCAAAGTACTAAAGATTGGTTCTCTCTCATGTGCTAGTTGCTAGGAGCCTGTTTGGATAGGCTTAAAAAGCGAACATTTAAATTCTTAAAACAACTTATAAATAAATAAAAAATAAGTTGGGGTAGTCCAACTTATTTTTTTTAAAGAAGCTATTTTTTAGAACATAAATTTCTTTAGATAAGCTAAGCCAAATAGAAAGCGGGCCCAATTAATTTTTGGGCTTATTTTAAGCACAAAATGAGCTTTTTTAAAGTACCACCAAACACTCAAAAAAAACAAAACAACTTATAGGCAACTTATAAGTCAATCCAAACGGGCTTAGTTGCAACTTACCTTGTTTGGGGTCTTTCAAAGCCTGACAGAAGTATTTCCTAGTGTTGCAAATGAAGCTATACTTTATAATATACACAATACCAAAGCCGCCCACAGAAAAATCGATTTTTTCCTTTTTCCTGTTTTTAGTTTCTTCATTCATCCTTCCCAAGCACTATACACATCACACCTTTTTGAGACAATTACTATATGAGGATTTTGCCCATCCACTTCCAAAATATCAGCGATTTGATGTATATCTTTGAAAAGTAACGATATTGGGAACGGGGGAGTGTTGCCATTGTTAAAGGAGCATGAACCTGATTTATCACCTGCAGCTGCTTTCCCTATTCTGCTCCAATCATATCTTACTTCCATTATCCATTCATTTTCTATCTATTCCTTTAAATCAAAGCGGATAAAATTCTCCTTTGACTTTCTCAATTTGAATGCTTTCAATACTACTTCCTCTGTTACAAAACTTATGGTGTACACTAATTTTTAGTATATATCAAAGAGAAATATTGTCTTTATATATAAAAAAGTAATTTATTTTAAATTTCTCATTTCACTAAATGAATTATTGCTACATAAAATATCTTACAGTAGTTTTTTATCATAAATTTTTAAAAAGTTCATTTCTTTCTTAAATTATATAAACAATGTTACAGGACAGAGAAAGCAATAAGAAAATAACTATATGGTGTCTTAAGGCATAAGAAAATAATTATATGGCATAAAGTTTAAGAAACAAAATGAGACTTTTGAATCTTGTGATCTTAAATTAAAGATGTGTGTAGTTCTTTAAATCTTGTGGTCTTAAACTTGTCGGGTAAAATATTGGAATTGGAAACTTACTAAATGTAAAAAATAAAAAAATAAAAATTCGGGATAGAAAAAAAAAACAAGACATTTAAATTGGGACGAAGAGAGTAATAGTTTATATTGGTTGCTAAATCATTTATTCGACTTTCTTTTGCCAGGTGGTTGTTTGAAATTTGGACGGATTATTGAATTTAGCCAAAATTAGGGGGACAGATAAATAATTGGGATAACAGATAAATAATTGGGATAACTTCAAAAAAAAAAAAAAAAAAAAGAACAATAGCAAAGGAATAAGATGCAATTGGCCCAAAAAAAATGAAATTAGGTAGTTAGCTATAGAAATTAGGAGTATGGAGTATGAACACACGATATCACAACCATGGTTCATGTATTAGTTATGCATAAATTATTTATTTAAATGTTGGTTTGTTATATTAAAAGTTAATAAATACTGTATTATATACTCTAAAATTAAAATATTATATAAAAATATTTGTTTAGAAAAGGAAAGTATTTAAGTGGGAAGTGATGGGGTAATATTGTCATTTTAACTTTTTATTCATGTATTAATAATTTCATCTTTTATCCCGCATAAAATAATACATAGAATCCCTCATAACTTATACATATATTAGTTATGCGGGTTTCTAAATTGCAAACAAAACGTCGTGCTAATTTTATACATGAATAACTTATTTTCTAACTAGCTACCAAGCACGGTATAAATATGCATAAATTAATACATGAATAAGCTTTTTTCTCTTTACCAAATGTTGTATTAGTTATCTGAGAGAATAATACATGAATAAGTGGTCTCTTAACCAGCTACCAACGACCGCTAAATACTTGGGATATTACATACCTGACATTTTTGGCTGGATATGTTTGCTCCAAAATTAAAACAATATGGTATATCTTCAATATTTTAAATCTGGGAGTAAAGATAGAGACTAGACAAGATCAGAAAAGAGAAACACGTTTTATCGTGATTTTTATGTCATTTATTAAACAAAACATTTTCTAGTAATATTTCCCATTCTTTCTATTCCTTGAATGATAACGAAAATAATGTTTCAAAAGAGAAAAACGTGGGGAAGAAATGCAATAATATTTCTTCATATATCAGTTTTATTATACATAGAAAGGGACTAAAATTTCACACGAGGATTTTTTTGTTGATTTCACTCCTTGGGCTTACAGTGAGACGCATTTTCGTCTATTAAGTATGCGTTTTGATAACATAACATGTTGAAGCTGAGGAAAAACTATTTGAATTTAGAAGTGGAAAAAAGAAGTTATCTTTGGATAGTTGTCGATTTTAGAGGGAAAAAAAAAATTGAAATTGAGATTTGTTAGTAAAAACCAAAAAGTTACATAAATTGAAATTGAGATTTGTTAGTAAAAATCAAAAAGTTACATAAAACATCACTTGAAATACACCTTCAAGATGACATAGCAACTGTCTTTCAGCTGTGCAAACGTGCAGGAGATTAATTCATTTGATATGGATATGAAATGTCAATTAGTATAAAATACCCTAATTAAGAGGAATAAATATCAATAATCAAACATTAATATATATCCTAATAAAACCAAGTGATGATCAGGGCTGCTGTTGACAAGGCAAAATAGTACTACTTCAAATTGCAACCAATCTTGGACTTCATCAGTTATCATATATTATATGCTTATTGAAGGGATTCGCTGTAACTGATTGAACTCAGGCTTTCAAAATCGAAGTATTGTATTGACTATAGAAAAGAATCAGTACTTAACAACCCGAGTCTTACAAAGTTGGAAATTTGCAGGTAATTAATAGTTAAAGAGCAGTGCGTTCATGCACATTTCCTAGTATTTGATTCACTATTTGACTAAAATTTCCTGCCTCATTCACATACCACGTGTTAAAATAAGCACATCTGGAATTGGTGAGAGGGGTAGATATCTTAAAGACCAAATATCACATGTAATCTGAACGGAAGGTGCATGGAAAGTATGGAACTTTGGTTTCTTTTTCCCTACCAACTAACATCAAAATTGTGTACGGCCATGAAATTTCCAAGTAGACAGCGATGTGACCGCGTTCAGAGTCCAAAATTATCTCAAATAAAACACGTGGTACCAGTAGCTACCAAACGCCCTCTCCCTTTCTCTTAGCTCCATTTTCCCGAGATTGCTGGAGGTGCACGTGTCTTATTAATGAAAAATTTAATTGACTAAAACAATTCTAACCATGATTTACATAATTAATAACTTATCCATAAATATATTTAAAATATTTCTCTCTCTTCCTATTTTAATATTCCATTTTTTTCAAATTTTTTTAATGATTTTTACATAATATGTTTTCCAAATATACAATTACCAATTGAATAATGGGGTCTATATTATGTGAATTATAATCATAATTGAAAAAAATAAAAACCAATTGAATAATGGGGTCTCTTTAGGGAAAAAAGTTTAAAATTAATCGCTAAAGAAAAGATATTTTACTGCAAAAATAAAATAGAAGAGAGAGAAAATATTTTAAATATATTTATAGATAAGTTATTAATTATGTAAATTTGTGTTTTAGTAATTAAATTTTAGTCATTAATTAACCCATGTCATGTCTCTAATCCAAGGTAGAATTAATTATTTTTAAATATACAAAACCCCAGTATTAGTTGCTCGAGGTGCTACGTGTCTTATTTGAAAGGTATTACTTTCACCGTTTAATTTCAACTTACGTAAAATCTATACAGAATCCTAAATTTTTTTAAGATTTTTAAAATATGTTGTCCAAAACGTATTTTAACATTTGTGTCACTATAACTATTATAAAAAAATATGGGTTTAAATAAGCTTTAATATTATATGCTATAAAACTTTTCATAATTGAAGCTTTAAATATGTCATACCATTTGTGTTATTATAAAAACTTCTCATAAATGATAAATGACATGTACAAAGTTAATTATTTTTAAATATACATGTGTCCCCTTTATTGGATGGACTTAGAGCCTGTTTGGATGGGCCTAAAATAAATTTATGCTGTAAAAATAAGCCAAAAAAAATAAGTTGGGGTGGCTAACTTATTTTTTGGCTTATAAGTTATTTTCATTTCCTTCTTATCCAAATGTGCCAATTTATTTTTTTTGACTTATTTTATACACAAAATGACTTTAGATGGTATAAAATAAACAAAAAAAACAGCTTATAAGCAACTTATAAGCCAATCCAAACGGGTTCTAAAAAATTGAAAAGCCTAATAAACTGGGATGGATCTAGCCAGTAGCTAGTGTCTGTTAAGGTATTCCTATATTTCACGCGGCACTATTATTATTTGTAAAACTAACTTTTTAAGGTTGAACTACGATTTTATAAAAACCTGTTGTAAATATTTTTAACATCGGTCCTTTTTTAAAGTTTTATAATATTTGATTATTAATTGTGTTATCACTCCAAATCACAACCATTCTTTTATTTGTATTTTTTATTTTGGAGGGAGTATTTGTTATGTCGATAATTGGTGTTCAACTTAAATGGATAAGCATGCGTATGTAGAGTCATCTTAATCAACTCTTCATGATAACCAAAAAGGTTGGTCAATTACCAAGTCTGATAAGAATGAGAAAAGGTAAATATAGTATAGTAAAAGATTAGGATTCATGCATGCATCCTGATTCCTTGTATTTGATTCAAGTTACGTTCCTCCCTCACATATTATATGTTATAATTGGAACACTTGTTGGAGGGGTAGGAATATGACATATACTATACTAAAATGTAAAACGACAACTAATAGGAAGGTGCATGGAATGATCGATACAGAGCCACGAAACTTCAAAATTTCGCACCGCTAACTTCCCGAAAAGACGACTGTGGCGACCTCGTACCGGGTCAAAAAAAAAAGTATCTCAACACACAGACGTGCAACAATACTAGTGGACACTGGACACTAAGCCAATTATTACCAAATGACGCAGTTTATTAGGAATAGGAGAGTGTTTTATCCCTTTGTTAAAGGAGGTGAACCTGCAGTACCGGTCTATTTCGGACAGAAACATTCACTATTCAGGGTCAACCAAATCCTAATTCTGTTTTATAACTGTCTCATCCTCCATTTTTATTCTTCTAAGTAACTTTTATTAACCTACAATTTACAAAGCGCAAGTCTTCTTCCTTTGGCATTCTCAATTTGATTACTTAGTACTACTCCCCTCTACCAAAAGGAATATGAGTTCAAAAGTACAATGGTTAAAAAAGGGAAAGTACTTCTGTAATATTTGGTACAAAAAGGTAATCAAATAAGAAACAATTTAAATATCTGAATGAACAACATTAATTTATTTTAGGGAGGAAAATATAACAATTGGAGAAACAAGATACTCTTTAACTGTACAAATCCCTCGTCATCATACAGAAATTCATGTCCTAATTTCGTCCACGATGTATCTGTTCTCTATGTACAAAAGAATTGAATAAATTGCCCTATCCTAATCACTAAAGTGAAAGAAATTAGAAAAAAAAAAATTAAAAAAATCAAAGCTGCTATCTAAAATATTGACATTATCTAACGCTGACCCAGCCATCACCAGCAGACCATTTAGATTCAGGTCTACGTTCACTGACTAATCCCCGCAACCTCTCCGCCGGCGATGTGGACCGTGACCCGTCACTCAAGTTCATCAATTCTTGAAACGCCGGCGATGGAAGAGATGTAATTGAACGTGTTACTGATGACTGAGCAGAGTCATCAGATACCCAATCTGGAAAATCAAATGGGCACCTAGGAGACGTTGAGGGGTTTCCGCTCTCGCAAGTCAATGTAACAGTGTCATCATCATAATCTTGATCAGCGACAAATGGATGTTTTAGAAGCATCTCAGCTGTCCATCTCTTTTTTGGGTCCTTCACAAAGCACTTGCCTAGAAAATCTTTTCCTTCTTCCGACAACTTGTCAGGAAAATCAGGCAATTGATCACCAACTCCAATATTCATCAACAATTTAGACATATCTGAACATCTCCACACTGGAGTACCTGTTGCCATTTCTGCAACTACACACCCAAGTGCCCAGATATCTGATGGAGTGTCCTGTTCACCTCCCGTTACCATTTCCGGGGACATGTACAATGGGGTACCCCTCAATTCACATCGTAATTTATCATCTTTCATGGATTCGGATCTCTTTGCCAATCCAAAATCAGCAATTTTGACTTGACCATTTTCGCCTAAAAGAATGTTCTGAAGCTTAATATCGCAGTGAACATAGCCACTCTTGTGAACATAGTGTAATCCTCTGAGTAAGGCTTTAGTGTATTTTCTAACTTTAAATTCCGGCAACCTATGATCACCTGAATTCTTTAACTTATCGGACAAAGCACCCCCAGAGGCATATTCCAATAAGACATTGTACAACTTTTCGCCATTTTCGTATGTGTAGCTGTCACCAAGGCAATTGATTACTTGTGGACAACCCTTAAGCTCATCCAAGATTAGCTTCTCGTTTATCAGAGTAGCTGAGCAGGAAGCGGAAGAAGACTTAACCACCATCGATGGAGAAAACAGAGTGCTCTGTTTTCTGGGTATTGCAAAACTGACTTTGCCAAAGCTTCCATGACCTACTGTTTCACCTCTAATCCAATCCATGTTGTTATTTAACAGAGATTATTTGCGCTGAAATTTTTGGTAATTTTAGGTTCTTCTGTTAGGGAAAATAAGAAGAGAACTTGCAATGAACTCTGTTTCACGTAGCTGACTTCTATATATAGAGTGGGGGATTCTATTTTTCTTTTTCTTTCCAAAATTCATATTTGATGGCTTTACTGAATGAATAAATTAATGATTACACAAGTGATGATGAAGACATGTGCGTATTTAATTTTGCAAGGTGTGCAAAATATAATATTATTAAATTAAAATAAAAAGAGCACGTGATTGTGCAAAAGATATTTCTGCCTAATTTGGCTGTTTAACACCGTTCATTATTTTTAGAAACGTGCACTCAATCAAGCCCTGATTTTCTAGGTTAATAAATACTCCTAGCATAGTAATAGTAAAACTATGACCTTTCAGGTTAAATTTCAAGAAATTTGAGGTAACATTAAAATTATATGTTGGTATATTCCCAACTAATGTGTTGATCAATTTATCAATTTTACAAGTTACTGGTGTATAAAAAAAAATAAAAAAAAATATCTGCTTATTACTTGGTGCAAGAATTTCAGAAACGTGATTGTTGAGGTGAATGGAACTTCTTTTCTCATTCGAAATGACTACTTTACTTCTAGTTATTTAATTGAGCAGTAATCATGCCCCATATCATGAACATTCACCATGACATTTTAAACATTCCAATCAACAAAATGAAACAGAACCAAAGAGGTCTCAATCAGATCAGGACCAAAATCTTTAACTAGAGAATTGAATGATCATTTATATATATATATATATATAATTTTAGCACACGCATTGCTGCTAATAGGTGAGTCCAAAAGTCACAGTATCTGTTCTTCTTTCTATTTACTTTCTCAAATAATTAGCTACCACTAGTTGCAACTTAGCTATCTTTGGCACGTTACATGGCTCCGGCCAAACAACACCCAACGATCTGACTGGATTCACTTTTTAACGCTATCACCGGTCTAACTCCGACAAAGCAAGCCATCTCCGGTCAGATCTGTATTGTTCCGGTCTAACTCCGGCGAAGCAAGACATCTCCGATCAGATCTATATTGTTACATATCTGACCGGATTCTCTTTTTAACGCCGTCACCGGTGACTTTTTGTTTTTGTTTAAATGTTAATTGTATTGTTACAGGTCGGACCAGATTTGCGTTTTTCCGACGACCTCCGTGAATGCCAGCGAGTGCCCTTTTGGTGTATATGGTGTTTATGTATATAGGTGTATAAATATGGTGGTTGGTGTTGTTCCGGCGTGATCTCTAGGGATGACTGGTCGCATGTGTATATGGGTTATAATATTGTATATGAGTTATAATATTGTATATGGGTGTATACGGATATATGGGTTATAATATTGTATATGGGTTAAAGCTTTGCAATGTAAGTTTTGGGCAATTATTTTTGCAATGTAAATGACCAAATTGTATATTTATGAAATTTCCCCATTTTAAAAGGTAACCAACGGACGGAGTAACTAATCATTGCTAATTAAGTATTACTGGTAAATGCATACAGACAGAGGTACAAGATTTTGTTCACACTTGATGTAACAAGCTAGTGAATTAGGAGTTATAATTAGATAAATGATAGATCACGTTTGGTCAAAGGGCTTTTCACATGATTTCCATAGTGAATAATATAGTAGCACAACTTGTGAATGAAAAATAGTATGCTCATGCTCAATCTTATGCAATTTAGTATAATTCAAGGTTCACACTTAGTATCCCAATTTCTTCGCATTTTTTGAAACCATTAAAATTAGTTAAACTAAAGTAAAATTCAAAATGTATCGCATATATCTATGAAAAGAAAAACAAAGAACCCGTTCTTTACCAAATAAGATAACTGTCAATATGTGAATAAGTTATTTACGTAGTATGGACACACGATATCACAGCCATGTTTCATGTGGAGTTACTTGGTACTATCACGTTCACCACATGGGAATTCAATGTTAGAAACAACCTATTTCGCTAATAACTTGAAAAAGTTATCACATTAATTAATTGAATACTCAATAGAAATAAAATTAATTTTGTAATCATAAGTTAAATGATGTTACTTGTATAAATAATCTTTATATATGAACGGTATATATATATATATATATATATATATATATATATAAACATTCTAAGCTGTGCGGCGCACCGGCAAAAACACCTGATTTTGAGCAAAGCTTCTCGTCTAGCCGGTCATTGTCGGTTGCAACTGTTGTTAAAGTCACATGAAAAAAAAGCCTCATTTTGATGCCTTACCAGTTACCAAAAATGAGGGAAACCACACATATTTTCTTTTTTTTGGATAAAACCAGATTTGTTAGCCTTTCGGTTTACTCATCGAATTGATATTAGCCTTGTTTTTCTAATTTAGACGACCCAAGGCACAGGCTCATTTCGTTTTCTTTAAGAAATAGGAATGTCTTTAGCAATCTTTGGGGAAATTTTCTTTTCTCATTCATCGAGCATAGTAGGTAACTCATGCGGATAAATTTAAAAATATAAATCGAGATTATCCAAATATAACAGTATTTGGGAACATGGAATGTTTTATGCCATAGTTAAAGGAGCATGAACCTACTTTATCAACTACAGCTGCTTACACTATTCTGGGCCAGCCAAACTTTACGTATTCCTACTTCAAGCATCTATTATCCAAAAATTATTTTCTATTCAAGCTATTAAGATAAAAGTTAGAACATGGATGATGGGACATCTATTTTAATGTTAAATCTGAGAAATATAAAGGATAGAGAAAAGAACGCTGCGTACAAAACCAAAAGTAATATCTCGCAAACACGTGGTAGAAACACAGTGGCGCTAAGTCCCCTACATTAGTCAATTGTATTTGTGCTTCGCAACTTATTTGAGCTAATAAAGTTAAACGTCGCATCGAAATTCTAGTGAAAGAGTAGAATTCATGCATGTATCCTAATTGTATTTGATTGAATATTGACTAAATTCCATGCCTCCCTCACATATCACATGTTAAATTTACGACACCTTTTGAGGTGGGTAAGGGAACATATATTAAAAAATCACAAGTGAACCGATAGGAAATTGGAAGGTGCGTGAAGACTCCCTGAAGCCTAAACGAGGGAAATGATTTTTTAGCCCATTACAATTTTTCTTTTAGTTTTATGACTCTTTAACAAGAGATCTTCATTTTTTTACACATAAGAAATCTGGAAAGAAAAAAAACATAAGAGATCTGAAAAAGTCATTTTCTTCTATTCAAATTTTAAGAGGCCAAGAAACCTCATTTCCTCTCTAAACTTTGATTTCTTTAATTTTCCCCGAGTAAGAAACAACAGAGCTTTCAAAATTGCAGGCAGCCAAACAAATTGTGCAGTGTACTGTTTGCAGTACTTTTGTTGTAAATTAACTATGCATGTAGATTTTATTAAAAACTGTAAGAAATCTATATCGAATTTAGTTGTTAACCCCTAAAAAGACAGATGTCTAATCTATATTTAATATTTAATTGGCAAAAAAAAAAAATCATTTTTTCCTTAATATTTAATGGCATGATCCTAAATTGTTGCTTACATGCCTTTCCCAAGATGTCATATATAACTCATCACGTTTAAAATGCGAAATGTAAGATGTTTACAATACCTACTCATTTTGCATTACAATTACATGGCCATATATTTATAGAAGAACCGCTTCGAATCATGTCAATAGTCCGTGAAGGACAACCCGTGAAAGATATACATTTGGACGATGTGAAGATGTCTTTTTTTAGTTAAATATAACTCATGAAAGACATCATTTTGCCATGTCTGCTTTACAAAAACTTTTGAAAATATGTTTTTTGAGCCAAGTTTGTAGCATATTTATGCACTAATATCTACATATTCCTATGGTGAGTATAGAAAGATATGAAATATTTTGTAATTTTATCCTTGGTATATGAAATTATTAGGAAAAGAATAAAAAGATCTAAATTATATTCAGAGACAACACAAAGCTTTTTTATACTGTCATAGTAGTTTAACATGTAATAACAAGTTTTCATTTTTACTAAGATCACCTCTCTCCTCTATCTCTCTCCCTCTCTCTAATTAATTGATATCAATTTGAGTTATAGGTTTTGAATTATCATTTGTGATTTAGGGACATGGTTAGGGGTTTTGATTGCTGAAATAGAAATAGGAGAAAAAAAAAAGTATAGATATATAACACAAGAAGTAATAAGGAAAGGAAGAGAAAAAAGTATTAGGAGGCATTTTAGAGGCATGAAAAATGTTATTAAACGGAAGTGTCCAACAATTTATACTAAGAAATAAAATAATAAGAAACTAAGAGCATGAAGGAAACAAACAAATAATATTTCAGGTTTATAGTAGCTAGGTTTTACATTAGCTTATTGCGTTTTTGTATTTTTAAAATTGTTTGTATATTTTATTCACGTTCTCATATACTAATTAAATGGTTTATTCCATATTTAATCTTAGGATGTTTCTTACATATTTGTTTTGTCAGAAATTTATATAGGATGTTAGCAGAATCATCAAAAGATGATAAAGTCATGAAAATATTTTTGATTAAGAAAGATTAATTTTCTTTTATGAAAGCATTATATTAATATTCAATCGTATTTTAATTTTTTTCTGACCGCACGAAGCGCGGACAAATACACTAATATTACCATCATTCTCAATTTCTTTTCTAAGATTGAGAAAGTATATAGTTCTTAGGTAACAACCTCAATTGAGAATCTTTCTAAACTTAACCATCATCATACGTCACTGCTTACCAAAATAAAAAGAACCCAAAAAAAAAAAAAAAAAAAAAAAAGAGATTAATGAGTCTGCTTCATCTCATTTTATGTGATAATTTTTTTTCTTTTTAAGAATGAAATTATTTTATACTTAAAAATAATTTACCTTAATTTCTCATTTTAACCTTAATGAAATAATTTTTGATCATATAAATTTCTACGGTTAATTTTGGACCAAGAGTAAAAATTTGCTTTTTCTTTTGTAAACTTTTTACCAATCAAAACGCCATTAGATAAATTAGAACATAGAAGTAATGCTTTTAGGTTTAGCATGTGGCTCAAAAGAGAAATCATCAGTGGTTTGATTTAATGATTTATACATATATTGGGTGCGACAAAAAATATTCCTACAATGTCCATACACCAAAAAGGGTCAGTTCGCCGAATATAAAGTTGTGCTAGCCGTCCCCATGTTGAAGTCACATGGACTGGGAGCCCTGTATTGAATGTGCTTCCTCAAGGAAATCAAATCACTCATAAAGATTTTTAGAGATAAATTTTAAGAAAAGTTGATTTTATCTAGATTGTGCTAGATTACATTTGACGCTGGAAATCCACTGGTCAATAAGGAACGAATAAAATAAAAGATCAATTTTAGGGCACTCTTAGCCCAATATTGACAGCCCCTTTTCAATATGATACGAGTTTATTGTAGTTTCCTGTAAGCCAAATCTGGAAGGGCCAACGTCAACTAAAAAGGTATTCACATATGTGCGACTCTCTAGCAATTTCAACGGGCACTATTTTGCCGAAAGATCTATAGAGCGATACGTAGACAATTTGATAATTGTATCTCTATTCTCTTATAGTTATCCTATGTTTTACTTTTCGATAGTTTAATCAGTTGATTTTTTATTGAGACTTTTAAGTTCTGCACCTCCTGATATTTTTTTGCTTCTATCGGCAAAATTCTGAATATTTAAATTTTGCTTCTAGTAAATAACCAACTAGATAGATTTTCAAAGTAAAACTGAAAGAGGTTGACGCTGGATGAGCAAAGATTATACAAAGTTGAAACAGAAGGAATAAATAAACAGCTACTGCTTTTAGAACTTTGTATAATTTTGACTTCCACCTCAGAGCTTGACTTGAAGTTCTTTGGAGTTGACTGCTCCATTGGGTCCTCATTGACCAGGTAGGTTACTAACGAGGTTTGGTTGGGCTTTAAAGTAAGCTTTTCATTTTGGGCCAGTTGAGAATTTGAGGGGACAATTTTCAGGATTGGCCTTCGCTGGGGATGGTCTTTAATTTTTGCTACTCAAATTGGCGGTCTTTAATTTTTGACCTTCGCTAAAAATCTCTTGATTTCGGATTTGAACCCTCGCAAAGTCAAAACATTTTAAAAAAAATCAAATGGTAGGATTTGGATTCGCATGGCAAAGTTTGGATAAAACTCTGCCTTCAGGCAAAATTTAACGCCTTAAGACAGAGTTTTGAAGGCAAAATTTTTCCTTGCGAATCCAAACCTCTATCTTGCAATTTTTTTTTTTTTTTTTTTTTAGTGAGCTTGGGTTCGAACCCAGAACCTCGGAGTATTAGGCAAAAATTAAAAACCACCAATTTGAGGGACAAAATTTAAAGACCACCCCAAAAGGATAGTCCGCGCAAAAAAATGAATTTGAGGCCCACCTAGAACTTCTAAATAAATGAGAAAGGCTCAATCCAATCCATTTTAGCTCTTCTTGGGCCGACCCAGAGCGCCTTCCACCACCTTTATTTCCTCTTGCTTTATTACTGAAACTACTACACCATTATTCTTCTTCTTGACTCGCTTTCTTAGCACTATAGCTATATATTCTATGGTTAACATAAACTTAAGATTAAATTTCCTACTTGGTTGCTTTAAGATTTCACATAAATCAACAAGAACAACAAGATAATTGGCAAAAATATTTCTCCAGAGAGATAGGACTATGCTCATTGATTTATATGTAATAAACACTGCTCCATTTAAAGGCACAAGTTAGTTAATATCAAAGGCATTCATGAGTATGTACATTGATCCTTTGAACGTAGTAGGAGTCATTGAAATAATGTAGAGGAATCGCGGGAGAAAAAAATGAATCTCCACGTTATGACATTTACTGACATTTATAAAAAATTTATGTTTATTGGAAATTGTATAACAATAGATCCTTGTGGTCCGGCCCTTCTCCTGATCCCGTGCATAGCGGGAGTTTGCTGCACCGGTCTGCCCTTTTTGGAAATTGTATAACAAAGTCATTTTTTTTTTATGACATGGGAACCTGCAGCCGCTACCCTTCGGGTGTGCACGGGGTAAATCCAGCTCTTGTGCAATAACTCGCAAATCATACATGAGAGGTAACCCGCACTAGACAAGACCCGTGCGACAAGCTCGATCCATAAGGCAAATAACAAAGTCATTTTCTAAAATTTTGTAATAGAAAAATCACTTTACTACACTTTACTATTACTGTGTCACACCAAATATGTACTCTTAGCTGAAAAGTACATTTCCAGTAACAATTATATGAAGGGACACACAATATTTATAAAAAATAAAAATAAAAATAAAAAACTAAAAGGTAACTATGACTAGTGGAAAGTGAAATTAGTTACCTGCTTCAAGTTAAAACACAGTACTATACTACTACTACAAGTTAAATCTTTGCTAAACAAAGTTATATATGGATAGTAAGGGGAAATTAAAGTGAAGGTATAGGAGCTCGATAAACACACACATAAAGTAAATTGAAACTTTTGTCTAAACAAAGAAATAATGCCGTCTGAGAGCACCAAACATCAGTCGATAAGTAGTAGATCTAGCGCAAAGAAGCTAGCTAGCTCCCAAGTCCCAAGCTATCACAGAGATAAGTAAATAAACTGAAAATGCAATGGACAACATATATAGATCCCAAACAATAAATAGAAACATAAGGTAATTTGTTCATCTACGGCAACGAGTAATAGCAGAGCAACCTCTAGTGTAAGGGTGAGCTGGACCTGTTGCACTGAAGCAGTGATGAGTGTAATATGATCTGCCTGAGCGCGGTGGGCAAGGGATTCTGTTTGCTGACAAAGCTCCATAAGAAATGTAGTACTTGAATTTGAATACTCTGTGCCACAACAGAGATCTCCCATTCATTTCCGTCCCATCTAGTTGTGTGTCATCCTCTTGGTCTTCGTATAAAGACATGCCCATTGGCAACTCAATATCTTCACTCACAAACTCTAACCGGTCATCAGCTTGTGCTTTGATAATAATTGCATTCTTACTAAAAGTCAATAAGATGACAAGAATGAAAAGCAAGAAAAGTTTCGGAGATTCCATTGTATATTCAAGAATGATGGTTTAATTTGCTTCACTTCAGCTGTGCTCTTGAAATGAGATATGTTGTGTACTTGGAATACAGCTAAGATAGACAATGTGCTTGTGGGGGTGGTGGGGGTCCCTCAATTAAGGCCTGCAATGTCTTGGTAAGGTCGCACCTACTGTTCCCTCTTTCCATTAATACTTGCTGCTGCATTTGCGGTTGGGTCAATCTCAACTTTGCTTTAAAAATTAAATCTCCCTCAACTTCGAACGACAGTGATTCTCCCTTCTTTATTTTAATTAACTTTTTAAAGTTTCTATTTTATTCTTATATTATCAACTTATTTATTTTATTTTTATTTCTTTAAAATAGTGATTTTTTTCTCTTTAATCTATGTAACAAATTTCTTATAAAAAAATAAATATTACTTTCGAGACGGAAAAAAAAAAGTGAGAAATACTAGTTAAGTATATAACTTAATGTTGTTCTATAATGAAATAATTGAGAAGAATTTTTTTTTATTATTAATAATAATTAAAACTCTGATATCTATTTATACAAGTAAAAATAATAGGTAATAATAACTTTATAAATATCTTTCAATGCAGGTATACAAAAATAATTATTAAAAAGTAGAGGTATATTCTATAACAACTTCCTAAAAGATTATCTATGTATATTATAAATGAATTTTGAATTATAATTTAAAATATTTCATTAATAACAATCAAAACTCGTTTATATATTGACAATCGAGAATAAATTTTATACAATATAGAAAGGTATTATATAGATGAAGGATTGAAAATGTCAAGAGTAAAATAGACATTGCATTGGATAAAGGGGAGAATATCTATTGTTTATAGTTGAGGAAAAATTTGATTTTTAATGCAAAATTGAGATGCGAAAATGTTTTTCACCCTCTGCGGTTAGGTGATCAACTTTCCTCTCCCGTGATTAATACTGGGGGCTCACAGATTTTATTCAACTTCTACCGCGTCCTCCTAAATGTTTGTACTAGAACTAGACCATCTAACTATTACTCCATTATTGTTTTCGTATGAGGGTTAAAGTTAAAATACTTTGGTATCTAAATTAGCAAGCCTTTGATCACATTCAAAAAAGTTCTTAATTTCTTTTTAAGTTGCTGTTAGTTTTTTAGGTGCATAGTTGAAATTTAATATTTCCACTTCAAATCTTGAAGTAGATGTTATCATTACTCCCTCCGTTACTTGTTCAATTTCTCTTTTTAAGAACTCATAAATAAAAATATATTTTTACTATATTATAATTATCTCTCTCGAATTAATTGCACTCTAATCAATATGGTTACTTTTAAAAATAATAAATGTTAAGGGCAAAATAGGAAAAACTTAATTAATTCTATCTTAATTTTATAAATGAACAAGTATTTTGGGATGGATATTTATAGTAATGTAGACCACTAATATGGGACGAAGGGAGTAAAAAGCTAACTAATTGAGCATAAGTGTGACAGTTTGGAAATTTACTTTCCTAAGGCCCCATTAAGTTTCACTCTATAAATGTCTGAATTTGAATAGGTCAATAACGTGTTAATTACACTCTCTTTTTTTTCATTTTGCAATCACTTATTTGCTCTACGTAAGCCTGCTTTATTCCGACCTTGCGAAGAATTTTTAGAAGTTGTTAATGTATATATTCATCAACGTTTTGTCACTACTACATATGTTGCCGCTATATCATACAACCACCAACACCGATCCCCACCATATATTCATTATTGCCAATCATCACTTCAAAAAAAATAAAAATTATGGAGGTTAAAAGTGTTATTTACGGGTTACAAACCTCTACTATTTGCTGTCAGAAAATAACTAACCCCCACAAATTGTACTTTTAACCTCCCAAATTACCTTTTTTTTTATGGTGCGATCAGTCACCTATACTACTAGTTACTATCACAAAAATCACAATTGTTATTCACCTTCATTACCAACCACCTCCATCATTAGCATTCACCACCAACCTCTACAATCAACTATCACTGTACAACCATCACCATCAACCACCCCTATCGTTAGATACCACTATAATAAACTCCATGACTCCATTACCTGTGATCAATACCAATGCCTGCCACCTCCACTGCTACTCATCTCTACCAATCGCCTCAACCACCTCCGCGTATCAACAATCACCTTTGGCCATCATCCCACAATTACTACCTCACAAACAGGGGCGGATCTATGTGTATGGGAGGGAGTGCCATGGCACTCACAAACTTTGGTCAAGACTGCACACATATGTAAATATAGAAAAAATAAGCTAAATAGATTAATTGGCACCCAAATTACCAAAAGGATGCTTGGTGCCACTGACAATGTGTTGAATTGTTCACCTTTGTGGCAGGAGTTCGAATCCTGCTAGCACACTTTTTTTTAATATAAGCTTTAGTTTGCTGCATTTAGGAGTTGTTTCTTCTTTCTTTTTCTTTAATTGCTTAGTTGTTACTAACTTTTTCTCTGGTCATATTAATACATTTTTGAATATTTTTTCTCACTTTCTTTAAACATTAAACATAAAATATAGAGGTTTCCTTCTTCACTGATGCGCTTTCCCAACTCCTTCGATGATTTATTAGTAGATGATAGAAAAATATTATTTTTCTCCGGGAGCACAACTCTGGTAATCTATTTGCAGAGACCTACAAAATAGAAATTCTTGAATAAATTACTGTTTTATCAAAGATGAAAGTTATTTTTGCTAGATATTCTTTTGGTAGAAGGATAATTGTATAGTATAATTTTGAATGAGTCAATTTTCATGAAAAATGATGAGTTGAAAAACGTCTCTAAACTTGCTTTTGTTTCAAAGTTCAGAGTGCTTATTAGTATAAGTTTTTGCTAATGAGCCATTTTACTCGTTCAAAATACATACTCCAATTGAAAAATATATTATGCTTTTTTCCAAGTTATCATAATTAATACGTAATTTTTTGCTCGATCAATTTATTTATACAAATGAAAAGACGAATAACCCGAACCGAAACGTAAATAAATCAAACCAACTAAACGTATACTCTATTTGAACCATGTAAATTTTAATATGTTCTTGTAAGAAATATTTTTCTTGTCTCCTTTCATTACTTGAATTGGTTTATATACAAAATAGGAGAATAATATTCTAACCTAAAATAGGAGATTACACAATATACAAAATATGCTAACCTAAAATAGTAGACTACAAAATCTTCTAATGAATATTTACATATTCTATCACACCCCCGCCGGTCGAAATGGGAGGCTTACGAACGGGAGATCGTCCCGAAAATCTTGAAATAAGACCCTTGTGTGGTAGTCCCTTGGTGAAAATATCGGCAATCGATAGCGGGAAGGAACATGAAGGACACGAACACAGCGCGCAACCTTCTCACGAACAAAGTGAACGTCCATTTCAATGTGTTTGGTGCGATGTTGCACAGATTTCCCGAAAGATAAATGGCACTCATATTGTCACAATATACCATAGTGGCACCCTATGAATAGGACAATGTAATTCCAAGAGAAGATTGCGAAGCCGACGGGACTCGGAGACAACATTAGCAACCCCACTATACTCCGCCTCAACACTCGAGCGAGAGAGGGTAGGTTGGCGTTTCGAAGACCACGATATCAAGTTATCCCAAGAAAAACACGGTAACCGGACGTTGACCGACGTGTGTCGGGGGGCCCCCAATCCGCATCGGTGTAAGAAAGAAGATCCGTGGCGAGGACGGATAAAGATGCAAACCATAGTCAAGTGTACCACGAATGTATCGGATGATACGCTTAAGTGCATGCATATGAACCTATCGCGGCGCGTGCGTGTGTAAGCATACATTGAACGACGCAGAGATATCCGGCCTCGTGAAAGTAAGATACTGAAGGGGCACCTGCGAGACTGCGATAGTGAGTCGTGTCATCGTAGGGCACCCGATGTGCCGCTCACCTTCGGTTTAGTATCCAGCCGGAGTAAAGTAGCCTTACACGAACATCCCGGCTCATCAATGATTTGCGTGGCATACTTGCGTTGCGACGGGAAACAACCCGTCCTTATGTCTAGTGACATGAATGCCAAGGAAATAATTCAAAGGACCCGGATCCCTTCATAGCAAATTAGAGGCAAGAAGAGCCGTAATGGAGCATCGGAGAGAATACGAGAAGCCGGTAAGAATAATATCATCAACATAAAGTAGCAAATATGCCATCTCTCGGACCCCTTTGTGTAGATGAACAAAGAATTATCGATCTCTTGTTTGAAAAACCAAGAGAGAAGAGGCATAATACGCAAAACGCTTGTACCGTACTCTCGGGGCACAGCTTACGCCCGTATAAGGACTTACGGAGTAAACATACATAATGTCCGGATGAGTGGGATCTCACGAAACCCGAGAGGTTGATGCATATGCTCGCTTGTTTCTGGAGCTCGTGGTGTAAGAAAACATTCTTGACATCTAGTGATGAATAGGCCACCTCTTTGATAGGGAAAAGTACGAAAGCTGTCACGGATCGTGGCCAAACGACCAACGGGTGAAGGTCTCACCACGATCAATGCCAACTTTGTTGGAGTCTTACCATCACCTACAAGACGGGCTTTATGCCTCTCAAAGTCACCATTAGATTTTTCTTTATGAGTGAAAATCCACATAGAACGAATAACATTCACGTTGGGTGGACGGGGCACCGACTCCCGCGTCTTATTTTTAATAAGAGCATCAAATTTATCATTCATAGCCATTTTCCAATTCGAGTTCGCGAAGGGCGGTCGAGAGGTTACGAGGAAGAGGGGATTTCGTAACCATGGTATTTAAGTTAAAAGGCGTTTTGGCTTAAAAATACCATGCGACTGCGGTCACCATTCGGGACCGATTAGGGAAGAAAAGGAAAGGCAGGGTGTGACGGTAGGAGGGAGCCCAGGCGGAGGGGATAGACGTGCTGGTCGTGCTGTGGGAGTGGGCTGAGCATCGAGGTGCAGGTGCCGGCGGGAGGGGATTAGGCGTGAGGGCTGAGTCACGGTGGGAGGGGGTAGGAGAAGCAGTGATGCAACCACGGTAAATGCCATCGTCCAAAAACTCATAAGTAATAGAAGTGGGAGAATGTAATTTGGAAAAGGGGAAGACATTTTCATCAAAAATCACGTGACAAGAAATAATGATTTTATGGGACGATAAATCATAACACTTATACCCACTACATGATTCGCGGGATACCCCAAAAAGACACACGGTGTAGGCAAGACTTGCAATTGTGGATAGTTGGAGAAGGAAAAGAGGGGATAGCATAAACATCCAAAAACTAGAAGATGAGAGTAAGATGGCGTTCGTTGGTAGAGCACTTGAAGAGGAAACGTGACCTAATAATTTGCTTGGTAAAATATTTAGAAGATATAGTTTGCCATTTGTAAGGCGTGATGCCGAACGAAGGAGGGAGAAGCATGTGAGAAAGAGTCAGGAGTGATATTATTGATAGAACGGATTTTTCTTTCGGCTTTCCCATTTTGAAGAGAGACGTATATGGACAACAAAGATGAAAATGACATCCGTTAGACTTACAAAAATTTCCCGAATTGAACATTATCATATTCCCTCCCGTTATCACATTGGACATTTTTAATATGACGTTCAAATTGAGTGTGAATATGGGTTTTCAAAGCTAAAATTTCGGATAAACATCGGATTTCTTGACTTGACGGAAAAATCCATAAAAGTTTCAAAAAATCATCCATAAGCGAACATAATATCGATGACCCAATGAACTTAACACGGGGAGGTCCACAAATCACTATGAATAATATCAAATGGCATCAAAGTTTGGAAATAGATGAATCAAACGGCAACCTAATGTGTTTACCAAGAACACAAGAACGACAAATACTAGAAATACTAGATTTATTACATTCAAATGCTTTTACGAACCTAAGACAATCTAAGATAGAATTTCCCGGATGACCCAAGCGAGCATGCCAAAAAAGGAGAAGACAACGCCGCAAAGTTTGATGGAGTGGTGGTTGGATATTTGATGGTGGTAACCGGATAAAGATCTCCCAGACTATCACACGCATTAAAGCGGCGTCCCAGTACGAAAATCCTTCGCGAGAAAACCCATATGGATCAAAATCAACGGACACGAAATTATCGGCGGTAAACTTCCGGACTGAGATTAAATTTTTAATGAGTTTAGGAGCATGTAAGACATTTCGTAAGGATAAAGGAGGGTTCGGGGGAGGCAAACTAGTGTGACCACAACCACGAATTGGAATCGAATGGTCATTTCCCACAATAATACCATTATTTTGATTGCTCAAATTAAAATAAGACGAGAGATTACCGTCCGGGATGTCATATGAGAAGTGGCTCGGTGTCCGTGTACCAATTGTGCAGCGGGTTCAAGGTCATGGTGTGCATTGCGGACTCGATGTCGGTTGGAACATCGACCGGGAGAAGCCACCGCCGCCGTGTGAAGGGGGCTGGCGAGAGGGCGGGGAGGGCCAATGCCTGGCTGCCGTGGCGGGACGCCCGGCGGACGAGCCCGAGGGCATCGCGTGCGGGCGGGGAGGGAGGGAGGCCCGCCGGCCGGTGGGGGACCCCGCGCCGGTGTGGCTATGCTGACGCCGCCGGCTGGTGAGGTCCGCTGCTGGCCGACCGCCGCTTCTTCGGGCGAGTGCCGCGACCACCGGTGATTTTGCCGGCCCCTGTAGTGACCGAGCTTGAGCCCACTTTACGGCCGAGGTTCCGAAATTTTAGGCTGGGGAATTTTTTGATTTCCCTCGGCGTGAGCTTGAGTTATCGAAGGGAGTGGCGTGTCGTCGGCAAGGGCCACCATGGCCGAGCCGGACCGTGAGAAACCATGGCCGCAAGTTCACGTTCTTCCAAAAAAGGCGAGCCTCGGTGAATGGTGGGGAGCGGCTTTGCATGGCGGGCCCGTGTCCCGACCCCTTTGCTGCATCGGTGAGACCGACCGAGACCGGTTGAAGGACAAGGCGGCTATTCGTCACGGGGAGCTGACGTTTTCGGTTGATCGACGAGGCTCTTGAGACGTTGACAATAGGCGGAGGCATTGGGAAAATCCCCGCGTCCATACGAGTCGTCGTGAATTCTTGTTCAAGAGTCACCGCACGAGAAGTTTGATGATCTTGGAAGATATCACGTAAGCGGTCCCAAGCCTCCATGGCGGTAGCATCCGGTTCGAGGATAGTGTTTAACGGATCATTCGAAATCGTCGAATAAATCCATTAAAGCACGGTGGCATCAATGGTGGTCCATAATTCAATTTCCTCATCGGTTTGGGGCGGCTTCTCCTTACCCATAGGTGGAGGAATGATGTGATGAAGGACCGCAGAACGAGCATGAATTTTGAAAAGCTCGGCCCATGTACCATATTGTGAGTTTTTCCATCTCAAGAGTAACAGAGATGTGATTCTTGATATTGGAGACCGCGAGGGCCGGGTGGAACGTGGGCTTAGCCGGGGTGGTTGGTGCGTCGGCCATGGGAAAAAAAGGAAGGGGCGACGGCTTAGGGAGGAAAACAAAAAATAGGGATTTAGGGCGTAGCGGAAGGAGGAAGAAGAAAGAAACCCTATTACGATACCATGTAAGAAATATTTTCCTTGTCTCCTTTCATTACTTGAATTGGTTTATATACAAAATAGGAGAATAATATTCTAACCTAAAATAGGAGATTACACAATATACAAAATATGCTAACTTAAAATAGTAGACTACAAAATCTTCTAATGAATATTTACATATTCTATCATTTACGTTCAAATATGTGAAACCCGGGATCTCTAAATTCTGGATCCGCCTCTGCTCACAAAGCATCATGGTTGACAACCATATTAGCCATCACTTCCACTAAATTTTACAGTGTACTTGATCAAACCAACAGCTTTTATAACACCATATAAATAAATAAAAATCTAATATTTTGTGGTTACAATATTTAAAAAAAAAAAAATACAATTACAAAGAAACCTAAGGGTTTATTATAAAAGACTTAAAAGTAGATCTCCACATCAAAAAATTGAGAGAAGAGAAAAGCTTATTGTATACGTGCATAAATAAAAGGAGAGAAAGCTGTCGTTGGAGATATCTCAGACAGCACCCCAAGTTGTCGCAAACAGGTGGGTCTGAAAAGTGAAATGCCTCGTTGGTCTAAATATCTCATTAGTTGTTCTGGTTAGCTCTTTGTTGGTTTACTCTTTTTTGGGAGGGGGGCGGGCTTTTGTTTGTAATTTCATTTGCAAGTTGCTAAACAATTGTAATTTAATATCATAGCTAATCGTTGGTCGCTTGTCTGAGACTTTTTTTTTTTTTTTTGGTCTGAGACATATTTGTAAAATAAAAACACACAACATTTAAATACCAAGGAAAATGGCATTTTTGTTACCAAAATTTGTCCCATCAAACGTGATTCGTATGTATTAGGATTTCTGTTCCCTTTAATCTAATGTTTTCGTTATACTACCATCTTCATCCTATGCTCTTTTTGTCAAAAGAATATTTGTTAAATGACCGCACTAGACATTATATATAAGGAACTAATTAATAAAGTGAAAAAATCTACTGCTAAAATTAATAAAAACAGACAGATCATCGCATGACTATTGTAACTTAATTAGTAATATAAGTAGCTAAAGATGATCCCTAAACAAGTTGTTTGGAGATGATCCCTGCAGGTGTCAACATATCCAGAAGGTAAGAACATAGTAATAACTTCTATTCACTTACTTATAGGGCAAACTCAATTAGAAATTTCATTAGAAAAAGGTGGTCATAATTAAAACAGAGTTACAGTTATGACTATCAGACAAAGTAGTGACTTTGTCACGGAACTCTCAACACCTTGAGAAAAAATCAATAAATCTACTCAACAGTGCATGAACCCAAACCTATTAAGTCCAGAGTGTCCAGCTCTTCTCACCCTTTGTGCAAGTTTGGAATTACAAACAGAAGAACAACGTAGTCCCTTCAGGAACATTCGATAAAAATTGAAGGATGCAGAGAAAATTAGCATAGTTCTTGTGCAAAGATAACATCGCACAAATTGAGAAATGATCCAAACACAAGATAAACCAAAGACTTGCCATGTTGGGGTTCAGGGACAAGGGGGAAATTAAAGTAACACACTAAACACACACCATATAGCCAAATCTTTACAAAAAAACTCATTAGCGTGATCATGATCTAGAGGTTGCCTACACCGTGTAGATATGTTATTTCCGTTATTTTAACTAAGCATTTGTGCACTAGAATTCATGGATGGATGAGGCTGGCAATTATAATTTATGGGCGCTGGCGACATTGCTGTTGAAAATCCAGCAATCATAGGCTTATTATTAACCGCTGCTTGCTCTAAGGATTGAAGTTGCTTCTTTAGAAACTTAACATAATGGACAGCTTCATCTAACATTGAAGCTGTGTCCATTTTTGTTCCTCCAGGGACTAATCTTTGCAAAATCCTTATCCTTTCACTTATTCGTTCCCTTCGATGCCTCGCTGCCACACTTTGTGGATCCTTTGATATTTTGACATTCTTTCTTTTAGGTGGCTTTACTGATTCGGGGTCAATGTGAATCGGCTGCATCATCGCGATACGGAAAATCATCTCCCTCATGGCCTCCATGGAATTTATCTTCTGTAAACAAGAGTAATCGTTTCCATTACCATGAGCTGATGCAATAAATTCATCGATGGATGAAAGTAGTGGCATTGTGGGCTCTTCAATGGGATTGCCCATGAAGGAGAAATTAGAGGGAGGAGAAGTCATTAGATAACTGGAGTTATGGAGTGGTGGTTGCAAGGGTATCATTTCAATATTGCTGCTGGAAAATCCAAGTTCTAGTGATTGATTAAAACCCTGTAAATCCATGATATGTTTGTAAGGTAGAAAAAACAGGGGATATATAGAAATATGGAATGAAAATGGGCTTAAAAGATTCAGGGGATACCACTATGAGAAGTGTTCGTTTGGGGCACAGCATGGAGTTGTCAGTGATATATGTGCATATATATGACAAGTTCCGACCTACTCCTATGTTTTTATATTGCCTAAATCCTTACTATATTACAAAGAATACGCAATCATACAGATCACTATAGTATTTTTTTAATTTTATTTATAGCATAAGCATTAAGTACATAAGTAGCATTTCCATTTAATTCCCAGTTACAAAAGCTTGAGTCATAATGTTTACATGAAATGAGGAAGAGAAGTCCATAAATATAGCCAAGATTAACAGTACATAATTCTGTAAATATAAAAAGGGGAAGTCAGATCAGGGGAAAGAAGGGGGAATGCGGTTGAGTAAAGGTGCATGAATCAAAAAGTCCAGCCATCACGAAGAGTTAAACAGAGGTATGGTCCTAGGGATGAAAAACTATAGATTTGCCTTTAGAAAAATTAACTTGAAAAAACTCGAAGAGTAACCCCACAACACATGACATCTGTCAGAAGGATAACAAGTCTGGTTTCGGAAGTGGGGTAGCAAAGAAAGAAGAACTTACCTGTAAAGTAGCCCATCTTTTTATTCCCTAATTTCTACACCGAGGAATTAAGCTAGAGGCAGGGGAGCTACCATATCAGTTACGTACTTAGTAAGTATTAGTTACGGTTTGGACGAACTTCTTTAGATGTTGTATTTGTATAAAAATCCACCAAACATACATATTAATTTTAATGTTAATTCAATAATTAAAAAGAACTATGAATTTATGTCAAGTTCAGAACTCATACACTTTAAATTTGTAGCTCCAATCCGCATCTAGCTAAAGCCTAAAGGTACAAAAGGGTAGCATGCATCCTGCTACACAAGTGAGTTACTGCAATATAATGATGCTTCCATGGCACGCATCTCGATCTCGATTTAGGAAGTTTTTGAGAAGTTAACTTAGTTGGACCGACCTTCTGCTCCTCTCAAGTTCAGAAAATGACTTGTTTTGAACCAAACATGGAAACTTACTTGACTGCCTGGTAATAACTATCAGATGGTCTGACTATTTTTAGTTGCATCATGAAAATGCTTGTCCAAACTCAGCTTACAAGTTACGGCTCTTCTGCAATATTCTGCTTGTCGCCACACCACAAGAAGCAATGTTTGTACTGGAAATAACTTACTCATTTGTTTCCCATATGATTAGTTAGTAATAAAATGAAGTTTAATTTCATAGATAGTCATTAAACTTCCATTTTATTGAACCAAAATCACTAAACTATTTTATGTACGAAAAAAAAAAAAACATTCAACTTTGCTTAGTAACTTAGAACGTCACTGTACTTTTTTTAATAAAACAATCACTCAACTTTTGTTTTTATATCACCTAGAGTCACTAATTATAATCACACACAAGAAGGTGTTGCAACCTTTGGTGATTTATTATGATACTTAGGTAAAATTGAGTAACTTTTTGCTTACATAATGGTTTAAGGAATTTCAAGATACTAATGTAAAATTGAGTGACTTTTACATTGTAAAAAATAATTTAATGACTTTAGTACCACAATAAAATGAAAGTTGAATGATCATACGTGTGCCTAACCCCAAAAATGAGGCTAGACGTGTATTAATTAAGTGCTATAGTTAGTTGATAACAGTTTATAGAAATGTCTCATAGGCCTTTTTCATCTGCCTGGCTTGCTAATGTTAACGGGGACTTCCTTCAAAATTCTATATAAAATGATCTGTTGTCATTTGTGTCCTCTGGTCTGAAGATTTTTCTTCCATCCCATATCATGAAACCTTACCTTATGAAACATTTTCCTATAATAATGACAGGCAAATAGCACTCTAAAGCGTGTGTTTGTGAGATTAAAGAAGATGACCTGTAAATGTTGAGATTGCTTGGATCTCACCAAAAGAAATGCTCAGAGGAATGAATGCAGAGAAGGAAATCAGAATGGGGCCTGCGCACTTTGTTTTGGATTCAGCAATAGCTTATACTTTAGGGTAAATAATTCTGTCAGGATGACCTCTGCAACTATATCATAAATCCTAATTCTATATGGCGGAGAGTTGCAGTCAATAATTTCATCAACATGACAGAAAGCAACCCAATTTTCCTCATAAGTTCTAGTTGGAAATGAAAAAAGTCCCAACCCCATATTGTTCTTGGTTATAGTATTTTAATATTTCTTTCTACAGTCCAACAAATTAGACAATGAGCCCTACCCTACCAATCTAATATTATGTCATTGAAAAATGTCTATATATTCCAAATAATTGTACTGGGTAGGACGTATCTTCTAAAGATTTAAATGTTTTTCATCAGCAATGTTAGATAATATATACAATAGTAACAAAAGTAAAGTATTGTTCTGCAAGTGGTTCCAAAGATAACTTACTTTTTTCGTTTAATTTCCCCCCACCCAAAAGCGAACTTCTATACATATAGCTAGGGGTGTACATGGACCGGGTTGGTTCGGATTTTTCAAATACCAAACCAAACCAATTGTATCGGGTTTTTAAATCGATAAACCAAACCAAACCAACAAAAGTCGGGTTTTTCACTCTCGGTTTTTCTCGGATTTTTCGGGTTAGTCGGGTTTTTTCGGGTTTTTTTTTTTGGTTCAATACGAAGCATCTTATAATAGCATTTGCTTGACCAAAAATAAGCATCTTACCCTTCTATTTCTAATTATGTAAAATGAAAAATGTGTGGTGAATTCATTGACTCATTAAATAAAAAATTCATAACAATTGAATCAAATAGGTATAAAACATGCATGTGATGTATAACTATAACAATCAAACAGAATGTAGTAACAAACAACTTCAATATTGTTCCGTAAAATGAGTACTTTTAGTTAGCTTTTAAAAATTTAATTAAAAAGCTTGTCTCTAAATGAACAAAAAGATTATAACTCAAACTTAGCATTAAGAATTAATTATACACCACAAATACTTACAAGGAGGATTATACAAGAGGTGTTTGTTAGAGGTTCCCAGCGGACAACACTCACAAAAAAATTGGATGAGCTGATTTTCTACCCTTAGTCTACCAGTTTTGTTTATTGTTTGAGTTGTTTTGATGTGATAAAGGCTAGTTTTGATCATTGCTAGGCTGTTCTGCCATATTAGTGTTTTGACATTGGACAACAGTAGCTATTTGTAATGAAAAAGTCTCTTTTAATTGCCAAAAAAAGAATTAATTATACAATCGGATGTGGTACCAATTCTTAAACGGATTGCATCACGAACGAAGCTGACTAATCAATGCTTAAAAGTGATAAAGTTATACACGTATTTATAAATTATATATGTATAAAAATATTTATAAATTGTATATATTTAATTGGATCGGTTTGGTCTCGGTTTGACTTTTTTTAGTTAAAACCAAACCAAACCTATTATGATCGGGTTTTTTTATCCAACACCAAACCAAACCAAACAAACCACTACTCGGGTTTTTTTTTCCGGTTTGGTTCGGTTTGTCGGTTTGGTGCGGTTTGTCGGTTTTCATTGTACAGCCCTACATATAGCTATCTAATTCAATGAGAACCCTTAGAAGGTCTTTTACGAATCTAGATGAGTTGAAAAGCCCAGGTTTCAATTTTAGTAACAAATATGCTTCAATACAAAATAAGTTACGCTCGATTATATAATATGATTATTAATATTTATGTCGCTCTATTTGAGCCCATCTTAGTAAAAGTATAAAAAAAAAATAGGAAAAATGATCAAGAAAATGATAAAGAAAGGATCTTATATTTGTGATTAATCTAGAAGATTCGAAGGTGCTACGGCAATATAATATCAAATTTGATATTTGTTGGATACCAGTACTGTCTCATGATTGATGATATTTATTATAAAGGAGGAGTATGCAGAGCGTCATGATCCCTCTAAACCGACAATGGATTACCTTTGCAAAACTTTGAAGAAGAAAAAAGTCACTTTTACAGATCGTGATTCACTGCATATAGTTTTGATTTGAGGTATGTTCCCACAAGGCTAACTGATAAGTTTAGTTTTAATAGTAACGGATTAATTTGTTTTAGTAAACTTCATTACGGTTAACCTCACGACGGTTAATGGTAAACTTACAAAAATAATTACCTTATTATAGGTTCTTACCATTAGTAACTACCCTTTTCAATATTAGGATATGTAGCTACCATCTTTAGTTTATGTATTCACTTAAATTTAGGCATTAACAGTGGTGTTTATTAATAGACAGAATAATATCTTTTTTTAATATCTTTCTCTCTTCTCTTCTTTTGGTAAGGTAAATTTTGTTCCATAATTTTAGCTTCCATTTCTTTCTCCAACCAAGATTTTCCTTCTCTCTTCCCTTCTTTTTGTAACTAAATTCAAAATTCAAAAACATTAATAATAGAAGGAAACACAAAAACAGAGACTATGATCATTCAACCGGTAATTCGAAAAATACATGATTTCTAACTTCAAAACACTTAAAAACAATTGTATTTAAGTTTTTATTGAAAAATTCAAATACACAAATACATTCAAACATTCATAAACGAATTTAAATGACTGTGTATTTGATTCGCAGTTCATTACTATTTCAAATACACAAATACATACAAATAAAATACGTCACTCATTGGTTCAAATACACAAACACATGCAAACATATGCATCACTGGTTCAAATACACAAATACATAGAAACATTCATAACAAATTTAAATGACTGTGTATTTTATTCGTAGTTGATCATTATTTCAAATACACAAATACATACAACAGAATACATCACTGTTTCAAATACACCAGTACATAAAACATTCATATACAAAATTGAATGTATGTGTATTCGATAAACAGTTAATCACTGGTTCAAATACACAAAAACATGCAAACATATGCATCACTGGTTCAAATACACAAATTACATACATGTTAATTAATGAAAAGAAAAATAATAGTGTAGAAAATCAACGAATCAAATAACATTGAAAGCCATTGAGGCATCAAGAAGGTATGTTAACAAATGTCATATTTTGATGCAAAAAAAAAAAAAAAAGAATCTAACATGTTTGGCAGAACCTACAACAACAATGATAGCCGTTATTGAGAAGAAGTTATGATTTAGTGGAAAAGAAGAAGTTAACAATGATAGCCGTTGTTGAGAAGAAGTTAGGGTTTAGGATTTAGTGGAAGAAGGAAATGGAACATGGTTGAAGAAGGAAAGGAAAGAGAGAAGAAGAATCATGATTGAAGAAGGAAAGGGAAGCTAAAATTATGGAACCAATTTTAATAATAGTCAATGCCTATTATTAAGGGTTTTGTTTAACCATAAAAATTATTCACTTTTTTCACTTTTGGCCCTTTGGCCATAAATATTCCGAATACAACTTGAAGTTGTATTCCGGAATATCAAAAACTCAAAAAACTTGTTTTTTTTAAAAAAAAAATCACTTTTTTACAACTACATTTCACCAAAAATTACAATTTCAAAAATTATGACCAAACACAACTCCAACTCCAACTTCAACTTCAAAAATTTCAAAAAAAGTGAATTTGTTTTTGGTATCTATGGCTAAACGCCTACTTAGTATTAACTACTCTCTTATACAGAGTTCAAGAAATAAAATAAGATTCTTAAATCTTGTGGTCTAAAATAAGTCAAAAATATTAGTGTAGTTATAGATCATCTCGTTAAGCGTAAAAGGTAAAGTCTAAAGTTAAATTATTGTCAAATAAGAAAATGTGTCATTCTTTTTTAGACTGACTAAAAAAAAAAAAGTATGGTCATATGAATTGGGACTGAGGAGGTATCTAGTTTTAGAAGTTTTCAAATTATAAATTATTTGAGGCAAACTATCAGCTTGCTTTCAACCGAGGATCTTCCGATAGTTGAAACTGGTTGGTATTCTATATAAAACTTCCTCTTCGTAAAATGTTATATAAAAAGCCCAAGCAGGTGGTATCAACCAGCGCCCATGGCCTAATGGATAAGGCGCTTGACTTCTAATCAAGCGATTGTGGGTTCGAGTCCCACTGGGCGTGAGCTCCTTTTTTGCATTTTAAAATCCTCATTTTCATTTTGTTATTTGACACCATGATTTGGAAACTTACACCTATCCTCGAGCGACACTCAAGATGACAAAACAAAGAAATTACAAATTCATCAGAGTTTTAGGTAGCCAATTATACCTCTAACTAGTCAAATTAATCGCGAAGTACCTCTAACTAGTGAAATTAATATTTGAAATAATTAAATTTTATGTTTATGAGATAATTAGAAGAACTTTTTGCATTTTAAAATCCTCGTTTTCATTTTGTTATTTGACACCATGATTTGGAAACTTACACCTATCCTGGTCGAGCGACACTCAAGAGTCAAGATGACAAAACAAAGAAATTACAAATTCATCAGAGTTCTAGGTAACCAATTATACCTCTAACTAGTGAAATTAATCGCGAAGTACCTCTAACTAGTGAAATTAATATTTGAAATCATTAAATTGTGTGTTTATGAGATAATTAGAAGAACTAAATTATCATGTATTGAAAAATAATTTTTAGCGTGATAGTTCACTTAAAGAAAATATTAATCCAACATTGTTCATGATTATATCGTCTTTTAATAATTCTTAAAGCATCCTATATGATTTCCTCAATTAAAAGTATTTGTGGAAAATATTTCAATATAAATATGAAACAACCCATTAAAATTAACTATTTAGACTTGAAAAACTTATCTAATGAAATGTAAGGGAAAAAATATTGAAAAGTTGCTGGGATACACGGTGGGCTAATAATTGTTTTTACCTGCAAAAAAGTAGTGTTACTCCCTTAGCTTATTAATAATCAAATTTTCAGTCCTTAATTCATCTTGACTATTTTAGCATTTTAAGTGGAGTTAGCTTAAATTTGGAAAAAGGAAGAAGAAGAGGAAGACAACAAAAGATGAGAAACTAAACACTACTTTAGAAGTCATGAAAAAAGAACGTTTCATTATAATTTGTTAAAAGGAGATTAATTTGTCCTATTCGTTCGACCTTTTTTTTTTTTTTTTGTTCTTTTCGTGATTCAGTCGAAATTTGCAAACCACAGAGTATGCTAAAAATTACATGGCTAATAAGATTCTCTTAAATTAAATTAGAAATATGAAGAAAACGTGTTGATGGAAGCTTTCTGAAGAAATCAATAAGGCAATCTACCTATGTTCCTGCAAAATATAAAATTATAGTTTAGAGTACACACTTCATAGACAACCATGTGATTTGGTATATTCCTTATAGAAAGTGTATATATATATAAAAGGAAACAGATCTTCCCACTGGCCACCAGCAATTCTAAAAATAGCCGACGTAATATCGCCACCATTGATTTAGTACTTACCTTCTCAGGCATTTGTACTTACAGGATGTTTCATGGAGTACTCAGCTGTTTCATGGGTGTTGTTCATGTCTCTATTCTGCTCCTCCTTATATTTCTGCTTTCTAACTAGCAGTTACTATTTTTCAATGAGTGTAACTATTAGGGAAAATTAAATGTCTTGAAAGTAACCCCTTTTCATCCTTCATTGTCTTAAATAAATGTAAATTACTTCTGGATTCTTAAAATAAGTTTTACAAGGAATATAAGAAGAAAATGCTAAAATTTTGAGAAAAAAGATAAATCAGATAGTTGGCCATAAAAAAGTGTCGCATCACTTTATCTATATATGCACTGCTTTAACACACACACACATTCATTTTTTCTGTTATTCAAATACTAAAATAATCACAAAGCATATTTTTTGAAACTCAAAGTAAGTTACTATATATCCTTACTTGTTTGTTTATACTATTTTGGAAATGTTTAAATGTGTCAATAACCCAATAAAACTTTAAAAATAAATAACTTGGGGAGATAATACATGTATAAAGAATAAATAATATAAAAGTGCAAAAATAATATAAAATTAAAGAACCTGCAATGAGCAAAAAGTCAAGCACAAAAGCTACTAATAGTTTTGTGTCAATGAACTTCAAGTAGATCTACAAATTTCATCAAAAATTATCTGTGCACAAAACTCACAATAAGAGGTTAAGAACATGTATAAGAATAGTGAATGAATGAAATAAGAGTGTCGATCTGGAAGCAGAATAAGAATACCGTAATCATCACATCCTAGTATCTCTTTTGCCTAGTAAAGATTGACACGCTAAAAAAGAAATAGTGATGGCGATAAAATTCTCCTTGATCTATTATATAAATACATGCAGGAAGTAATATGAATTTAAAAAACATAAGATGATCAAAGAATCAAGCAAGAAATTAAACATACCAAAGCAGAGGCTTCATATTCTACCACACTCCGCTACGTAATAGCAAGTAACAATTATTGATCTTGAAGCGGAATGGTAAGGAAAACAGCAGGATCCGTACGCTTGTATGTGGTATCAAGGAAGAATAATCAAAGGTTATGGTCTTATGGAGGTGGAGGAGAAGGTGTGATCTATCTATATATAATACAAAAAGTTTAAAGATACACAAGTGATGTGACGCACACTGCTACATACCATCATTCCTATTTATCTTTTTTCTCATTTTTTTGAGCTTTTTACCTAATTTCTCTAATAAAAATCTATAAAATTGTTTTCCCGTTTTTGTATCCCCACGTTCATTCCCCCATTAAATCTCATTATTTAATCAAATGTAACCTTGATTATATTCCTATTTTTGCACCCACGTTCATTCCCATCAATACTCATTACTTCAATCAGAGTTTTGAGGTAAATCTTTATAATTGATGTCAAAACTAGAAGAGGAAGTGGTCTACAAGAGCAACGCTGCTTTACATTTTCATTTGTTTTTTTTTTTTTTTCTTCAATTTTCATTTGCTAATTCTAATTTGCTTGAAGTGAAAGATTCTCATTTTTTCAACCAAATTTGGATTTGCGAAAGCTTCTCAAACGAGGCAAGTTGTTCACTATTTCATTTGCTAATGCAAAAGTAATGCTTGATGCCTGATAATTTTTCTTTTCTTCTAAACCAATTGCTTGAGGCAGCGGAACAAGACAAGGATTTTAGACTAAATTGCTTAGCAAGAGTTGTTATTTTTTGGATAAGAAGTATTGATTTATCAATGACTATTACGCTTTCTCTCTCTCTCTTTTTTTTTTTTTTTTTTTTTTTTTTAATGACCACTAAACTTTGATTTCTCATTTTATGGTGCAAATTTTAGAGTCAGATCGTTAGATGGTATGCTGAAAAAGGAAAGTTATAAGGTTCATGTCTTTGATTTTTTTCTTTGAAGCTTAAATTAGGCATATTTTGACAATTATTTTTTTCGAGGATGTTACTACAGTTCGCAGAAACAATTTCAGAGAGTGCGATATCCACAAGATCGAAAATTCGTAAGTATATACTTATTATATATCTTATCATTTTATTTTCATAAAATCATGATTAAAAAGTGTTTTTATTCATAGGTGTATATCTATTATATTATACCTTAGAATGATAAAAAGATTTATAAGAATATAAAACTAAACCCTGTGTTGAATTTTTTTTCAAATATTTATTATTCTTGAAACTACTCATAAGATTATAAAAATATTGCAATAATACATAAATATTATACGTTGGGTTCAACTATTCATTTAGTATGAAATATAGAATACTACTTATTTTAAAGATCATTATATCTACGAAATTGAATTGCTTAATGGGATAACATCAATATGTCGGTGATATCAGAAAAGAGCCCAGAGGATATCAGTAAAGAGCAATCAACCTTGAGAATACAATTACATCAAGGAACAGTCAATAGTATTACAATTAATGTATTGGTGTGGAGAGATAAAATTGATCAATAGTTAAAATAGACATTTTTAATATAAAACGTATAAAAATAATTATTTAGCCATAGTTGAATTTTCATTAATAATTGCGCGAAGTGCGGATATATTCACTAGTTAAGATAATAAAGATGTGTAATTAAGAGAATTAACAGAGTGGCTTTTGAATTTTTAATACTCAGCATATTAAATTAATTTTAAAATGAGAGAAAATCCAAAAAAAGGAGAAAAAAGATAAATGCCAATGGAGGCCATAGAGAGGTGCCATATAGGATTGTCTATGCCTAGCTTTATATTATATATAGATATGTTTTTCACCATCACATTATACTAGGATATACATTCAACTAGTAAATAAATCCACGCATCACGCGGTTATATAAAAACTCGTCTTACTTAGGTTATGTGTAACAAATATGTATTTTATTTGCATTTTTTTTTTAATGAAACTTTTACTCGGAAGAATACTAAAATTGATGTTGCAATAAACCTGAATTAATTCTTCTTTGAAAAGAATAGAGCCTCTAAAAATGAAGATAGTATCTACAAATTTTATCGTAATTTCAATGTTAACATTTTCTCTTTTTTGTTCTTTACTAAATGATTTTGGTGGGGAGAGAGTTTGTAAAAAAAAAAAAAAAAAAAAAAAAAAAAAATCTTGCATCAACATTAAAACTGTGTATGTTCTTAGAAGGTGCAAGAATAAAAGTATAAGAAAGTGAAAATTATCCACATCTCAAATTCTCCAACCATTTTAAAAATCTCTAAATGATTGGATATTCGAATGTCTATAAAATTTAATGAGTTTATTGTACGTGTATCTGAAATAACAAATTGAAGTGAAAATAATTATTTATTTGTTTCTCCTAATTAAAGCTTACTAAAAAATTTCAAGAATAGTATATACTCCTCAATAAGTTATATGATTGTCCACAAATAACTCTAGAGTTACAACAATCAACAATGTTAAATATATTTTTAAAAAATAAAAGGGCATGAAGAGAATATGTATACTTCTTTCTTTTTCTTCACGCAATAAATGTTTCGAAATATATAAAACCAATAACGTACATAAAAATTATAAATACTATACTTATCAAAGAAGAAAGAACTACAAATATATAATGGTAGTTTGGTATAAGACAAAAAATAACAAAGGTGATTCTAAGTTAACTGCAAATGTTATATATTCGTACTTTGTAAGCAAAAATCATTATTGAAGTATGTGATGAGACATTTCTTTCATAATAAATTAAAGATTTCAAATGTGAACCTTAAAATGAATGAATAACTCCCTAAAAGAAGCTAAATGGAAAAATATAACACCATAAAAAGTACTTAGAAAAAAGCTTCAAGCCAAAAAAACACTTGAAATAAGCCATCTCAAACACCCTTTTATTAAGGTGACCATAGATTTTTTTGGCAGTTTGCCCTATGCACTTTGCAATTGATGAGGAAGACAGAAAGAGCGGAATAGTGAATTTGTACCTTTGCAACTTACAATTTCACCTGCCTCAATAGGATTTTAATCTCATTGAAGATCCTCCCTTCTTTCATTATTTCTGCCTAACATATATATATATATATATATATGCAATACTTCAAGGAAATAAAATTAAAAAGAAACTAATGAACCGCGTCCCCGAAAATTATTTTCTTGTCTTTTTCGACAGTTCTCGAATCAATCCAAAGATAATATATACCTAACAAAGGAGGATATGAAAATAAATGAACTATTTAAAGGATAAACTGATATGAATTTGAAAAGAACCAACCCATCGATATAAACAACTACGCATTACAATAGTATCAACATATACTAAACAATTATAGGAGAAAAGGAAAAAGAAAGATACGATAATCCATGGAATAATGTAAAGAACATGAAGAGGTAGAAAAAGATATTGAAATACATTTTCGGGACCTAATCAAGCTGGCAAAAAAATACTTACAAAAAAAACTGTAGTCAGATCCAAATCACAATCAATGACGATAAACAAAAACAGAAAAGCAAAACCCCATTTTAGTTGATACCAAATTAACCTCTCATGGTTAGTAAAGCAAGTTAATTCAATGTATAATATGCTAGAACTCATTTGAGAATCAACTTAAAATCGATACAACATATATATTATTTTATTGAAAAATATACATAAATGAACTAAGGTAAAGTTAAAACTAAACCTCCGTTATTATGTGATTCTATGTAAGTTCTATATTATCCTAAAGGAAAAAATCCGTTAACTTACGGTTATCCGTCCAAACTTAGGTTAATTAATTAAAGTTAAGGACGCAAATATAATATTTAAATTTTAAGAAAATGACTTGTAAATATTGCTAAAGTTTTGAAGAAAAAATGTAATAATGTTGTTTAACAATAAGATTTACAGAAAATAATAAATTGCATAAAAGATGACTTTGAATGTGATTTAAAATAAGACTTATAAATGTTGTTAAGACTTTAAATGAAAATGCATAACAATGTTATATAAAATAAAGCTTGTAGAAGATGTAATAACTTGCTTAAAAGGAGATTTTAAAATGCTATTAAAATAAATCTTATAAGTACTATTAATGCTTCAAATGAAAGTATAATGATGCTATTCAAAATAAAATTTGCAAAATATGATAATTTGCATAAAAGGAAATCTCGAATGCCATAAAACTTATAAATGTTGATATGATTTCAAATATTAATGTTACTTTTAAATAAAACTTGCGAAAGATAGTTTGCATATAAGTGATGAAAATGCGGGTTTATGCGGCGTTTTTGCAAAATACTTGAAATAATTCAAATGAAGAGATATTAATTGATTCTTAGGAGTATAAGCAAAATACAAAAATAGCTAATGATAAATTTTTTTTATTATTATTATTATTAACTATGCTTAAATAAGATGATGCGTGATTGACTCCAAACTTTAAAAAGTCATTTATGAAATATATTCGAGTATTAATGTCGTTTTGAAATGTCTATGATAGCAAAACATGACTCCCTTTACTTGAAATATATAGTCATGCCGTTTTGCAAATCAATTATTCCTAATAAGATAAATATTAGTCATTATAAATAATTTAATACGAAGAGAGCAAATAAACTTATTAATTGTTAATCTCAAACTAACTACCCATGAATTCATTAGGGTCCATCTAAGTTAAGGTAATAAAATAAGATGAGGTCTGCAGAAAGAAAATGAGAGGGACATTCTTAGTGTTTGACCCAATAAATTTTATATGTGCTCATATATTCTTAGGTCATAGTTTTCCATTTTTTTTTTCTTTGCTACGTTTTGACTGAAGTTTTATTTTAGCCCAACATCGAATTGAAGAAGAACGAGTCATTCGGACTCGTATACGATGGTCATGCATAAAAATGAAAAGAAAAAGATTAGTATATGATTAATGAATAGCAAACATATATAATCTAAACTAAAAATAGATCGCTATGTATATATTGCAAAAGTATACACATGGCAAAGAATGCTAATATTGGAAAGCTTTTGGACTTGGTTAATTACGCTGGTTAATTCAAAGAAAAAATAAAAAAAAAAAAAAGACTCGGCTAAAGCTATAGGCAAGAGATCTCCTCGAATTAATTAAGAAATGAATTTCCAAAAATATTTTTAATATATCATATAAATAGGAAAAAATAGGAAAAATATCAAAAAAATGAAAAAACATGAAATATTTAAATATGAATGGTGGTCACACTTAGAGAGGTTCAGTCAGTTCAAACACTCATGGTAATATAATGCCACGTATAGTCTGGGCATGTCATTTAGGCAGATATTTTCAAGAGGTTTTATAATATATATAGATTAGATTTACAATCCCAAGTCACAATAGGCCATCTTTGTCTAAATATTTATTTACTTTTCTTTGCACATATTAGATATAGGCGGACCATGTCCAGATGGAAGTTGTGTGCTTACATGAGGGTCACAATAGGATTACATGAATGGGTCCGGACTAAATCATGTTACATGTGACAAGATCAACAATTTGAGTTTCGGGCAACAATCACAATATGGTGGAATAACACCTAAACTCTTATTAGTAATATTATTAGTTCCCATAACTTAATGATTCATACACATTGATTTAGAAAGCACCAGTTTTAATTTTTTCAAGAAAATGAACCTTCATACAAAACTCGCATCAAACATTACTATTGCAATTACACACTTATCATTCTCGCAGAAGGGATCTCTAAACACCATAACACACCCGTGAATTATTCCTATGAACCCTCAAACACTTTCATTTGACAAGAAGCATCATACAATCAAAGGACCAACTAAATCAATAAAACCAACAAATGCTTCAAGTCATACATGGTCCAATTAATCGTGACAAGCTTCCCAACTAACGAGACATTATTCTCAAAATGCCACAACCAACAAACTAAGCAAAAACAAAAAATACATCAAGGCGAGAAACGAGACAAGGATTGAGTTGGCTATCTAGGAAAAGGAAGAAGATGCAGAGGTGTTCTTCATTTGCTAAAAGCATCCATAAAGATTGTTTCGATCTTCAGGAAGGTTTGACAAGAAGAGACAGTTGGAAACAAAGCATTGTCGGTTTGAGGGAATTAGAGTAGACTATCATATTTAACAACCAATTGGCACTTAAGCAGATATGTAGCATAACAGGCCTTTTTCTGGATTAAGAGCTACCATATTGCATGCTTTAATCAATACAAACAACCTCACAAAGCGCCAACTAATCGCCGGTTTATAGTTATGACGCCCAATTCTATATTTAATTCAATTGCTTACGAGGCGAACAAACGGAACAACAAAGTATTTCGTATCGAAATATGGAGGCAACAGAGACACTAGCTAGGCTTAACACTACACTCTCATCAACTGAAAGTATCTTTTCCTTCAAACTCGGTGGTTCCTTAGTATAATATTGACCTCATATTATAGTAGCCAACAAATATTGATGGGCATTTTTTCAACTTATTTTTAAGACATTATTACAAGACATACGAAAGGCACTCCAAAAAAAAAAAGGGACACGGCATTCAACGAATAGCAACAGATATACATACTAAATTCATATTCAATTTGGCATTTTTAAGATATACGAAAAAAAAAAAAAAAAACCAGTAATTTAAGGGATTCATATAATCTTTATTCTTTTTGTAAACAAAATCAAAACTAAACACGTTAAAGACTAACTACTCTAACATATATACATATATTTAGACTACATACACGAATCTTTGAAAACAAACTACAGTCCAATTAATCCTAAAATAAATTGAAAGGCACCAAAAGGAAAAGAAGAATCAGCGCAGGCGGAAATGGGGGTGCGCCTCGAATCTCCGAGAGGCATTATTAAAGATGATAATGGAAAAAAAAACCTCTTTAATTTTCAAAGGGATTTTTGCGATTCTAGTGGATTTTTGAGGTTGGACCTTTTGTAAGTACTAAACAAACTTATATTTTTTTTTTAGGGGGGTTTCCCGGCTGAAAACGATTCAAACTCATCTCATTTATAGGGTTTTCCATTCGATTTTAAGAAAAGAGAGAGGAAGTGCGGTGGGTGATGTTGGGATGGGGAAATGATGAAGGAGGAAGAGAGGGTAGGGTAGACAATAGGAGAGGAGAGCTGACAAAGATAATGGTGGGGATGAGATACGATGAAAGAGGATAGAAACCCTAGTGGTTTCTTACATAAATGACTTTAAATAATTTAAAATGTGGGCTTGGGTTGGTGAATTTTTAAATTTGGTTGTTGCTTTAAAATATGGGCTAGGTATCAAACGTGGGTTGATGCGAAATATTTAGCCGATTCGGATTTGAGTTCTAAATTAAATAACGGCCTTTTCAATTAATGTGTGCTAAACGTTATTAATAACAAAGTATGTATTTATTAGTGCTCGGATAAAATAAGATTATATGATAATCGTAATAATATCTTGAAAATTCAACAATAAATAAACGTATTCAAAATAAATGTGATGCGTGTGCATAAGTAAAAATCGATAAAAAATTACGAATTATAATAATTCAAAAATAATAATAATGAATATTATTATAATCATAATAATAATAATAATAATAATAATAATAATAATAATAATAATAATAATAATAATAATAATAATATTTGTAAGTTGTATTCAATAAAACTAATAATTATAAAAAGTAATTATTTTCGAAGTTGCCAAAATATACTAGGAGCATAAGTAGCTATTTTGGGGAAGACGGGACAAAATCGGGTGTCAACAAGAATCAACTCCAAAATCGATATCATATATATTATTTTATTGAAAAATATACATATGAGCATTATGACGTAGAAAATGAACCTGAACATGATTATTGATGTGAATTGTGGCTGTTGCATCCTTTCACCCATTTATGCGAAGATAGAAATGAGAGAGGCCGATTTTACAAAGTTAAATTTTTTTGAAATTAGCTAAAGTATAAGCAATAATTTTGTTATTCTCCAGACCATTTGAACATATTACATGAATAAATTATTTAACCACCATTATTAGACATCAAAAGAAAAACAAAAACCTCTTAGAAAATATACAAAATCTCAAGATTGTGCAAGTTAAAATTCAAACAACAATGAACTGAAAATTACCTCTGCAGAAAGAAAAGAGAGGGACATTCTTAGTGTTGCTGATTGTGCTCATATTCTTAGGTCATAGTTCAACGTTTTATGAAGTTTTATTTTAGTGCATAATTGATCAGTAATTGCAAAATTAATAGTAGCAGTGACTATCGCTAATTGCAAAAGTAATGGCAGTGACTTTTGGACTTTGTAAACTGAAAAAATAAAAAAATAAAAATGTTACACCATGTAAGAGTCCGTGCTACTTGACTTAAGACAAAATGAACGAGTTAAGAAAGTTCAAGGAAAGTTAATCGAGTTAGTAAGAATATCGTTATATATATATATATATATATATATGGTTGCCTTAATAACATGGCAACCTAAAGAATTTGAAATCGTGTTATGAGTAAAAAATGTGAGTACCCTTTTAAATTATTTGAGATTATTAGTAATGATATAGAAGATGGACAAAAGATATGAATATACTTTTGCGATTGATTTTTCCAGCTTTGTAAGTTCTCTATATTTAAAATTCTCCGAAACACGTAGGATTATATGTATATGAGTATGTATATATATGTGTAAGAGGTTACATCTTAAGAGCTTAGAAGTTAAACGAATCTAAACGAAATGAATTGAATAACTTCAGAAAATCTGATTTTTAGCCATATTGTTGGAGGCAATCTCCTAGTATTAGGAATGTTTTCAAATAAAATGAAGTTCATTGAGTCTAGTTTTCAACGCAACAAACCACTCATCAAAATGATATCGGGATAAGGAGATATGGACGATGCAAGTTGGGCTGGCAGGGCACATGCATTTACATTTACGCCCATGAGTCATTTCGCATATCATTAATTAATTATGGAAAATTCATTTGAGGGCTGGTCATTTGCATCTAGGAGCTTCCAAGAATATTAGAGAGAGAGAGATGCTTTTGAGAAATGACGGATCCCCAAGCTCAGGAAAATTGTTGTACGTTGCGTTGCCTTCAATTTCAGCTAAAAATCAGCCAAAATGAAGAGTGTTGACGGATACTTAGGTAAGAAAGATTGTTAATAGAGAGATGAACGGAGAAAATAGCGTTATAAACTCGTTTGTTGTTTTGTTGAGATTTATGGATCGGAGTTTTAGTTGAATTAAATGGATGGGATTAGCTGAGTTATGATGTATAATAATGGTTGGTACTGTTGTTGATGATATTTTGATTTGTTTTGTATGATTTTATGAGTTTTGTGATGATATTTTGGGGCTATTTGGTATGATTTTTGTGGGCTGTTTTGTGATGATATTTTGAGAATTTGTTTGGTATGATTTTCGTGGTTGTGTGTATTGTTGATATTGTTGTGATTATTTTGGGTTGTTGGTGAGTTGGGACGGATAAGAAAAATAAAAATGTTGCCAGTAAATTTCGTTAGATTGTTTGTTAGCTTACAAATATATAATGACTTTCATCTAATTGTGGCGTAATTATTGCCTTGTTATAGATTACAAACTTGGACACAAGACGAATAGACGCGCTTCAAGGTATGTAAAACTATCCCTTCTTTCTTTTTGGCATGAATTACATAAACGAGCGAACAATGAACATACATGACTCCAATGAATTCTAGTTCTCAGTAGTGCTTGACATGAGAGTTGTCTTTGATTCTCAGTATTCTAATTATTCTATTGAGTCTCGGATGATGATTTAATTTGTATATGGTTGCTCATGATATTCTACTAAATATAAATATATCATTCACGTACAAGAGTATGTATTTATGCCATGTAGTTCACCAAAAGAGTCCTAAATATATATATATATATATGATTATTTCACCGAGACTTTTACTAGAGGGCCAGATGAGGAATTATATAGATATGCATGACTTTTTGCATTGGTATCTTTGATTATCATACTTATCTCCCTTGTCATCTTTTGTTCGATCATGATCTTCTTTATTGTATTTCATTTTATATACTACATTTTTCGTCTACCCCTTTTCTTCGGGGGGGTCGCGTTTCGTTGTTGGTTTGGTGATCCTCCAATTTTTTTTGGAGAGCTCGTTCGTCATTTTAACGGATCCTTTGATATAGACTTATGCAATCCGGGGGGTACGGCGGGGCCTTGTCTGTCATATTTCACTATTATACTCTTAGAGGTTAAACATGTGTGGGTTGTATATAGGTTTTGGTCGACTATATCGATATGGTTCGTTTTGGATATTCCCGTATATAGTGTATTAATTATGTTATGTTTTGATTAGTTGTGACTCCTCGGAACGGACTTTATGATATATGACGTTATGAGTCTATAAACTTTTACAAATTTCCATATTGTCCTTAGTTTCGGTCTATATCTAACGAGTCCGTATACGAGTGTCCGGCTCGGGCACTAGTCATGGCTCATCGGGTTGGGTCATGACAAAAAAAGAGTAATTAATAGAATGTAATTAATTAAGAAATGAATTTTCTGTTTTTAATATCTCATATAAATAGGAAAAAATAGGAAAAATGTCAAAAAAATGAGAAAAAAGATAAATATGAATGGTGGCCATAGAGAGGTGCCGCATCATCTTATCTATGCCTAGCTTTATAATATATATAGATTCAACCCCGTACCTTCTTTGTCTAAATATTTATTTACTTTTATTCCGATTGATGGAAGTTGTGTGCAATGGGCAATTTGCACGATTGCCTTCTTTGGGGGTGGTCTTCAATTTTTGTGCTTCGCCTAAAATATTTTTCGAACCACGGAGTCATAAAAATAAAAATAAAAATCGCAAGGCAAGGCTTCGCGAAAAGTCTGGCCTATGCGGAAGACATTGCCTTAGGACGTAACTAAAAGTCTACCGGATATGGAAGACTTTGCTTTATACGGCAGACAAAGTTTTGTCTTAAGACAACGTCTGCCGCATAAGGGCATACCTTTTTAATCAAATATTTTGACTTTTTGCAAAGCCTTGCGTTGCGATTTTTTTTTATTTTTTTATTTTTTATTATAGTTAGAATTGCTAATGGGGAATTTTTCTACAAGCCGCAATTTAAGGGGCAAAAGTTAAAGACCAGTGCCTTTGAAGGACAGTCCTCGCAAAAACATGGCAGTGCAAGGGAACTGCGTCTAGAGGCATTATTAAAGATGATAATGGAAAATCTATTCTATGTTTATTGGACCTTGTAGTACTAACAATTGGGCTGAATGCAGGGCTATGTTGTTTGGGCTATAACAATAGGACTGACCAAGATAATTGCTAAAACAGATGAGAAACTTACATAAATGATTACATTTTGAGGGTTAAAAATTTGGTATAACTGTACTTTAGCTAATTACATTTCATAGCTATATTAGATTGTATTCACGCGCTACAGTAGATTGTATTCAAAATTCGGATTGTATTCAAAATTCCGCTGCGTCAGATTTCGCTGTATTCAAGTCAGATTTCGCGATATTCAACTAAGTTGTATTCAATTTAAATGTATTCAACTCAATTGTATTCATTTGTAGCTACTTTTTCACTGTATTCATGAAATGACTATCTGTATTCATAAACGGGCTAAGATTGAATAAAACGAAAAGTTTGAATACATAAAAACATAGATACACCAAAAATCAACAAATACACCCTAAAAAAATGAATACAATCTAAAAGTTTAACTAAAAAAAGCTTTAAAAAGTGAATACAATTGCCGTATTTGTGAATACAACAATATCAACCACTTTCCTAATTTTTTTTTGTGAAAATTTCACAACAACAATAGCAACTCTTATGCTAACAAAATACACCCTAAAAAAATTGAATACAATCTAAAAATCAGCTACGAGATTTTTCTAGGAGACACATTTAAAATGAAAAGTAGTTATATGTAAGTTTCGTTGAAATTATATCTTAGGCTCCAGCTTTTCTAGAATTATGACGAAGTGACCACAAGTTTAAATGTCAAATATTGCTGTAAAAAACATTGAATTGCTTGAAATTCCACATGCATTAATAACGCCCTTCATTTGCATATCATTAATTAATTATCATTGACCTGTGACCGGATCTGGGGAGAGATGCTGAGAAATGACGGATCCGGAGGAGGAGACGACGGAAAATGATCGGATCTGGAGGAAGATATAGAGAGATGAACGGATGCATCGGAGTTGATAGCGGAGTTGTAGGGTTTGACTAGAGGATAACGACGACGACAATGGAGGTTGAGATACTCAAAGCTACCCTTAAATTTTCAATCAAGATATAAAATAATAAAAATAGAGTATTCTATTTTAAATATATATGTAGTTATTAGTTATATTTAACATATTACTCTTAGCTATGAGATGTAATTAATCTAAACTATAGCTACTAAATATAAATATGTACTAGAGTTAGTTATGTCATGTAGTTATCAATAATTAAGTAAACTTCTAATTTAATTCCCGTTCGAAACAATCAATTTTTTGCAAAGAAAAGTTTAATTTTTGCCTTTCGCTTAAAAAGGTGATCGAATGTTATTCCTAGCGTTAAGGCAAGACTTTGCAAAAAGTCTGCTTTTGTAGTCTTTAAAAATGCTTTATAAGGTAAAGTAATGGATGTTTTATTTTTCCGGAACACTAAAATCAAATTTTTATGTCACGAATAGAAATATTTTAGGCGGAGAGCAAAAATTAAAGACCAGCAATTTGAGGGGCAAAAATTAAGACCACCCCCAAAGAAGGGCAATCGTGCAAATTGCCCCGAAAAAAATAACCCAAGGGGGAATGCTACAAGCCGTGGAGGAAATTAAGGAGTTTGTCAATGAAATAGTAGTGTTATTGTGACGCTGCTACGGAGAAGCTAGGTTGCGGATAAACTGGCATCTCTCAGGCATACCCAGCAGAATTAACTAGAAAGTTCATTACTTATCTATCGCTAAATAGCTCATAGCTAACAAAGTTTGTTGATATTCCGTCGCTAAATAAGATTAGTAAAGAATTTTACTAATTAACTACAAAATTTATTTGTCGCTAATTCCTAAATTTTTTTGTGTAGATGATTTATCCAACTAGATAATGAGAGTTGATATATTTCTGAATCAGACATCTAAAGACAGCAGAAATTAATTTTGACAATTGTAGCTAAATATTTTCTTACACGTTTTGGTCTAACTCTGACATTCATCCATGCCGGTTAGAGGTTGGTATACCTATCTCTCATAATTCATGACAGGGTAAGGTTGTATGTCCCCACTAGAATTGTTTATTCTTTACTTTCAATAATTAAGTAGACCCGTTCGAATAAAAAGAAAAGTTTATAGAATGTTATTCTAGCGTTAGTTTTACTCTTAGCTTGAAGCTAATGGATGTGATTTTTCTGAACACTTCAAAATGTCACGATAGAACATTGGGAATCAAAATGTAATTTTCTCACATGCAATGCCAAACGAGAGACGCCTATAGAACACGTAGGAATCATTAAGTGGTCGTTTGGTAAGTAGCCAAAATTATCCCGGGATTATAATCCCGGGACTAATTTATCTCACCTTTTGGGATTATTCTATACCATCTAAAAGATGGTATAAAATAATCCCGGGATAAGTGGGATAAGGTGGGATATCCCACCCTTGGGATTGTGCTTCATTTTGTACCGTGTTTGGTAGGAGGTATAAATTTATCCTGTAGACCCGTTCGAATAAAAAGAAAAGTTTATAGAATGTTATTCTAGCGTTAGTTTTACTCTTAGCTTGAAGCTAATGGATGTGATTTTTCTGAACATTTCAAAATGGCCCCATAGAACATTAGGAATCAAAATGTAATTTTCTCACATGCAATGCCAAACGAGAGACGCCTATAGAACACGTAGGAATCATTAGGGTTTTCGTTACAGAAGGTTAAGTTAAGATTATGATTACCCGTTTGGCCATGAGAAACTTTTTACTTTTTTCCAGAATTTTTTTTGCACTTTATTTGAAAATCAACATTTGGCCTTGATAATTCCAATTACAACTTGAAGTTGTATTTAGAATTTGAAAAACACCTAAAACCCTGTTTTCATTTTTTCTCTCACTTTTTTCACTTTTGGTTAGGAGGTAACCAAATTTATTTTGCAAAAAACTTAACCAAGACAAAACTTCAAATTTCCAAATAAAGTTAAAAATATTAGATTTTCATGACCAAACGCCTACTTAATATTTTTGTTTTTAACTCATGGGTTTAAGAAACTGATGCTAGTAAATGTCAAATTTATTTACGTGACAAAATTGTCATTCGATCGTTGTGTCAAACAATCGGTATTTCCTTCTTCAAATATATCATACGCACTAAGGCAAGTAATTAATCACCAATTAGTAGCTACAGTACCAATTTTCTGTATACAGTTTAAAGACGATTATGAATGTAAAATTAGGTTTGCAAGAATCGGCAAACAGAGTTTAAAGGACCGAAAGAAGATAAATCGACAGAAGTGAAGCAACGAGGGGGCAGGGGCCTTGGAAGAGGCAGAGAAGACCCCATGAGTAGGGCTGTTCACTACTTAATACTTTTTTGGTTTTTTTGAAAAACATAATATTTGGTTTGGTTATGGTTATAGTGAAAATAACTAGTAAATAACAAATTTATAATTATATACATAAATTTATAATTATTTATATGTATAATATTAATTTTCATAAATAATTAAAGATATTTTATACCTTTTAATTATTAATTTAATTTTAATCTACTTATTTTTAAGAAACTGATGTCTTAAAAGAATATATCAAATTTATTTACGTGACAAAATTAATAAATCATTCGAAGGCAAAAAAGTAAAAATTAATCTCTTTTTCAAATATATCATAGTAGCTACAGTACCAATTTTCTGTATACAGTTTAAAGACGATTATGAATGTAAAATTAGGTTTGCAAGAATCTGCAAACAGAGTTTAAAGGACCGAAAGAAGATAAATCGACAGAAGTGAAGCAACGAGGGGGCAGGGGCCTTGGAAGAGGCAGAGAAGACCCCATGAGTATGACATACAGTCAAGTACAATTACTTTCAATAGGGCCTAAATCATGTTTAACCATAGATCATATATTAGCAAAAGGACATAGCACCGACAATAATTCATCAAACTAATATTAAATTGTTTCTGCGGAAATGAATCAATGGCCCATTTATAATTTGAATTGAAGAAAATGATCGTGCAAAAATGTCGGTTGTGCTTAATCAAGTTCTGGGCTTTAGTTTGCAGTGCGCTCATGTGTGTTGTGCATAGTATTTCTCACTACAAATAAGATAATGCAATTGGATGGACAACTATTTTGATTGATTCTTCTTCGAAAGAGGGGATAATCTACGCAATGCGCAGGGTATTTGCCGTAATTTCTTCCTAAAAAAAAATAAATAAATAAAATTGGCAATTCATTTCAAAAGAAATGCAATAAGAATGTTATCTCCACTCACCAGAGCGATGAGTCCAGAACTTTAGACTCAGAATAAATCTCATGGAAGTGAAAAACGATTGCATTAGCTAATTAATACTCCCTATATATACCATCCCATATGTAATTAGGGGTCGTTTGGTATGGCGTATAAGAATAGTACCGAATAAGGTGTATTAATTATGTTGGGATTAATAATATTGGATTAGTTATGCTAACATTATTTTTAGCGACTGTTTCGTTTGTTGTATTAAATAAATTGAGTGTATTTGAATATGAATAGTACTGAATAGGATGTATTAAAATATGAATAGTACTGAATAGGATGTATTAGAATGGGAATAGTACTGAATTGGGTGTATTAGAATAGGAATAATACTGAATAGGTGTATTAGAAGAGAAATATTACTGAATAGGTGAATTAGAATACGAATAATACTGAATAGGGTGTATTAGAATAGAAATAGTACTGGTTTAGTTTTACATGTGTTTGCTATGTATAAGAATAGTACTAAAGCTAATGTTCCCATTGATAATACTAACGGTAATAGATATATTATTTTCTCTAATACATCCTATCAGATGACCCCTTAATGTTTCATGGAATTTCTTGAGTTTTTCTATGAAATTTCCAAATTAAGGGGCTTGTAGTATCTCATGGGCCAACTTGAGTGGAATAACATAACTTCAAAGAGTTACAGCTATGTTGATCAACATTTATTTGACTTTGTATTGTTACCGAATACGATATACAGTAAATCTTATACTGCATGCGATCTTTTTTCTTCGTTTAATATCCAATCCAATTGTTGTTTGGTCGTCAATTGATCTTATTATATTGGTTATGTCTTGTTATCATAACTTCCACTAAAATAGTGAGTGCGAGTAAAACCCAAATTGCATCTTTTTCATGTGCAAAATTTCTCTCGAATCAAAGAGAATTATATATGCCATTGCCATTACTTTGTCAGGAGCCGGTACTGTATTAAATTCAGGTCTTCAGGAGTAAAACACATGTAACACGTTTATACATGTTGATGTTTATGTATTTGCTTCTAGTTAAATGAATAAAAAAATTCTACCTAAAAAGTAATTTTAATTCTTAAAGATTATTACTATTTAAAATGTAATCATGCCAAAAGTTTAACAGGTTGGTGGAACAATATATATGTCTGTAATCCGCATTGACTCATTCAAAAGATTTAAGGGTTCAAGGATTCAATGACTCTAATCTGCATTAACCCATTCAAAAGATTAGTTTAATCGAATGACAATTACTTACACAAAATTGGACAAGTTTTGTGAAACAATATAGCGCTAAAAGGAGAAACACGTGAAGTTGATTGAATTAAAAATTTAAATTATACAAATGGCTCATTTTTTAGTAACCTAACTTTATAGTTTCAAGTTAAGGAGAGAAAAATATAAAGGTTGTTTCAGGTCTAGTAGGTTAAATTATGACTCCCACCACCCAATCCATTTTTTAATTCAAATAATCAAATGGCTAAACAAATTACCCATCTAAGCTGGACTCAACTTGTACCTTTTTGGTACCTAACTTTCTTTTTTGCTCCCTCCAACACTTTTGTTTGTCACGTTTCGTTTATTGAAAGTCAAACTATATGTACTTTGACCAATAACATTTTAAGATGTAATTTTTCATTAAATTAATATAAAAAATTACAACTTATAATATTTTTCATATAGTTTTTGAACATATAAATTTTAATTTTAAAATATTAAATTAATCTAATTTAATTTAGCTCCAAAAATTAATTAAATTAGATGACAAATTAAGTGGGCATCACTATAAATGACTATATCTAATGTAATAAAATTTAAACTTTCTTTTCTATTGCTAAGTTAAGTGGAGTAGTGGTGGGCATTGCGGTATTTTAAAATATTAAATTTCTAATTTATCGATTTTTGGTTTTTAAAATTAATTAATACCATTATCGTACCAAATTAATTCGGTATGGTTCGGTAATATGTTCGATGGAGTATTATAAATACTCATATAGTGGAGATTACCCAAAAAACGTCTCGATTATTATGTACTGAATACCTTACATGTAAATTTATACAAAAAAGACATTTAAATCAAGATAGGAGTTTAAGAATTAGTTTTCTAATAATACTAGTTTATAAATTTGTTAGTATTATAATACTAAGATATATGAATTGTATATGTAATTATATACTTCGGTATGTATTCGGTATTTCGATATTTTCTTTATGAATACCGAATACCGTACAGAATACCAATTTTTTTAAAAATACATACCAAATATCATAGCAAATATCATAATATAGAAATCGCGATATAAATTTTTTTTGATTTCGGTATGATAATCGTTATATACCATATCATGACCACTGGAGTATCTAATAGTGAAGGCATGCAAGCGGCAGCTACAGTTTTCTGTTTTGTGTAAAACGTGATTCAAACTGTTGGACCTATGTAGCTAGAAATGGCATAAAAGCAAAAGGCATGGAGCCGTCTAATAGATTAATTAATTAGGAAAAAAGGTCTAAGGTCTGACGCGATAATTAATTTCTATACCCCACAACAGTACTCCATGTCTCTCCACTTTCACATACATCACATAACAGAGAGACGGAAAATGGAAATCGGAGTTCCAATTATACTCCTTTAACTAGTATAAATAGATCCATATATTTCAAACTGGAATACACAACCCTCTCTTATCTTTCTTCATTCTTTTCTTGTCCCAACTCCATTAAAAAAACAAGTAAAATAAATAATATTTAATCATCAGTATGGCAAGCAGTACTTGCAACAAGTCCTTCTGCAGCAACTATATGTTGCTAAAGCCAGAAGAATGTGGTATATTAGATTTGGCAAAAATATTGTTTTCCAGTAAAATTGGACAAAAAGAATTCGTAGACTGCCCTAATGAAGAAATGACTAAAGAACCTTTGTCAAGTAGATGGGTTATTTTTTTTTCCGTTCTAATCCAGAAACTTTTTCTCGCAATAGCTAAACCTTTGGCAGGATTTGGCAATGCAATTGAGTACTGGCTTAACCTTCAAAACGTTAACGGTGGTTTCTTCCGTCTTATTTTCAACTCCATAAGAGGTATTCCTTCTGTCTCAATTTATGTGACACATACCTCTCATTTTCTAAATGCGGCTCTATTTTTTTATTTTTTTTTTAATTGGTGTGGAGGCTTATGATTTGTAGGTAAAGCTGTAGTGCCGGATAAAGAATCAGCGGCCTTCTTGTCATTTATTGGAAATTTGGATAAAAGAGTTGAGCTAGATAGTAAGATTGTTGAGCTTGGAGGTAGAAGATACGATGAGGCAATCAGTATGATGGCTGCCAAAGCAGCTTATGAGAACAAAGCATATCTTGACACTGTCGTAAAGGATCACTGGAAGGTGAACTGCCTATAATATTTTCTCTTGTTTTTTTCCTTGTAATGAAAAGGATGTGCTTAGATCTTGCCTTTCAATTTTATGCAGATGGATCTCGTGGGCTCCTTTGACTTCTGGAATGGTAAGATATGTATAAACTATTGCAAACATTGCGATTATATCTTGGGCTAATGACTCATATGGTCATTCAATTATTGAAAATGATATAATAAAATTACTAGTACTTTTTTTCATTCTTGTAGTTACATAAGACTCACTCAACTATTGAAAATTGTATAACAAATGGTCAAGTAATATTTAATTATTTTGTAACATAAAAATCAGTTTGTTATTGCAATATCTCATAAAATATACTCTTTAGGAGGAAACGTATTTTTCATAACTATTTAATGACGTGACATTCAATGTTTAAAACCCAAAAGATAAGAAAATATTTAACTCTACCATATTAATCAATATAGGTCTATACGATCCATACCCAGCTATTGAAATGATATTCTTGCTATGCTATCATGATAAAAAATGTACCTTCTGCCTAATCCAACCCAAAGCTAGCTCATGAGTCATGAGGGATTACCACCAAATAATCTACTCACAATCAATACGTGGGACCTGACACTTAAAGCATCAACCACCTGCAATCAGCTACTTCCTTCGTTTCAAAATAAGTGATTGTCATTTTGGGCATGCTCTTGAGAAAACTACTCATTCATAAAAGAATGTTTTTCCCAACTTACCCTTAATCAAATGTCCCGAAAACACATGTCACACAATAGTACCAACCTAAGAATTTCATCCCAAACTTCATACCCGAAGGTTCACATGATGTCTCCAACAATTCCCTAATACAACATACGAGTCGCTAACCGGAGTCTAACAAAAAAGGTAAGCCATAACCTACATGGAGTGCCGAATAGGAATCCCAAACAAATCACTCGAGCGCCTTGCCTTCCTCAATGTTGAGAAAAAATTACTTGCTCTTTAATGATTTTTTGGTTATTTAAAACTCCATTTATTTAAATAAGTGTAAACTTGGAAGAAAAAAATTAATATTTTCTTGATTTTGTGAAGCACCAATTATTTTAAAACAAAATGAAAAGAGGAAAACATCACGTATCATGAAACAGAGGGAGTATATCCTAATACTGACTATTGTCATTAATCAACATGTTAATAATCTGTTATGATATGTTTCAATATGCGAATTAAATGTTTGTTATGGCGATTTCGAGGCCATATTTAAAGTGCAAGAATTCTGCACAAATATTTATATGCATATACATTAAAAGTTAAGATAGTTACAAGAGAAATGACTTATGGTGAAAAGAAGTCATCACATCACCCTTTTTTCTGAAAATTTGACACTATCGTCTAAAAACTCAACGGATGGATTTTACATTTCTTTTTCTAAACAGTTTTCTCGTCTTTTTTCTGGCTTTTAACAGATTATCAACAAAAAGCTAACACACAAGCATTCGTGCTTCAAGATAAAAATGTCGACCCCGAGCTAATTGTTGTTGCATTTAGAGGAACAGAATTCTTCAGTTCCGATGATTGGATCTCAGACTTTGATCTCTCTTGGTATGAGCTGCCTGGCATGGGCAAAATGCATGCTGGATTTATGAAAGCTCTGGGGTTACAAAAGAGCCTCGGATGGCCTAAAGATAATGTTCAAACTGATAATAATCAGCCATCTCCAGCCTACTATTTCCTCAGAAAATTACTCAAAGAACTTCTTGAGAAAAATGAAAAGGCAAGGTTTGTGGTAACTGGTCACAGCTTAGGTGGAGCACTTGCAATTTTATTTCCAGCAATATTGGCATTTCATGAGGAATCTTGGTTGTTGAAAAGATTAGAGGGTATTTATACATTTGGTCAACCAAGAGTTGGAGATGAAAATTTTATTGAGTATATGAAGGGGCAATTAACAAAACATGAGGTTCCATACTATAGGGTTGTCTACAGCAATGACATGGTAACAAGATTGCCGTATGATAATGCTACCTTCTTGTTCAAGCACTTTGGAACTTGCATTTACTACAACAGTCTGTACAAAGAAAAAGTAAGTTACTCTTTGAATTTATGTATATGTGACGGGCGTGCTGGATTTAGTGCATACAAATATAATTCGTTCAATGACAAATTGGGTATAATCATTGACAGGTCATTTTGGGCACAGCTCATTATTCATTTAAAAGGTTGGGCCATTTGGGACAGCATAAATGGACCCATAAGAAGAAAATTATTAATATAGTCATGATATAAAAGAAAAATTCCTTATTAGTTTGTTTTGGTAATAATTTTGAGTTTGTCATGTTGGGTGAAACTCATTGTTTTGCCCAAATTGACCTGTTCATCTTGACTCAAGCAAATATTGAGTTATAACCATCCCAATCGTATTCCTTCAACCTATTTAACTCGTGCAAATATGATTCAAATTGCGCATTTGACATCCTTGTTATGTAACGTGGTGCATACAAAGGCGAAACATTAGGCAAGTTGCTTTCAGGTCGCCTATGTCTACACATGCAAAAAGTTATGTAAGATGTATACATACAATAAGATATAACTCATTCTAAATCTTGAATTCTCCTATGGTAGCATAGAAAAAATAATTATTCTCCTTTTTTTATGTTTATCTATTTGACGACTATATGTGTTGTTTGAATGTTGTAGATTATTTTAGGTGAAGAACCAAACAAGAATGGGTGGGCGATGTTACTGATCATACCAAAGATGTTGAATTCGGTTTGGGAGCTGATCAGAAGCTTTATTCTACCTTGTGTAGCCGGAAGGGAGTATAAGGAAGGCGGGCTTCTTCTTTTCATGAGGGTGATAGGCATTATATTTCCAGGCATGCCAGCTCATTGTCCTCAAGATTATGTTAACTCTACCAGGCTCGGATCACCCACTGATGATGTCGCAAAGTACCAAAAGATTGGCGTAATCCCAGCATAATTAAGAATTTGCCAAGTGTGTGCTTTCTTAGTCTTATTAATTTAAGCCTCTCAAATGAAAACGAGCATTTTTTAGTGTAGCCTAATCAGCACGTGAATAGGAACAAGGTCCTTCTTTGCAAAAATGTTTCTGAATTCTCATCATATCAGTAGCCGCAGAAAGCATGACTTATTGAAAATATCAAAGAGATTGTTTAGACAAATCATTTTGTCTATGGTCGATGTTCCCTCCACCAATTTGGAATGTATTGTATATGTTGCTATAAACATGGAGGCATTGTTGAAAAACATTTGCCGGTTGTTATTCCAAATAAAGTTTAAACTTTGCACACTAACAATAGATAACTCTATATAATACACAATTATTAGTAACTAGTATACTTAACCGCGCTTCGCGCGGTAGGAAAAAGAGTCCTCTTATAAATATAAAAATTATAAATTTAATGAAAGAAGATAAATATAAAAATTATAAATTTAATGAAAGAAAAATGAAAAGCACAAAATAAAATGGATGCAGATAAGTAAAACAAAAGTATAGATCTCAATTCCCACATTTAGTCTAAAATATATGTTTCTACCGAGGATATGAAATTTAAAAGATAAATGCACAAAATGTATATGTCAATAAGCATTACAAATGTAGATTTACTGAAAAGTAAGAAATGAAGGTAAAAAAAAAAAAAAAAAGGGAGGGAGGAAGGGGGGGGGGGGGGGGTGGGATAAAAATATAACACTTGTGTGTTAACCTCGAGTCTCTTTGAGAGCATCTACTTGATACAAACAAAATTAAATATCCAAATGAATTACAACCCAGAAGCACAAAGTAAAACAATTTAAGAAAACTAAAAATCACATGTCAATTAACAAAATTAAATGGAAAACAAATAAAGGCACACTATAAAAACAGTCCTAATGCGACTACTAACTAAAGCAATGATTATAAAGCACGCCATAATTTCACGATAATTCTCATGATGCCTTTAATCGCGCAAAGATATTGAATAGAGCGTAAATATGAGCCTATGGACCTGAAAAGAGAGAGGAATAAAAAACAAAGAAATATGAGCATATGGACCTGAAAAGAGAAATAAAAACATAGTACGTGCTTGTTAACTGTGAACCTCTCTGAATGATTGACCTGAAATTAAAATCACAAACGTTGTAGCCTATAAGCACAAAGTAAATAAAAATAACTTTCTGACTTGAAAGAGTAAAGGTATACTATAAGAATAATCCTACTCTTATGAGATGTTCATCTTTTAATTATAGATGGAAGCTTCTAGAGTTCCGTGAGAATTCCTTCATCTATTTTGTGGTTCAGTTTATTCTTCATGATAGCTTTGCCTACAAAATTAATATGAGTAAAGTTAAGCAACAGGAAACTATTGAAAACCAAGATAATAAGTTATGTCCTATGAACATTATTCATACTATGAAAGTAAGAGGTTGAAGTATTTCGACATGTATCCAGGACATCCTAACTTGCTTGTGATTAGATAGATGTATGAACTCTCATTTATGTTATAAAAAAAGTTTTTTGACACCTGTCCAATATAATTTAGATGAAAGATTTAAAATACCAAAAACCATTTATAGATCTCTTCTGTTTTAACATAAATATAGTAACTTAAGAAATCACACATCCAAGTCTAACCTCAAGTTGGTTACCAAAGAACAACAAAATTAAGAATATATCGAATGAGAAAAGTGACTTGCCAATTTATTCTAACTTGGATGTCTCTCTTTTTTGATCAACTTGGATGTCTCTCTTAATCGTGTTAGCTTTATCATTCTTCAAATTATCAATTCCACATAAGCAACTAAAAATATTCTCAATATGAAGGAAGATAGATTATAAGAATTATGAATATAACTAGTTAAATTGCCCGCGCTTCGCGCGGTTAGATATATATATTTTTTCTAAATTTTGTTAATATAAGGGATAAAAAGATTATACTATACCAAAATGAGTAATTATCTTTTTCCTGGTTTATTTAACATTTAAAAATTCTAAACTTCAGCTATTCATTTAAATAAAACTCACACAAACTGCTTCGGTTAAACTCAACAGGCGCTTCAGCCGCTTTCTTTGTCTACTTCATTCAGCCTCTGTCTTACTTTAGCTTCACCATACCGTTTCACGGTATTTTTCCCCTGTTAAATTTCATCTCATCTCTCCATATAAAATCAAAAATCTGCAGAATACACGAATCTTTTGCTTTACCGCTTGGATTGGATAAGTAAAAAAGAAAAATAGAACGATGAAACAGCCATGATTATATAGTAAGAAAACTTAAGTACTCACCATTAGGGCATCTTAGATGGTAATGTAGGGGCAATTTTCATGAGGAGCACAGCGGAGCAAGCAATGCACTTATGCAAATTGGTCCTCCTTTTGTGTCGGGTACCTGCACATGCATCACCCTCTAATCATTCTACAATATATAAGTAATTCATTCTAGTAAAACTTCCTGCAATAGTACAAAATCCAGATATATTAGTCTATTTTAGTAATCATCAACCATGTTTAAAAGGATAGGTAAATGATGAGCACGTAAAAGACAGAACAAAAAAGAGGGATGATGCCTTTATGTAGAAAATCGTAAGACATGAAGGTTTGTCTTGATCCAAGCAATTAACCATACCTTGGTATAAAAAAGATGCTGCAAAAACGAAATCGTGCATACCTTGACTCGCGAGTCACATAAATATAAGCCTGCTATCACCATTCACCAAACAAAGTGTAAGGTATCCATATTATCTCTGGTGAACTCTTGAAATGGAGCCTGGTTCTTTCACTGATTTTGTCTCTTCTCTCCCAAACAATAAGAAGAATAGTCGACAGACATTGTTCACTGAAAATACATGAAAAAAATATTCAAAAATTGGTCATACCCTTTCAGCAAGCGCTGGGTACCTTTCGGCTCCTAGTAATGTATAAAATAATTTTAGCTCCTCAAATGCAAAAGCACTCTCAAGTTATTAATTCAAAAAGAGAACTCAATTAATAAAGCCAAACCAAATAAATGAGAGACAATGCATTCATAAGCAATACATGCGCCAAAATATATACTCTTATCAGTTGCGTTTTTTCTTTCAATCAATTTCGTGTCTAATTTAGTAAGACATATTGTCTCAATATAGCTTAAAACTACAGATTTATATGAAACACTTCATTTTATTATATTCTCACACATATAAGACATATGAATTGTAAATCCATAGTAAATGTTACTTGCTGGCCACTGGATAGAAGCATGGTAAGCCGGTCTTATACTAACCTTTCTCCACCAAAACCCAATTAATCATTTGTATAAATCAAGCACATTCATAAATTATCCAAATTAAGGGCAAATGAAAGGATAAGTAGTAAAGCCATATAACATGTTTGTTGCAAAGGAACAAATTAAATATGCTTTCCATCTCTCGTTAAATCGTTGCCTCGTAACCCGGTGCAATACATATAGTATCTGATTGAATAACACAAACTATGCTTGGTTTCTATTAAGTGAGTCTCCCACAAACATGTGTCTCTTTGTTCTCAATCAACGACCTTGGTTTAAGCCTAAAATTTAAAAAGCAAATTAAGTAATTGTTCGAAGATTGGACGAGCGAAAAGGAAAGAGAAATTAAATTCAGGAAAAATGGTCCTCCAAAAAAATGACTAAAAGGTGCAAATAAACAATCAATATGAAGTGAATTTAAGAGGCCTAAATTCCCCTAACATAAGAAAGAGTGGCAACCCTACATGTGGGAAATTCCAGTGGGAGATACTTTTCAATATTGGTATCGATACGGTGGTCTCTAAGCCACTTTAACACCATATTTTAGGCGAAGAAACCATTAATTTAATAAACCCTAATTCAAACCAATTATATTGACATAAGAAGAAATTTGATAAACCATAATAGAGTCAAAATAAATGCATTGTAGAACCGAACCTATTGAATAAACCGCAATATAATCTCTTGAAAAGAAATCTAAGCACAATTGAATAAAGAGATAAACACATACTACTATAAGATAAGTGAAGAAGGGGAGTCAAAAGGAATTTCCTGGAGTGGAAATTTGACAACGAATAGACTCATGTTGAGGCTTTTCAGCCTATGTCTTGATTTGTCGTTCATTTAAAAAATGAAACAGGATGATAGGCAAAAAAATACTCCTAACTGATTTAATCACAAAAAGAAGAAAGAAAACGAAAAGAATGACACTTCATACAGGAACAACGTACCAACAAAATTTAAGAGATGAAGTGAATCTGTGGAAACCGAGGCAAGCCGGTCGGAAGTAAGAAAAATAGGATTTGATGGAAAATCTTAGAATAGAATATCATATTAAGAAAACCAGTGAGAAACGGATATAACAACCTTATTTTGGTGTCCACAGAATCTCCCCCAATTTTCAACATGCACAAGTAATGAGCATAAACTTGAAGTCGCTCAAGGGAACCATTGTTACCCACCCCCTGACCACCGGTTCTCTTTGCTTTGAGGCGAGGAATAAACCGTAACTGTACTATGTTTCTTCTTCTTCTTGCGAAACATGAACTGATTTGTTTGAGAAGAGGGAAAAGGCGTGAAGAGGAAGAAGAAAGTGAGTGGAAGAAGCGGGAAGACGATTTGACAAACTACGTAACCTGGGAATGAAGAAGAGGAGGGGGAAGGAGGCGTATGTAAGGGTAAGTGGCGTTTCGGTCAAAAGCATGGGACGTAAGTGGCGAATCGGTCAAAAGCATGGGACACCTTTTTTTATTTATTGTTATTGAATTTTAAATGTGAAAAGGGCAAAAAATTGTGGTAAAAGATAAATAGGATTTCTGGCTTTATAAAGTGCCACGTTAGCGGGCCCAAGTCCTGCAATTATATAGATATATAGATTAGAAGAAAAAGACCTAGTACAAAGACAAGAGTTTACCCATTCTCTCTAGCATATCAAACTCAAACGCTTGGAATGAACAAACGAATCCACAATGTTTCGTAACCAAATGTACCAGTGAGCACTACTCACTTAGGTCATAAATGGAGTTTAATAAATTCCAATTCACGAGACGCCCAAATTTCAGGAAAAGACGTGAGACCACCATAGTACTCCAAGAATCTTAATTAGGAGCATGTATTATCTCCTCCACGTTATCACATTCATTCATCTAACTTTAGCACAAAGTTTGCCAGATTCTTGTAAGAAATAAAAAGGCGTTACAAATAATTACTCGAAACACCATCTCCACAAAAAACCTCACAGGAACAACCATCTATCACAAGGTTCTCAAGTAGAGGGAATTTGTTGATAAAATGCCACTAGGGGTGTACATGCACCGGGTTGGTTCGGATTTTTTAAACATCAAATCAAACCAATTGCGCCGGGTTTTAAAATTTATACACCAAACCAAACCAATAAAATTCGGATTTTTCAACCTCGGGTTTTCTCGGGTTGTTCGGTTTTCTCGGATTTTTCGGGTTTTTTTTCGGAATAGTCTTGATACAAAACATATAACTTTTACTTTAAATATTTCTTTAGTCCTAGTAAGATACAATTATATAATTAAAGTGTTTCTTAAGAAAATAACACAAAATGTGAGAAGAGTGATGACATTATATTAAAATATTCAACAAAAGCTAATATAATCGGTTAAAATAAATATTGCTAATTAACAAGCCATAAAATAAAATGACCATAATCTAAAAATATTAAGTCATGCTAAAATAAGTATTAATTATATGACAAAGAAAAAAAAACTTAAGTTATGTATTTTTACTATCTAAATCAATTATGCAAAACTAAAGAATAGATATCCAACATTATTGTCATTTCTAGTGGTAAATTGAATTTCTTTTGTTAGGATTAGTGTTGAGTTAGTTTTGGTTTAGACTTTATTTGAGTTACTAACATCCATAGGATATAAAACTTATTGACATTCAAAATTCTAAGTTCAAGCTTGAATAATATGATAATAGATAAAAAATTACGAAAAAAATTTAAGAAATATTTATAAATTACTTTACAGATAAATATTTTTATGTATAAAATATTTTAAAAATTTAATACATGTAATGTCGGGTTAGTTTGGTTCGGTTTGACTTTTTTTAGTTAAAACTAAACCAAACCAATTATGGTCGGGTTTTTTTTTCCAACACCAAACCAAGTCAAACCAAACCACTAGTCGGGTTTTTTTCTCGGTTTGACTCAGTTTATTGGTTTGGTGCGGTTTGTCGGTTTACTTTGTACACCCCTAAATGCCACAATGTCCTTTATTTGACATAAACTTTGTGCACTGTCAAATTCTTGACAATAGTCTTTGCATGATTTCTACTTTGCACTGTCCACCCACCTTGGAGTAAGTAAATACAAGAAATTTCAGAATTTTGGACTCTATTTGTGATAATTTACCACTACAGTCAGTGAAATTCATCTTCCCAAATTTAGGCTTTGATTTGCATCAAGCACAACTCTTGTGGATAAGGCTCAATGATTTGCCCCTCGACTCGTAGTAAACCGAACATGTAATCCGAAAATACAACATCAATATCTATCTCGGCATCATATAAAAAGAGTGACCTTAGATTAGAAAGCATTAAATAGTATGAACAATCTGATCACCCTGGATACTTAACACAACAAATGACTATATTTCACAAACTGAATTTGTTCCTTTTTGCCTTCAAAACACCTTTTATTTCTTTATTTGCATATAGTTCAGGCTATGCTAAGATGATTAACTCTCCAAATTGACCTCTAATTGATGGATGAATCTCTATAATCCATAGATACTGGCTGGTTAGTAATCTTCTACGCTAATCATGTTGCCAAAATCCTAGTTAATGCATATTTATGAACCAATATCCACAAAGAGCGAAAGAGGTAAAAAGACAATCAGTCAGTGTAGTAAGACCGTATAATAAAACCTTTTGAGCAATACATATGTTAACAGAAACTTTGAAATCAATAAGTCAAACTTAGCCCAAGATGAATTCGACTTAGCTGTATATTGTAGCAATGTCGTAATAGCCTTCTAGGTTAAATGCAACAAGCTATTTCCTTGCACTTAAGATTTTTCCAGCCTGAATAAGTAGATTAATAGATACATGACTGAAAGGGGGTCAGTAAGGAGTTCAACTTATTCAAGAAAAAAAAGAACATATTTATGAAAAATCATAGATGTTTAAGATTGTATCTGATAATATATCAAATTAGTAAAGGTAAATAAAAAGATTATAGTATGTAATTATTTTCATCATAAAAAGGGATCCACCTTCAATTAACACATCATTTTGCAAAAGATCAATGCCGGGGAAAAGTTCGCTAAGCATCGAAAATAAACCAGTACAACAATGTCTGCACTAATCTCCGCGCAAAGGTAGAAGGGATTGCTGAAATATGTAATTGATAAATAAAAACCCTAGGAAAAAAAAAGTATGGATACCTTTTCAAACCGTCGTCTTTGTCAGAATGGTTTACGATGACGGTTTTGCAATAAGCGAGGTTTCTGAACACTTCTTCAGAAGCAATCTTCCAAGTATCGGCTTTCCAATGATGGGGCTTTCTGATTTCATTAATAATGGCTTCAGAAATGGCAGGTGTGGGTTGTGGAAAAGGGATTGAGAAGGAAGATCAGTTCTTTCCTCGGATAATGAAGACGAAGAAACGCAGGGTAATTAAGAAAATTGAAGACGTGTCGTTTAATATGTTTATTTGAAGATTAAAGACGCGACTTTTAATAATTTAATCTGATGAATAAATCATTTTTCGGGGAAAATAAGGAAAAAGGCCAAAAATTTGACAAAAAAGATAAATAAGAATTCTGCTCTATGAGGACGCCACGTAGGCGGGCCTATTGCCCAGCTTTATATTGTTGGGGTATATACCATTAACCATGCGTTTAGACATGGTATATTCTAACAATTGTGTCATGGTTAAAAGTCTAAGTGGGAGATTGTTGGGATATATACTATTAACCATGTGTTTGGATATAGCATTTATTATAGAACAATTATTTATTCATTGTTTAATAAAGATTTAAATAGATCATGTACTAGTATGTGTGTCCTTTGCTTATATAATAGATGATTTAGTGTATAGAGTTTATAGATGATTTAGTGTATAGAGTTTAACTTATACACAGAAGATTAAATCGTCGGTTCTTATAAGTATAAAATTTATGTTCATAATCTAATATGAAAATTGGACAAAGCCATCGCTATGATTGTAGCACAAGATTAATATAATGTATCTTCATTATGGGAACGGTATAGTTCTGTCTTCCTATGCTAGTACATTTTGTATGTATTGAACGGACCAAATAGAGATAAGTGTTTTTGTACTGAATATATAAAATAAATTTTCTAGTTCATTAAATGTACTTATACTCTTAATCTTGATATAATTATTATGATCAATGTGATTTGTTCATTATTTTGATTTATTAAAAGGTATGACTCAATTGCGGGTCTATGTATTCCTGGTAAATTGGATAATGGCAAATTACATTTGTGAAATAATAATTAGTTGATAGAATCCATGTCTCGACTTTGAGATTGATGATGCTTATAAGTCTCATGTGAAAACCCTGCAGGTGGATTTTGTATCCGTCACATGATGTAAGTTAAGCAGAAATATAAAGGATTCAATTAGTCAATGAATTGAATTGTTAGTAATTTAATTTAATTGATTGACATCTATAATCTTAACATGTGGAGTTAAATAAGTTTTAATATATGATTTCGAAATTGAGTGAAGTGCGATTCGATTTTTACGTGGAATAATTCGTAATTTATTATGGTAGGATTAATTCATTTTTTTGAATTAATTCCATAATAGGAAGACTCGTTAATTATATTCTTTGGTCTCTGTTGTGCCCGAATAATAAAAAATTAAATGAAATATTATTTCTTGGTGGAAAATAAAGACCCAACAGGTTTTGAAAAAGGGTGAAAACCCTAAACCTGTAGTTATAAAATAGGGGTCTTATTCCATAAGGAGGCTAAGAGTATTTGAAGTTTCTTCAACTTTTCCATAGAAATTCGCCCACGCGAATTTCACAAATTTTGGAATTATTCGGGTTACACAGCAGAAGACTGTGGAACTGGAGGATGAACGCGTGGACAGCTTTTGCTCGTGCTTGAAGGTTCGATTTGCAGCCGCGGTCACGCTCCAAGAGATAAGTATCAATTTTATGTTTGATTAAATTTTTTGATTATGTGTTATCTATATTATATGCAAGTTCAATCCTGGTTATTTGCTTCCGCTGCGTATGCGTATATTCCATCAATTGGCATCAAGAGCCGTACTTGCATCTAACTAGATAACATGACGTATATTTGTATGTAAGTTCGATTATATACATGAATACACAATTTTTAACCTGGGTTCTTCCTTTTAGCCGAAATCAATTTATTTGATTAGTAGTATCTTGATAACAGTGGTATACAATTTTTACTACGTGTGGGAATGAATATTTAACATTCTCTGTTCTTGCAAGATAGGTTATTACTTATTGTATTGCAAAATTAAAAAAGAAGAGAGGGTGGCGGCAATGGCATAGAAAATCCGTAGATTATTATTATTATTATTTTTTTTAAAAAAAGGGTAGAAGGGCAAAGCTAAGGTTTGAGGCTGGCGGCTGAGTGACAATTATATAGCCAAGTCCCTTTTGGCAGTGGAAAGCTTTTCCTAATGACAAGCCAAAATTCGTGTTTAGCCGTGTAGGGGAATTCCTTATTTAATGCTCCGGAGGTTGGAACTTGTTTCTGTTTTTCGATGCTTGACTCATACAGAGTATTTGTTATTTTTCCCTACTGTGTATAATTGTCCTTGATGTTGGGATTACAAGGTGGCGGCTGGCAAAACCAGTTTTAGGTTTTGAACGGCCGCGTCATGTCGTAATATGGCATGGCATATCTATTTAAAATAGTGTGAATTAAGAATTTGTGATTAATAACTAGTTATAATCAAAGTGGTTAATTTGTTCGGAATCTTTGAAAATTCTTAATAGCTTTATACATGTGAGATTATATTAACACGTGGATTGAGAGTTATGATTAATAAATAGGATCCATTAATATGGTTTATTTATTTGAGGCATTGGAGTATTCTCAGTGTATTGTGAAAATTGTCCTTGAATAAATGTATACTAGTGATGGTGGTTTTATCTACTGATAGAAAATCTACTTTTAGACACTAGTAAAGCTTAATTAATTCATGAGAAGACATATTGAGGTTTTCACTCAAAAGGAAAAAACATAATATCTTGGATTCTCAAGTGTATTAATCGAGTGGACAATTTGTTGTAATTAGGTGTTGTGTGTCTTACCCAGAAGAAGGGACACAATGTATGCCTTGAGCTCGTGGGATAATTATAAAAGGAGAATAGAAACCTGGATCAGATTATTTCATCCTTAGTTATGCCTAAAACGGTTATTTTGACGAATTTGTTTAGTAGTGGAGATCAAGAATTTCACGAATTCTTATTGACCTGAAATTTGGTGTGTTCATTGGAAACACATAGTAAGAAATAATTTTTGAGGCTGTTTAGATGGGTTAGGTTGTTCTTTCTGATTAAAACGTGTTTTAAGTATGAAAAAATACTCTCTAGGTCAGTTTTATTTATGTATCATGATTACACATGATGATTCAACATGAAATTGATATATGATAAGGATAGATCAGATTATGTTTTCCTTAAATTGCCTGAATCTGTTGTTTTTTGGATTTGGTCATAGTTTTGGAGATCAAGAATTTTACAAACTCCGATTGACCTGAAATTCAATAGGTTCATCGAAAACGACCCAGTAAGCAATACACACTGCTTTGCAGTGAATCATGTTGTTTTTCGGTGATTCGGGGTTGTTTAGATGGTGTTTTGGGCAATTTTCGTTTTTTTAAAAAATAATTTTTTTTAGGAAAAATTACTTGGCTATGATCTAATGGTGATAGAGATTCTTCTTTATGGTTTTCATTACTAAATACTAGTGAAATAATAAATTTATGTGTTAACTTTAGGTCTTCCTCCCAATCGGATAGATTTATTATGGGTTGTCACTAGGTATAATCACTAGTTATTGATAACTTGTATTAACTCTGCATCTGAATTACATGTTGGGTCAATGGAACTAGAGATAATGATTATGATATTCACTTGGCATAAATTAGCAGCATACTCTTCATCTGAGTTAGCTCTGGTTTTAAGTTTATAGAGTGAATATCTGACATCACATACATATGTTGCATGAATTGTTCTTTTATATTGAAATTTGTTGTTCAAGATGCATGGATATCTATGTGCTGTGTTTTGAATTTTATATTCTATAATTATATAAACATGCTAATTTCCAGAAAGCAACACTGAGATTATGTAAACATATTTTAAAATTTTGTTCGTTGTTCTTGATTCATGTATATTAGTACACTAATGATGATATGTGATAAGAACTACTAAACAAATGTATATGTTTTTTAAATTCTATTTTGGCTGGAAAAAAAATTATATGAATTGGTCATGGTTTTGGAATTCTGATACATGGTTTGGAATTCTGATTTTTGATGAACTCCGATTGACTCGAAATTTGGTAGGTTCATCGGAAACGACCCACTGAGCAATACTCACGAGCAAAATTGGGCCCTTTTTGGCCATCTAGGGTCATTTAGATGGGTTTTTGGTCGTTTTTTCTGTTTCCTGGAAACCTTTTGTTAAATAATTTTTTTTTATTTCTTCAAACAGTGGTGGTAGGGTTCATTCTCTATGGTCTCCATTGTATGTAACAGTGATATAATGAGTTTATATGTTGACATAGGTCTTCTTCCCCATCGGATAGATTCATTATGGTAAATTACGTAGCTTCGGTCCTAGTTAATTGATAGCTTGTCTTGACTCTCCAACTGAGTTACATGTTGGTTCAATGGAACTAGGGTTTATTAAAAGTGATATTTACCTAACTTAAATTAGCAGTTTACTCTCCATCTGAGTTGGTCCTGTTTTAATTTATAGGGTGAATTATCTAGCATGACTCATATAGTTTGCATGAATAGTTAAGTTTCCCTATCGAATCTAGCTATTCAGTATGCATGGTTGTATGTGTGATGTGTGTTTTGAATTTTATTATTCTTACTGCATAACTAATGATCTATTTAATGATTATATCTCAAATTCTCAATAGACTTTATCCAGCCCACTTACTACTAGTCAGGAATTTCTTCTGATAGAGATAAGACATTAATTAAAGAATGCATTATATGTAACTTTTGTTAGAAAGAATTTATTTTCAGTTTCTAACCAAACAAGAGATGGATAGTTAGTTTATTTTTCTTGTAACTCTTGTGTTATTGAGTTTGATAAACATTTTATCTCTTATGGTACATTGATGCGTGGACACTTTAAATTAATAACACTTCTGAACTGAATAATGTTAGTCTGTCCGATAAGAGAATTTATTTTTCTTTCGTGAATTGAATGAACTTATCTGTGGCACTTGTGTCTAGGTCATTTTAATCTGAATAGAATTTCAAAGTTGGTCAAATGATGAATTTTTGAGGTTCATTGAAAGTGGAGGCACTACCAACTTCTGAGTCTTATTTAGAAGGAAAAATGACTAAGAGACCTTTTCTCTTAAAAGGAAATAAAGTTAATGATAAGTTAAGCTAATCCATTCTGATTTGTGTGGTATAATGAACTTCAAGACAAGAGGTGATTTTGAGTATTCTGTGACATTCATAGAAGATTACTCATGATATGAATATATTTATTTGATGCTCTATAGGCCCGAATGTTTTGAAAATTTCAAGGCATTTAAAGCAAAAATGAAAAGCATCAGGGAAAATATATTAAGTCATTGCGATTTGATCGTAGTGGCGAGTACCTCTTTGTAGAGTTCATTAGTTACTTGTTAGATAGGGGATTGCATTTTCAATTGTCTACACCAAGTATTCTACAATAGATTGGTGTGGGAGAGAAAAGAAATATGACTCTTTTGAAGGTGGTAGGATTAATGATTGACTTATTTATATTTGTTTTTTCGTTTTGAAATATGTCTCAGAAACTGCTAGTTACATTCTTAATTTAATTCCTTCTAAGGTAGTACCTTTGATACCCATAGAACAGTGGATTTGATGTAAGCCAAATCTGCAACATGTTTGGATATGAGGTTGTCTAGCACATGTGTTCAAAAGGAAAACAGATAAGTGGGAATCAAGAACGGATGTACGCATGTTTATTAAATATCCAAGGGAACGAAAGGAGGTTTATTTACTGTCCTAAAGGAAAATAAGGTAATTGTTAATACAATTGCTAGATTTTTAGAAAAGGACTATTTAATAAACCAAGTTCCTAGAAGTAAACTAGTTTTATAGGAACTGAGCAAAGAAATAACAAATAAGTCATCTAAAAATTCAGAAGTTCAAGAACCTCTAACCGACAAGTCAGGGTTGACGTTCCATTACATTTAAGTAGTGGGAGAAACGTTCATAGACTTAAGGAAATTCACTTCCCCTAAGTACTAGGAGTGATGTTGAGCAAATAACACTATATGAAGGCGTTAATATTTCAATATTGAAAGAAACATGCTTGATAGTGTGACTATAATAGTAGTAGTACTTAGTCGTAGTGGGAGAATAATAACCAAGATCGGTTCGATGTATACTCTTGGGACAATTTCATGATAGGATTCCTGAAAAGAAATACATTTTTTTGGAGAGTTTCATGATAGGATCCTTGAAGATCTTAGTACAGAACCGATCAATTACAACGAAGCACTACTAGATGAAGTTGCATCAGAAAACAACTTGGTAAGTTATTTTTTGCAAAGAGCTTATTGGCTAAGACTTTTGGTAGTCGTGCAAAAGGAATACATATGAAAGTTGTAAATGCATGGTTAAAGGTCTAAGTGGGAGATTGTTGGGGTATATACCATTAACCATGTGTTTAGACATGGTATATTCTAACAATTGTGTCATGGTTAAAAGTCTAAGTGGGAGATTGTTGGGATATATACTATTAACCATGTGTTTGGATATAGTATTTATTATAGAACAATTATTTATTCATTGTTTAATAAAGATTTAAATAGATCATGTACTAGTATGTGTGTCCTTTACTTATATAGTAGATGATTTAGTGTATAGAGTTTAACTTATACACGTGAACAACTTTTGCTTGTGCTTGAAGGTTCGATTTGTAGCCGCGGTCACGCTCCAAGAGATAAGTATCGATTTTATGTTTGATTAAAAAATTTGATTATGTGTTGTTTATATTACATGCAAGTTCAATCTTGGCTATTTGATTCCGCTGTTTATGCCTGATTTCCATCATATATATATATATATAGATAGTTGAAATTAATAAATGCTAAGTAACCTTCAATAACAAGTCAAACTGTACTGATAATGCCAAAAAAATTTACAGTAAAAATTAAATCCGTTCCGGATGTTATATATATTACATTGACTTGAACTGCGTCCAGAAGCATAAAGAAAAAATTCACTTTATCCAATGGAATTTATGGCACACGAGACTTGAGTTCTAAACTTGGCACTTCTGTTGGTGGATATTCTTAGGGAGGAAGAAAGGATCTTAATGATCTCCACGGTACGACTAATTTTTTTAGCTTTATGCTGCTCATAATTTCATCAGATTTCCCAATGCAAAAGCTATTTGGCTTATCCGATAAGTCTTGAAGATTAACAACATACTTTTGATCTGGAAATTGTCCAGATAGTGTGTACAAGTGGATTTCCACGGTATCACTCTTGGAATCCTTTTCACATTTCACGAGTTTTTAGCGTGGAAGATTTAAAAAATTACCAAAAGACCGACACTAGCAGAGAACAATAGAGTATTACTAATATATTGCCAGCTGTTTGAACTTCTCAAAGTCCATTACTACTCCTATAATATTGGCAAGGCATGTCCATACTGAAAGATGCTAAAGTCTCACCTGAACGCAACTTCCATAGATCTCTAAAAAGCATAAGAGACAGTATAGTCTTGTACAAGAATTCATCCGTTTTAATTTCTTCTTCGTTAAGCTAAACAAAGTCGATCGAAATGAACACTTGTATATAAAAGACCTTGGTAACAAATAAGCTCTTAATATTGCTATGTTGATCTGCAAAGATAGTACCTTCATAAAATAATTATTACTATAGTCAATTAATCGCACACATCATGGAACGTGTGAGTAGCAAGAAGTACCTTCAACTGAAACCAGATGAAGCAAGTCTTTTCGATCTCATACGTGTTCTGTTCTCTGGGAATCTTGGGAGCAAACAATTCATAGAATCTTTGAGAGTGAAAGAGATAGCCTTGGAACGTCGAGGATACATCTTTCTCTCCATGTCCGTGCAAAAAGCTCTTCACTTCTTTTCAAAGCTTCTGTCAATTTTAGGTTCAATTTCAGAGTTCTGCCTAAATCTTCTTGCTAGTAACCAAAGTCTTCCTACATTGTTGTTGAGAATCCTACAAGGTTAGACAACACTAGATTTGTCTAAATTCCGGTTTTCTTAAATTTGACATTTCCATTTCCTTCGATATAGTTTCGTTTTCTGACTTTACTGTTATAGTGGATAAATTGAAATTAGTCTTGTTTACTTTGGTAGGGAAGGTAGTGATGCCAGATAAGGAGTCAGCCAACTACCTCTCGGCTATTGGATTTATAGACACAAGAGTAAATTGTCATAAGAAGTTCAAACCTGAGGATAAAACATATATTGTTGCGCTTTCTGCAGTGGCATCAAAAGTAGCCTACGAGAATAAAGCTTTCATCCGAGCTACTGTCGAAGATCAATGGAAGGTCATCTAACTCGCATTTCAATAAGCTCATTCAATTAGCAGGGGGGGGAAAGATAGTACTGTTTTGAAAAACTTGTGTGCTGTTTTTGTTAGTATTAATTGGTATGCTAGCTCATATACATTCATTTTACCTATTAGTTCAACTACTGCTTTACTCTAGTAATCTGTAGACGTTTTGCTTTTTGTGCAGATGGAGTTGCTAGGTGAGGGTGCCTATGATTTTTGGAATGGTAAGATAATTATATAAGCTAATCAGAATAATTGATTGGGTAGCTATAATGTGGCAAATATGTGCAATATTCCATTACATACCATTAACTTATTTTTCAACTCTTTTCTTACTAATTGGCTAATGTTAGAAGTGTAACCAAACTGGAACAGAGGTAGAACAATCTCCATGCAATATCTTAGTAGTTTCTCTGACACAAGTTGTACTTGGCAGAGTATCACCAAAAGAAATCGACTCAAGGATTCATATTTCATGATAATACAACCTGTCCAGACAGAATTATTGTGGCATTTAGAGGCACCGAACCCTTCAATTCAGATGATTGGAGTACAGATTTCGACATATCTTGGTACGACTTCCAGAACATGGGAAAAGTCCACAGCGGTTTCATGAAAGCTCTAGGCTTACAGAAAGATAAAAGTTGGCCTCTCAATATCCCACAAGACAACCAACACCCGGTAGCATACTACACAATCAGGGAAAAACTAAGAGACTTCTTTCAGAAAAATAACCAAACCAAGTTTATTCTAACAGGGCACAGCTTAGGCGGTGCGCTTGCAATTCTTTTTGCAGCTGTTCTTGCATCGCACAATGAGTCCTTTATACTGGAAAGATTGGAAGCAATTTACACATTTGGGCAGCCAAGAGTTGGAGATGCTGAATTTGGTGATTTCATGAAGGAAAATTTCAGGAATTATGGCATTGGATATTATAGATTTGTCTATAGTCATGATATTGTGCCTAGATTGCCTTATGATAACACTACCCTGTGTTTTAAACACTTCGGAACATGCCTTTACTATAGCAGCATATATGAAGGAAAGGTAAGTACAACAACAATATCTTATAATCTACCCAAAGAATCTTAACTTGTTTTATCTTTTAAGGTTACTAATATTACTTTTGCATTATGTGCAACAGATTGTTTCGGAAGAACCATACAGGAATTACTTTTCTCTGAGATCACTAATATCAAAGAGGGTCGATGCATTGTGGGAGTTAGTGAGAAGCTTTCTTCTTCCATATCTGTATGGAACAGAATATAAAGAAAGCTTGCTTCTCCAAGCACTTAGATTGTATGGACTTCTATTTCCTGGCATGCCGGCTCATGGTCCTCCTGAGTATATTAATGCAATTTGTTTGGGGGATGCTACTTTACTCATCAACGTTCATAAATGATCAAGATGATTCTCAACTACTTTGATGTCTTATTGGAAGAAAATGGATATTGTCCCTCCATTAATCAAGGTTTCGTATTTTTATTTTTATTTTTTTGAAAGCGTCATGGTGGTCCATTTAACTAGTAATAAAGCGCGTATCACATTGATCCATAAACGACAAAACATCTAGATTTTTTTTTTTTCTTCTACTCTTCATCGGATGATCAAATGTAAAGTTTGAATTTCTATTGAGTAATTATTCTGTTGCTTTTAGCTGTTTTGTAATGTTTTGAGACTTAGAGCCCGTTTGGATTGGCTTATAAGTTGCGAGAAACGAACATAAAAATTTTTCACTTTTTTGAGTGTTTGATTGGTCAACCGAATTAAAGCTGTATTTTTGTTTAACGTAAGTTCAAAAATAATTGGGCAATTTAGGCTTAACTTATCTAAAGTAATTTATACGTGAAAATAAATTTTTAAAAATTTTTTTTTAAGCCCATCCAAACAGGCTCTTAGAGCGTGTTTGGCCTAGCGGTTTTGAGGCCAAAAGCACTTTTTTTTTGCTCGAGAAAAAACACTTATTTTGGATATTTGAGGTGTTTGTCTAATTAGTAAATCGCTTTTTTATGTAGAAACAGAAACAGTTTTTCTGCGGTTGGAGAGAAACAGAAAATTTCTGCTTCTTGAAAAAAGCAGAAGCAGAAAAATAATTTTTTCAAGACAACGATATCCCTGCCATAAATACATATTTACCGAGTATATCCCTCATTAATCCATTAATTTCTAATCAATAATTCTCTGTGTTAAATTTTAATTTGTGGAATGATTTTGAATTTTGTTTTGGTTGTAGTTTTTTAGTATATTTAAATCATCGTGTTAATATTATATCAATACTTAATATTTGTTTTTTTATTTATCTATGTATTATATTAATTGAAAATTTTAATATGCATTATTAAATTTTAGTTAAATAAAAGTAAAAATTTAATTGAAGTCTTCCATAATAGATATTTAAAATAATTTCTCTTTGTGAAACAATCTTAATGGTAAACGTCTTGTCCTTTTTCATAATTTGACACTCAAAAGTACTTTTTTAAGAAGATTAGTCAAACACAATCTGCTTATTAAAAGCCGTCATAAGCACTTTTCAAATGAATTGACCAAACGCAAACTGTTTCTCACGAAATGCAGCAATGAAATTATTCTTTTTTTAAAAAACGCTTTAAAAAAAAGCATGGATTCAAAATAAGTAGTTTTTTGCCGCTAGGCCAAACAGGATGGTTACATTAAGATGGAATGAAATTATACTTTATTTTCTCAGAGTATTAAAAGGTAGAATGCGGCAATGAAATTATTCTTTATTTTAAAAAAAAAAAAAAATAAACAAACAAACAACAACAACAACAACAACTTAAAGGTGGGTGGAGGGCTAAAGGATGGTTACATTAAGATGGATTCAAACAACTTTATAAGTTAATTTTGGTGTTTTTTATTTAATGAACCAACTACAATTCTATCCTAAGCTAATCGGGTTGAGTTCTGTGAATCCTTTGTGACCTAATCCATGAAGAAGCGTCAAATATTTTATGCTTGGCAAAAAATGTTTGGAGAAAGGTCAAATATATCTCTGGTTGTACGTTGGGTCCAAATATACCCTCCTCCGTTAAAGTTGTCCAAGATGGACATCAAATACAACGTGACACTAATATTTAATAAAGTAGATGACATGTGGCATGCCATCTCACCACTCCTAACCCATTTTACCCCTCTACTATTTTGTTCTTCCATCGCTAAAATATTTTTATCTTTTGTTGCATCTTTCAATCTTCAAATCTCCTTTGTTAATGGATTCTCAATCTGTGTTTTCGCACAAATTGTGGCCGTTGCTTTCCTCTATTTGCTGGTTTTCTTGGATTTTCACATTCGGATCCAATTTCCAATTTAATTTAATTGTCGATTGAACGGTCAATCAATCAATTAGGAAGCTGATTCCCATATAAGAATCGTATGTTTCCTTTCGATTGGTTCCAAATAATGCTGATGCAGCTTTCTCTTGGATTATTATGCACCAGTTCGTTTTAATGTCTTTTCTTTTTAATTTTTAGGTATATTATTTAATTTATATTTATCTTTACATTATTTATGTTTCATTTTCTAACTTTTACCTCTAGTTGATTCCATGCAATTGCTCGTATTTTTTTACTCTTTTTTTTTCATTTAGTATAACTGCGTTATTTTTTTAATTTTTTTATAACTAAACCGCCTACTATTTTTTTAAAATGAGTCATAACAACTTGGCATATAATGAGTAATGACATTAAAGTAGAATTCATTGGTGAAATGAGGTTATTGACTTACACTTTCCTCTTCTTTTGAATTATATTTACTTAAGTTATATTGGAAGTATAATTAATTAAGTTAAAATATTATTAATTTGAGAAATATATAGAAATTATTTTTTACAATGTTAGTTACAAATATATGATTATTAATTAATATTTTTTTTGAGAAATAATTGTATCTTAAATACCTAATTAATATCATTTATAAAGGTACATATTTGTCAAATATTAACTTTTAATTTTTGATAATTCTTAATCAAATTTTGTGATTACATTTGTGCGATCAAACAGTACATTTATAATTAATCTATAATTACATTATGACAAACAAACATGTCTTCGAAATTACTAATTACACTAAGGCTGCATTTGTTTTTTTTAAGATTAAGATGTCTGGATCTGAATATTAAGATATTGTATATGGATCTGAACACTGAATGATTAAGAATGTTTGTTTTTTATCATCTAAATGTGTATAATATATCAATATTTAAACATAATAAATATGTAATTCAAATAAAAATAATAATTAAGAATTATATCAAGAAAATATTAGATAAAATATTAATTTAAACAACAAAATTATTATTTTAGAGATAAATTAATGTATTTAAAAATATAAATAAATATTTTATGCATGATATATTGAACTATCTGAATTAATAAAAAATGATATATGGATAAATAAATTGTTGTAATAAATGTAATCATAAAAATTTAAATTCAACACAATGATTGTGTTCCTACGGACTATCAGAATTCAAACGAAAAAAAGTAAATATTTCATCACAATTTGACATGAAACAAGAGAACAAATAGTTAAGAATAAGTGAACCAAAATCATTGAATGTCAAAGAATCATAATTTTCCATGATTTTCATCAAAGATATATTATATAAGATCCAAAGTGTCCATGATATCCTTTATATTATAACTCATATAAAAAATGCCTCCGCACCGAAAGAATAGGTGAAAAAAAAAAAATCAAAATCGCTGAATCCGCCGAGAGCATAAAATCGACATTGTGTTATTCCGCCCAAAAGAGCAGATTATAGTGTAAGGAGTTTGTAGAAGACACAGTGTTTAAAGGTTTGTCGTTTGGAGAAGAAAGCGTGGTCTTTTTTTAAGAGTTTAACAACGAGTTTAGTACTTGAAAGAAAGTGGGCTTAGGTCTGAATAATATTAAGACACTTTAACAGATTTGACCGATCCCAACTAAACTTTTCAATAATTATATTTAGGCCTTCCTAAAATATAACATATTTAAGTCTATCTAATTAACATTTAAAAAAAATAAATTATAAATTTAAGCAAAAAAAAATAGATCATCTCTCCTATCCCCAAATTTCAATTCCTAATGTTTTGGATTATGTCAATATATATCCCTTAAATTTCATAATTTTGACTATATTTAGATTTACAATAAAATGTTGTTACCAATTCCTTGTTTATCTCTAAAACAGACCCTATGTCACAAAAATAATAAAAAATAAAAAGTTGCAAACGAGGGAGATTTTTGAAATATAATGCAAAGAATATTGTGAAACAACGGGGTTATAATTGTAAAATTCCAAGGCAGGCATATACGTTTTCAGAAAGGGATTAGAAAGCACGAGACAGATAGGTTTGGGGTTTGAAGGAGCTTGAGCGGCGCGAGGAAGAGCGAGCGAGCGAGCCTAAATAATTAATTTTCGGATTCCTAGGGTTTTGGAATGAGCGAGTTAGGGTTAATCATATATAATAAGGTCAGTGGATTTTGATTATTAATCTAATCTAATTTCTTTGGTATCTGAAAGAGGTTAGAGAAATCGGTGAGTTTGTTATAAAAATATGATGATGATGATATTTGTGTGTGAGAAAGAGGTGTGTATCTGTTACGTGCAGGAAGAATCGTCGTGTGTGAGCGAGTCGTTTATAGAGAGGAGAGGTGTGGTGAGCTCTTTGAGTGTTTATCCGACGATTTGTCTGACAAGTCTTCGTTACCATGTCGGAGAGGAAGCTCGTGGTATGTTTTGCCTTCTTTCTTTATTTTTATTTGGCATGTTTGCGTTTGATTATTACATCTTAATGTGATTACTTCCTGATTTTAGGTTTTAGGTATCCCATGGGACGTCGATACAGAAGGTCTAAGGGAATATATGATTAAATTTGGGGACTTGGAGGACTGTATTGTCATGAAGGTCAGCTGCTTTGACTTTTATCATATGTATTTGTATCAGATATATAGCAACTTTAATCGACTAACTGGGTGCAGTCTTGTTTTTGGTGGTGAAAATGCCAGTTTTTGTTAATTGTGCTACAAAAGGCTATATATCTGTTGTCTGCTGGAAAGCTTACAACTTTTAGTGCGTATAAAATCTCTTGTGAAATAATTAGGGCTGTTGTATAGTGAAACGAAAACATAACGAATTTCATTCGGGTTGCCCCCAAACTCTTTGCCCCTAGCAGTTTGGAGAAGGTTGTTATTTCCAGTAATCTATATGAAACAGGGCACTAGACTCGCCACGTGACACCTCTCATTTTTGGGGTTTCCTCCTTTGTCCTTAGATTTTAGAACTCCTAAAATAACAGCGTTCCCATTAATTACAAGCCAAAGAGTCGCAATAGTTCGCTAATTACAAACTGAGAGGCGCAAATAGTTCATGAATTACTGAAAATAAAAGGAAAAAACGCATCCTGTCCCTGGAATCAGTTCCTTTTTTCCCACTAAAGACATTCCATCTTCTTCCAATATACTGGCGGGTTTCGACGCATATGAGTGTCACCAACAAAAAAAACACACAACAAGACACTCAACTGCTACTCCTGAAGGTGACGTTACAATGCAATGCGGACGACACTATTGAAGAACTCAACGAACTGGACACCCTTCAATTTCAAAAACTGGCATTACTGTCGCTACAATACCAATTCAGAAATGGTATACTATCTATAAGGATCTATCACCTTCAAAATTTGGGAGTCAGTTCTCTGACCATGTTAGAGATGCATGCCTTTAAGGTTTTCTTTTTCTTTCATCGTTCTATTTTTTGGTTTCTTTTTTGGCTCCTTAGAAGAGTTTAAATAAAAAAGAATGGCAAAGTTTGCAGGGAGAAAATTAATTTAGGGGCAGTGACAATGGATCTTTAATTAAAATCAGTGGGGAGCCAAATAAGGAAGAATAGTATTGGATACAGATTTTTAGGGATCTCTCGAAGAAAATTTGGATATTGAAAATTAAGACTTGTACAATAAAAGAAAAAAAGGGTAAACAATTCAACGCCGTTGTTGACATCTGAACTTGTGGTTTCCTTTTTTAATTTAACTTTATAATTAGGAGTACATTATTACTTTTGGTTACTTCCTACCCTTCCCTTTTTCTACGGTCATTTTTCCCTTTTATAATAATGAAATTAATTGAACATTTTGAAAAACAAAATTCAAAAGTGCATTCTGTTTCGAATCCTAAAAAAGTACATTACATAAATCGTTAAGATATTATGTAACTTTCTTAGTTTTTATCTTTAAGGAAGTTTTAGATTTTAGGCGAGATTTTAGATTCTAGAGTCCCTTATAAAACCAAGGGAAAGAGGCTGAGATAAATCACTTTATGGAGTATAAAGCATCTTATGGGCTGATAGAGTGTTTTTCTTTCAACAAACTACCCACTAAGATCAAATGCTTCAGCTGGATAACGATCCACCTCAAAATGCCAGTCTTACTATAGATAATCTTAACAGGAAAGGACTTCAACTGGACAATAAGTGTTTTTTTTTCTTTTTTGCCAGAAGGAAACAGTCAATCAAAGTTTCTTCATTGTCCAGTAGCATTTAATTTTGGAGCAGTTTTTCACTATTTTTGGATTAAGTTGGGTGATGCCTCAGAATCTGAGAGAGGCATATGTGAGTTGGAGTAAATGGAAAGTTGATAAGGCCATCAAGAAGACCTGGTTGATGATCCCTGCTGCTATTTTTTGGAGCCTTTGGAATGAGAGAAACAGTAGGTGTTTTGATGGCATCTCAACTCCAAGTCACTCTCTTAAAGCGAAATGTTTAGTTCATCTCTTTTGTTGGACAATGATTTTATTAGCACTTTAGCTCTTGACTGAGACATTGTATTTTAGGCAAACAATGTTCTCCTACACTTTTGTTCTTTTGTAATTAGCCTCCTGTAACTTTGTATCTTCTTGATGCGTATCTATGAAACACATTACTTCATCAAAAAAAAAAACAAAAAAAAAACTGTATGTAGTTTGTTGGGGAAAAGATGACACGTTGTGGTTTCTTCATTCTCATTTTTGGACACGTTAAAATATGAGAGCTATAAAATCACAAAATTATAACTTATTTACGGAAAAAATAAATATGTATTTAATTATGTTGGAGATATTATAGTGCAGAAGTGTACTCCCTTACACTTTAAATGGAAAATTTAGAGCATTAATTGTATGAGGAATTAAATATAATATTTAGAAAATCAGATGGAGTTTTCAAAACTTATAGTATAAAAGATTGAAACAAATAGAAACAACATTTTTGTGATTTTTAACAAAACAAAAGAAACTGCCGATATTATATTTACAACTAAAGGTCTCATAATTTTTGTTAAAGATATTTGAATACATTAAAACTATACAATTGTGACGAGAACGGGTAAAAATGTAGTTTTGTTTATCATTTATGTAGGAGTACCGTACATTTTATTTTTATTTTTATGTTTGTTGTATTTGTGTTAGAATTATATGGTTTTCATAAATTTAATGAGGTTTTGATAACTGCGCGAAGTCGGGCCAATTTTACTAGTTAGAAAATATAGCAGCACTATCCACTTAAAAGATGTCACTTTTGGAACCCAACCAAGAATGTGTCCCAAACAGGCTAATTTCTTGTAAACTACCCTGGTGGGCACATCTTTTCTAGTAGATTGCATTGGGTTACTTTCTTGAGAAAGTTAACATATATATTAACCAGCACCAAGGAGGTGCTTGTATCAATATTTACAAGTACAAAAAGCCTTAATGGATTTCGGAAGGAATGTAGTACTCCAAGGACCAAATAACAATAATGTCAAATAGGACTAGAAGCTACCATTTACATGCTCCTACTTTACATGGTTGTGTTCGTCTCCAACGTATTCTTTTTGTCCATTTTTCTTTCTTTGGATAATAGGTTAACAGCCTGAACTTATACCAAACTTGGTCATGTTTGTGTACTTTGATTCTGGTGTGTTTTTCTTATCACTTGGATGATTGCTTTTCTGACAAGTATAAACTTAAAATCAAGAGCAGTATGTCCAGAGCTTGTACCTTTTATCCCAACAATTGTTTGTGTGTGAGGGTGGGGTGGGGTTAAGAGACCACGAAAAATTGCCATTGTTTTCCTAAAATTGTATGTGAATGGGAGGTCCTCAACAATGCGGTTTCCGGAGATTGATCTCTTTTACTAGCTTCCTAGAAGTGTGTGGTCTTGTTAATTTAGTTATGATATATTTGCGTTTTAATGCTTCTAAAAGTCAGGGTCTCTTTCTGGCGCAAAGTTTCTTAGCATCTTATTGAAGAAGACTAACATGTATAGATCTTCATTTAGGAGCGTGCTACTGGTCGTTCTCGTGGATTCGGCTATGTCACATTTGCTACAGTTGAGGATGCTAAGGTGATTGTGGTTTTTATTTGTTGGTTTTCATGTCATTGTTGCAACCATGTTTGTTTACTGCTCTCGAGTAAAACCTTCGTACATGTTATGGCCTTGTTCCTTGTAGTTTTGATGCGAAGTTGACTCTCTATTCTTATCCATTTGTATGATGCAGAATGCGTTGTCCAAGGAGCACTTTCTTGGAAACAGAATGCTAGAAGTGAAAGTGGCGACACCTAAGGTGCACTGTTTTTACACTTTCATGAACTTTCTTTGTTACTTTAGTATTTCTTCCAATGCTCTGCCATTACTTTCTAGGCCAACTACTAATATATTGCAGTGGCTATATTTGATTAAAATGGAATGGGTGACATGATTTTATTATTGATCTCTTTATTTGGTTGAGCATGAAAATTGCACTTAATCAAGTAAAATCCTAATTTTATAGTTATTGTGCCTCTAAAGGTCTTAGTTAAGGTCTAATACAGATGCTACTCATTCTTTTGGCAGGAGGAGATGAGGGCTCCTGCAAAGAAAGTGACCAGGATTTTCGTTGCTAGGATTCCGCCATCTGTGTCTGAAGCTACTTTCAGAAGGTATCTTGGAAGGATTGCTTAATTATGATTATTTTTAGCTGGTTGGTTGTTTTATTATTAGAATTTAGATCCTAATTTGAGTTTCTTTTGCAGTTATTTTGAAAAGTATGGTGAAATAACAGATCTATACATGCCAAAGGTTCACCTGTCTCTCTGTGACCTCATTATTATTACATATTTGCGTTGTCCTGTTCAGGCACTAAATTATAGTATTCATGACTAACTAATCTTACCCAATCTGCAGGATCCATCTACTAAGGGACATCGTGGAATCGGGTTTATTACTTTTGCAAATGCTGGTATGTGTCCCGTCCTTTTTTTTTTTTTTTTGTAGTTATTTTTTCCCCCTAGTTTCCAGGTTTTTTTTTCTGGCCACCTTCAGTTATTCCTCTGCTTAATCCAGCCGTTAGGAACATGTTTTTAATTAAAAAATAGGTATCTTATTTCTGGCGGGAATTGTATCTGATGGGAACTCTGTTTTTTATAGGAACTGTGTGAGAGAATCCCATGTACATCTTTCTATGCTTTTATATAGACTTGTTTAGACACTCTTCTTATATTTCAGGGAGGGAAAACCATGGAATGTTCTAGTTGCAGATATAGTTTTCCTTCTCTCTAGTATGTGAGGGTATAAATTCTTGTAATTGCTTTAGATATGAAGATCTTGGACCTTTCTGCTTTCATCCATTACTCCTAAAACTTCACTTTCTTGATGATAGAAAAGTACCCTTTGCTTCAGATATTAGTGGTTGAAATATTTCTGTTATTTTTGGAGTAGACAGCTCACTGGCAAATGCATGAAAGATAAGTTTTAACCCGTCACCTAACAACGGGAAAAAAACAATCTGGGGAATAACACTTTCTTATTTATTCTATGCTTGGTATATTGCCTTTCGGGGTGCTTACTTTGAACCTGATCATGGGTTGATGAGAAGGAATTTGACATTTGAGGAGTTTTTACAGTAGCAAAGCAGAAGTTTTGATCTAATCTGAGTCTTGATTCGTCCTCTAGTTCTTTGTCAATTTGTATGAACCCCCCCCAACAGTTACCATTGGCAGTCTAGTTATACACCCTCGGTATTTTGAGTTACATATGCGTCTCACCTTTTACTGTACTTGTGCTTCGTCTCATAGAATTTTTCCTAAAGATTCAGTTTCTGTTAATTTGTGTAGGCATGTGGTAGGTACCACCTTGTTTTTATTTTTTTTAACCCTCAGAAGGCAGTCTCCTACATGCATGCTCTTATCATATGTCTTCTAACAGACTACAGTTTCTAGTCCGTCTTGTAATGATTTCCTATGAATTGAGTCACTCTTGGTTTCTTTCCCAGAATCAGTTGATGATCTGATGAATGACACCCATGAACTGGGAGGTTCCACAATTGTGGTCGACCGAGCAACACCCAAGGCAAGTTAAACATAACCAAATTTTGATGTATCCCCGGTGCAACACCAGATGTCGTTGGAATTCACATTTTCTGCTGATGATTCATTGACATTTACATTTTCTGCTGATGATTCATTAACATTTACATTTTCTGCTGATGATTCTAGGAAGAAGATTTCAGACCTGTTAGTCGGATGTCTCAGGGTGGAGGAGGATATGGTGCATATAATGCATATATTAGTGCAACAACTAGATATGCTGCGCTTGGTGCTCCCACCTTATATGATCATCCAAGCTCTATGTATGGAAGTAAGTGAACAATGATGAACAACAAATAATGATAAATGTCTTAAGCATGATGCAACATCAATCATACTTCTCATTTAACATATTTTCTATACTAAGAGAACTTAATTAAATAAACCAGGAGGAGGAGGAGGAGGAGGATTTCCATCTCGTGGCGGCATGGGCAACAAAATCTTTGTTGGTCGACTACCTCAAGAGGCAACAACTGAAGATCTTCGCCAGTATTTTGGTAGATTTGGCCGTGTTTTAGATGTTTATGTTCCAAAGGTAAGAATTTCTCTTATTTTATTCCTTGTTGGTAACAGATCTTGTCTTAAATAATTTAGTGAATTGTATTATTCTTTTAAGATGGTAATGCTTATCTGGTGTAGGATCCCAAAAGACCAGGGCACAGAGGGTTTGGTTTTGTCACATTTGCTGACGATGGTGTTGCTGATCGTGTTTATCGAAGGCCTCATGAGATATGTGGACATCAGGTATTTGTTGGGATTCCAAGGGCCAGCTTCTTTATCTTTAGCAACTCCATCCCCGAAAGAAAACCATAGACACTGAAGTATCAGTTAATCAGGTTTTGTAATGAGACCATGGCTGAGGAGAACAACCCCCGCACCTGCCACAAAAAAAGAAGGAATTATAGAAGGCATATAATTAAACTGAGGACTAGATGCAAGTCTCAAAAAAAAAAAAAACGGAGGACCAGATGTGCGTGAAATTCTTGTCCAAACCTCTAGAACACACTTGGTGGGGGATATCTTAAATTTCCCTGTCCATAACCTAGGATGTTCTACGACAAAATTAGGGCATTGGAAGATTGTTCAAAAGGCTATAGAATTGTACGAACTGTTTCTGCAAGACTTATAGCTTATATTGGTTGAAACTGACCTAGCCATTTTCGTGGATGTACTACTACGAAAGGAGGCCACTAAAAGATTGTTCTAAAGACGTTAAAGTTGTATCTGCTTTTTTCGCAACACCTAGATAGATATATACATCAATGTGAAGTTACCTTTTGGGAGTTTGAACTTTTGCCTTTTGAATTCTTACCCTCCTAAAAGGAGAGCAGCTTGTGGTACCCCTTTTGGCTTCACTATTATCAGTGACATTCATGTTATGCTGTGTGGATCCTTATTCCTAGTTCGACCTTGCTTTTTAGGTTGCAATAGATTCTGCCACTCCCCTTGATGATGCTGGTCCAAGTAGTAATTACATGATGGATCCTCCTCCTGCTCCTGAAGCATATGGGGGATACGGTGGTCCTATGCGTAGCTATGGCAGGATGTATGGGGGCCTAGATTATGATGATGTAAGTATTTGAACCTTACTCCATTGGATAAACTTCTCTCTATGTTATCCTAACTTTTGACTTCCTTGATAAAATTGCTTTTTTATTGTTAACATTATTGTCATGGAAAGGCAACCCTCTGTTCCCTTGACTTTTTATCTGGGTGATTTTAAACTTCCAATCCTCCCGTACCCCTCTAGAAAAATGGTCAATTACTGGACCTAATTCCTGATTATTTCAGCTGTTCTGCCTGGAAAAAAATTCGTTGGTGAAATTTGTTCTCCTATCTGACTGACCTGGGCACGACAATGCATCGTGATGCTTTTCTTGTGAATGATTGTGAATGGAAGAACTGTCATGTTGACGACATCTATCCATCGTTCAGTGCCAATTATTTCAACTTAAGCAGCAAATTTTTTTATCTTGTTGATATTTACCATTCTCACAAAATAAAATTATTTATCCTGTTCATACCTCTTTCAGTTTTTTCCCGCACATCTATAGCATAGATAAAGGGCAGGATTGTATTGATAAACATATATTCAACCTTAGGCTTATGAACTGTCTGTTCCTTGTTAGTCCTTAACTTGTGAATAGATGAGAATTCTGATGACAACCTTTAACTATGTGACTTTTCTGGTTGACAGTGGGGCTACGGCCTGGGTGGAGGGAGACCTTCAAGATCAGATATGAGATACAGGCCCTACTAGCGGGCGTGCTAGTAGCTTTGTGTGGAAGCTTGGTGTCGGGTGTCAACATAGACATGTCATATTTACTCAGCTTATTAGGTGGACATCATAAGACGTGCTACTGATATTTCCTTAATTTAATTGAAGGAACAGTACTGATGGATTGTGCAATTCACTTAATGCTTGACCCTTTGTATTAGAATTATAAAATAAACAAAGAACAAGTTTTTAATTTCCATCCAAAAGTACGGTAGTTGTAGTAAAGTGGCATACATAGACAACTGGGCAATGTTTTATACTTCTATCTCTATGGCCTAAATTTTTTCTGGGGATATCGGTCAAAAGAGTGATCCGACTGGTCGGAAGAATGATTCTGCTTAGCCCCTGCCTAATTAACGTGGCTGGGTGCAAAAAGAATTTAATTGTAGTTTTAAAATACAGCTGATACTGTCAAAGCACCGTATCATTCGAAATTGGAACACTGAAATCTGTCATGAAGAGTATTTCACTTGTACAAGTACGATCTAGGGCTTTTTTTTTTTAATTACATAGGTGGTAGGGGAAGGGAAATGGGGGGAGGAGATTTGAAGTCTCACTAATAATATGAAGGTTCAGATAGCCAATCGAATTATTAGATCTCTACTACGATCTAGGACTTGGTACTTGTTAGATGAATTTTATTTTTTCAGTGAGTAGGATTTTGCCAAAAAAAAAGTTTCCATTGGTTTCTTGATTATAGATAGTTTGTACCAGTGAAGTATATTAAGTTGGTCTTCTAGTAAGGGTGGTCGGACATCATTAGGACATGTTGCACTTTTTACGAGCAAAAGAATGCATCTGATACCCCCACTGCATTTTTATTTTACCATAATTGGTTTTGGCGTACGTATTCTTGCTGCGTATTTCATGGTCATGAGACTGAGAGGTATCATCTGTACAGAATTCCGCCAGATTCAGTGACTAGGCCTGAATACATAATACTGAATAGAGCAGTCGGCTATGAGTTATCAGTTCCTAAAATCACCAATAACAACAGATGCTCCAGGATTTGACTTGAATTTTACTTTAGAATGCCTGTACACAATTAAGGGATACGGCAAACAAAGCAACTGCTAAATGAGGCAATCTTGAAATACTCCCGAAACGGAATGATTCTCTGAGAATCCCTTCGAGACTGACGGGGCTGGCTTTCCGAAGTTGCACGTCTCATATCTTGGGCCTTCAGCTGAGCATGTCTAAGCCTGTTCGCAATCTTATCCATGGTTGCTGACCTTCTCCTTTCTAGTTTCATCTGAAATGCAAACAATAGTTAAGTCCTTTGATGCTAGTCCTATCTTTTAGATAAGTTCCTGGATAACTATGCATAAATATCTTCACCGGACCTCAAGCTTTTGGATTTCTGCTTCAGCTTTGGCCTTCTGCAAGTTCTCCCAAGCAGTTATCCTGGCTTCCTCTCTTTGCGACCTTCACAATGAGGAAAGACGGAACCATTATGCATATTTAGTATCATTGCTCTTTGATAATCACCTACTACGGTTATATTTTATTTGGGAATCTAGAGGTGAAGGCTAGTTATTCCGCTACTTGTCTAAATAGTTTCTACATTCTTTTACATTCTTTTGGAGAAGCACTACCAGCTCCCTTGAGAATATTTGGTACTGAAGGACAGGTTAGCTGCCCTAGCAAACATAAGAAGCAAAAATAAGCTTGAAATGAATGCTTACTTTGAAATGCTGTTTACTCCATCTGCAACATCCCACGGTGAAATTGACTCACTCACATCTGGTAATTCTTTCTCGGGTTTCCTTGCCTGGCTTTTCCGAGATAGCCCAGAAAAGGGGGCTCCTTTGTCAACCTGCACGTCTCTAATCTCGATTTTTGCAACATGCTGCTTGCTCTGCCCCACTCCAGGAGGGATTGAAGGTGACCTTTCTTGGGGAGAGGCATGTGTACTGCTATCAGGGCTCATTTGTGTAGCCATGTCTCTCCTCGAAACTGTGCAGGAAACAGAATCTGGCTCCTTGGTGTCATCATCTGGCCATTTGGATTCACCAGCAACAGAATATTATTGAATTATAGTGGTGTCCTATGCTAAAGACAAATCTTTCCCAACACCTTGTCTGTTGGTGATTTTACAATATGTTCTATAACTGAACAATGGTGTTTGGCTTGTCAACTAAAATAGTGCTTAACAAATCTCAACCGAAGGGTGGAAATCAGGAAGGGACTTAGGGTGTAGTTAAGAAGCATGATTAATGTCAAAAAGTCATGTCGACACTGCTTGTAATCCTAGCATAACAAGACGATTATTCATCTAAATCAATGATACAATTGCATACAGCTTTTGCATCTGTCATAGCACATAATTAATTGATTCAGATGATAGAAAGTCCTCACACTTACCTTATGATGAGTTTGTTGCTTTAACTTTGATTAACCTTCTGTTTTAGAGAACACTTGTTACAAGATCCATGTATCACTGTTAGTTTATTTACTGTTTTTAAAATGTACCAGTTAGTTATTCCCAATCCCAATGCTTTAATCTGCAGGCTAGAACTTCCTCCTCTCAAGCATCAATGTGGAGACTAGAGTCTTAGTAATTAAGTTTAATCTATATGCATTTAAACCTGATGCATAGACAGTACGATCCATCGAGGGCTTCTTTTGCAAGAACTAAGAATAATATTGCTAATGCTCTTTGATAACCAATTAAGATTCAACAGATGAAACAAAATTATGGTAAAAACTAATGAAAGTATAGCTTATCTATTGGATAACAACCAACATTCAACAATTTGTCTAAAGAATCATATGCATTCAAATGCATAGGCTAATGCGGAAGACTCTAAAGCACACAAATTATCTGCAAACGGGAGGAAATTCATACCTTGGGAGCTTGTTTCTGAATATTCACTGGACAAATCTGACAGATGGGGAGCACTAGTTGCTCGAGCCATATTATCCTCAGCATATAGAGCACCAGGGATTCCAACACCTCTAGCACCATAATGAATGGATACACCATTAGGCACAAGTACGCCTGTTGTAAATGGTGAATTTGCAATGAAGTTACTCATACTTTCACCTTCTAACACTGGCATGGAGGGTGAATAGTTCGGTAAGTACATAAGCCCAGGCGCCCCAAGCGGTCCACTTTTTGACTTGGGGCGCCTGTAGAGTTGCGTGTTTGGAGTCTTCCAAACACCGTAACTCGACACTGGGCTAGTAATCCACCTTTCAGCATCATCCCATTTTGAAGGCACTGTCCTTCCACTATTGAAAGGCATCAATGCAGTGGCACTAATATGCCTGTTAATTGGCAATGGGACTCGTTCAGAACTCCAGCCCTTTTGATATCCTCTGACATGATTAATATCTCCATATTCTGGTGTTGCTGGGCTAGTATACAAACCCGAATTCCTCAAGGAAGTAGAATTCTTCTTCATGACTTTCAATAATGGCAAAATGCAAGCCACATTCCTTGGTTAAATCTTGCAACAATGACTCTATCCAAATAGGTAAGAAATTAGGAGACCATAAATCCAAAATAGTTTCAAAATGTTTCAGCTTTTGCCTATCCAAAATTTACAAATTTTACCTAGGTTATGGCCTGTCTTAAACAGCACAGGGAAGCTATTTTTTTCTTACAAGAAAAATATGAGATACTTAAATCCTGGAATTGTGGTCAATTTTGGGAATTAATTTAGAGGTCACAGTCATCAAAAGTGAGGACCACTGGAAGAGTTTTAAAGTCCAAATACTGCCAGCATTGGAACAAATTTATTACTAGTAGGTTCAAAAGAAAATCGACAAAACCTTACAGAGAAGCCGATTTCAAGCCCCCAGAATTTAATTAACAGTATCTCCTGCCCCCAGAGTTCAGAACAAGAAGTAAAAAAAAACAATCAGCAAGAAAGTTGGTTATTCCAATTGCCACTTATGTACTTCTATATACACAAAATTAAAAAGGAAAAAGTGCTTCTTGCAGAACCCCCTAAAAAGGATGAGAGATAAAGGGGAGAAGCAAAAGCAGAAAAAGTTCCAAACTTTTAAAGCAAATGTGATTAAGTAAAGCTTACCCTTTAACTAATGCAGAGAGTTCAGCTTTTACCAACTTCTGTTGTGGTGCTCAAAGCTGATTAAAGAGTGTGAAGAAAAGTTATTGGCAGTGACAAATGAGACAATTATTTAATACCCACAGAGTAGAAAACATAAAAAGGAATAAAGAAAAGGAGAAGGGTCACCTAATGTGAAAAAAATCAAGAATTTAATAATGTAAGATTATAGTAACCGGGGGTTCAATGATTATGGGATGTTTGAGGATTGGACCCTGCTCTTTATTTATTTTAGTGAAAGAAGAGTGAAGTGGTGAAGAGAGTGAGATTTTTGTACCATAAACTTGAGCATTAAATGAGGGAATAGAAGAGAGGTTTTGTAAGTATCGAAAAGGAAAGGAGGACCGACAGAGAGGAGAAGAGCCAAGAAATGGTTGAGAGTTGGCACAAACAAGTTTGTCCAAAAGAAGTGGGCATTCCCACGTGAGTAACCTACCTAAATTACGGGTTATGCTGTTTGGAACATTGCCCCTAATTCCATGCATTTCTTTGTATTTAACTTTTTCTTTTAAAAAAAAAAAAAAAAATTGTGTTCCGATATATATGTACTCGATTCTTTTAGACCAATGAAAAAATCACTCAATCTTTTTTAATCTTTATTGAGATGTGAACATCTCAACTATTCATTGCTTATCTTGTACTTCTCGTTAGTATATATGTATTTTTTTAATTATTTTTATTTATTTAATTTTTCTCTTTCTTCTTCATAGCTCTGAGCACCAAAATTTAGACCAATGAAAAAATCACTCAATCTTTTTTAATCTTTATTGAGATGTGAACCCGATCTTTAAAATTTATATTGACTTTATTGACCTCTAGGTCACATCGATCGTAATATATAAATCTCTTTATTTAAGTGTTACTATCTTCTCTTTTATTTTTATTTTTGTTCCTTTTTTTTCTTTTTTCGTAGAAGGTTTTTGAGGTGGGGGCCTGTAAATAGGAAGGAGAATGGTCAATGGATGATTTTGATGACATTTAAACCCATGCATTGAATGGTGATGATTCTAGAGGAGATCAAACAAATAGGCAGGAACTCCTAGGGTCCTAGCATACATGGCTAAAATCAGCTTATAAGTATCTGATCATTGAAAAAGAATGGTACTTTATTCAAAAGATTTGGTTATCTATCTCCCATATTATGAGACTCAGGGCTACCTTCTATCGGGTTTTCATGATAGATAGTGTGGGAGCATGTGGTATTTACTGATGTTCATGGTGGAAGCTAAAAATATTGTCTGAGTTTTTTGACTTGGTATAAATATTGAGTTCTCTTGGAAAATAAAATGATGGACATAGTTCTGTTAAATTAAGTGATATTCTATTGTAGTATATTCTTAATTTGTACTACAAAGAGGCCTAAGAGGGTGGTACGACTGTCGAACAATTGGGCACTAACGAATACATGCAGAAATGACACTTGAGAATTTTTGAATCTAAGCTTTGACGGGAAAGCTTGTTTGTCCTGATCTAGTGTGGAAAAGTAGTAGGTGCTCGATAAATGACTTATAACATTATAAAAAATGATATACTAAAAAGAGACAAGTCATATACTCCGTAGTATCTGGTGAAGTATTTTTTTTTTGAAAAAATAGACCATACCTCGTTTTTTTTCTTTAAAAAAATAAGCCACGTATCAACAAAAATAATTAATTTTAACAAAAACTTATTTTAAAAATTTATTTAAATAATTAAAAAAAAATTAAAAACAACCCATCCTCTCCGATAGGCCTCACCGCCACTTTAATTTGGTTAAATTTTTAATCATTAAAAATTAATTTTAAAAAAACTCTTTTTAAAATCTATTTAAATAACTAAAAAAAATTGAAAAAACCCAATCCATCCTCTCCGATAGCCCACCTCGCCGCCGCCAGTGAAATTTTTAATCATTAAAAATTAATTTTAACAAAAAGGTTTTTAAAATCTAAAAAAACTTATCCTCTCCGATAGCCCACTTCACCGCCGCCAACGCCCCCGCCGCCTCGCTTCAAAATCTATTTAAATTTTTAAAATTAATTTTTAATGATTAAAAATTTAAAAAAAGAAAGCGGCCATTATATTTGAAGTGGGCTAAAGGGAGAGGATGGGTTGGAATTTTTTTTAATTATTTAAATAGATTTTAAAATAGAGTTTTTGTTAAAATTAATTTTTAATGATTAAAAATTCAAAAAAAAAGAAAAAAAATTGGTCTCACGCTCTTACTATTTATTGTAAATTTATGTAAATTTTTACATATAAATTTGTACTTTGTTATAAAAAATGATATACTAAAAAGAGACAAGTCATATACTCCGTAGTATCTGGTAAAGTATTTTTTTTTTAATAAGCTTAGCATGGAGGCAAAGGCTAGCTTTAATTTGGTTATAGTGTTAGGATTTCAAAAAACTTTTTATGTTTTCTTGAAATCCAAATTATAAACTCTTAGCTTCAATCTTTTAAATTTTTTAACATTGAACCATTATATTTCTAAAGTTATCATATCTACTATTTATTGAAATTTAATAAATTTTTACATATAAATTTATACACCCATCTCTAACCATAAGAACAAAAAAAACAAAAAAAAAAGTATTTTAGCACGGTAACATAGATTCATTATTAGAACCACAGTTGACATTATTCAGTTAGTTAATAATTCAAATGTTGAAAGAAATACTAAGGGACTCACATACGAAAAATGAAAAAGGAAGTACAGCATATCTTAATCCATTATTCTTGAAGGAAGGCCATGTCGACATTGCACTTGAAAAGTTCCTTTTTTTGTTAAGAATATATGGGTAAAGCTAGATACTCATAGTCCCACAATTTAGCAGACAGAGATATGAAATTTTGCTTATGCAGTTGGAAAAGCAAATTTATGAGTATCTCCAACAATTCCAAGTCTGATCCTAAACAGTAGAAATTGACAATTCCGATGTACTAATCTTGTGTATAAACTTTCAAACTTGCAAAACCAGTGTCATTTGCGAGAACGTCAATTCTATGCATTTTGATTGAGATATCGTGTATATATTATTCTAGCCAGGAGTAGTGGTGTTCCCTTAAACCAAAGAAAATGGAAAATGAAACTTTTTACGGCCCCGTATGGACATGATTTGAATTCAATGATTTGAAATCAGTTTGATTAAATTTTGTTTGGACATGCAATTTGAATTTCTTAAATTGTAAGTTTTCTCATAAACATGAAAACCCCAAAAGTTGTGAAAACTATCAAAACCTCCCTAAATCTAATACGATCTTACCAAATGAGCAAACTATACTTCATAACAAAGTTAATACGTACAACATCTATTAGTCAAACTTTAGTTCAATAAAAAGGAAAATTGAACATGAGTTGTAGTGTAACTACTCTTTAATATAATCCTCCCACGTGGCACTAACAATCTCTTCTCGTCGAGCTTGCATGTCTGATCAGATGACTGAGAAGACGAACCAACATTGTTACTTTGAGTCAAGTTTTACATTTTAAAAATATATCTACCAACTTATGAATCTTTTTTTATAAAATATAAATTTGAGTCAAGTTTTACATTTAAAAAAAATAAATTAAAATCATGATTTGAAATCCCAAACCCTACTTTTAAAGAATTTTAAATTTTGTGCAAATTTCAAAAATCAAACTACGAAATAATGATTCCAAATACTAATAAGTGGTTGAGATTGTTTCAGTCATGACTACAAATTGAGATTGTTTCAGTCATGACTACAAATTGAGCTTTCATTAATAGGGAATCATTTAACAATCAAGCCGAGAATTTGGTACCAGTTGGTTCTTATTTTGGCGGCATAAGATCCCGTTTGGATTAGTTGGAAAAAAGGGACTTTTAAACATAAGTATTTAAAGTACTTTTAAATGCTGAAAGTTATTTTATAAATAAGCAATTACGTATTTGGATAAAAGTGCTTAAAGGGTTTTTAGAAGTAAGGATATTATTAGAATTAACTGAAAATATAAGGAATAAAAGGATAAAGTTGTTGGTCAAACCAAGATGGCTTTTAAGCTAAAAAAAATAAGTTGGGGTTGAGCAACTTCTTGGTTTTGGCTTATTTTAAGCACTTTTTAACTTAATTTAAACTGTTTTTTATTTTTACCAAATACTTAAATAAGTTAAAAATAACTTATAAGCTGGTCTGACCCACTTTTAAGCCAATCCAAACGGGCTCTAATTCTGGTATTCGAACTATATTTTAAAGTAAAGTAGCGAATTACTTTATGTTAAAAATGGAAGTATTAGCATTTTCAACTAAGCATAGGACAGGGTATTGTATATTGGTTTCATTTAATTTGTCATTATCCCTTTTCTTTCTTTGGCCCTGCCTTAGCTTGTTTCGTCTCGTGACTCGTCTGTGATTTATAAATTGTTACCGTTTGAAAAGAAAGTTTTCAGAAGCTTGGCTGTGCTCGTATGACCAAAAATATATTTCGGAAATTGATGTTTGGTTTCTAGTCTAGAAATACTAGATAATGTGAAGCCCGTGCTAAACGAAAAATGAGTCGGTCTGATAACAAAATTATGAAAGTTTTATTATATAAACACAATTACAATTCAAATAGCATTTGTTATAATCCTATATTTTTACGTACAGACTAAAGGATTGAGCGCTAGCTTTGGCGAGCTCCTTGTCTTCCACGATTGAAATGAAGGGTTCAAATCCCATTAATTGTATATAATTCCTTTTTCCTAGTTGCTCTCTCCTCTGATGTAATAAGAAGAATTTTTTTTTACAAAACAACTAATGTATCTTAATCCTTTTAAAAAAATATGTGTACACAAGTCTTAGTGTTTTACGGGTTCAATCTTAATCCACCTTTTTTCTTTTAGTTTTCTCTATGTTTAGCTTTAATTTTTCATGAACTTATTATGACTCGCCGGATACACCCCTTATATTTTAAAAGTCAAACACTTATACCTCCTATGCTACGAAAATTATACACCTTCACCCTATGAGGTATATTTGTACTAAGTATATTAAAATGTAATTATTAAAAATAAATTACAATTATGAATAAGAAGCTATTATTTATTTATTTTATGAAATTTAATAAAGAAGATAAATATTTCTTTGAATATCTTTATTCACGCATTTGATTAAAATAGAGAATAAATATTTCTAAAACATGTATCTTTAGAAACTTATTAATAAGAAATGAATACAACTTAATTATAAGATATACCAAACTATTAGTAATAATTTCCTATACTTTAAACACAATTTACTTTTATTTTATTAAAAGATATAAAAATCTTTTAAATATTAATTAACACATTTTTTTTAATATTCTGTTAATTTTGTACAATAACCAAATGTGGAAGTAAAATTTAATCATCCCTTATATCTGAATTTTTTTTTCCGAATGAAATAAATAAAAAATCTTATCGTAAATATTTATTATTTTATGCCTATATAAATGGAGCAGTAATGATCCGGTCCACACAAAATATCACTACATCATTGAGGACCCCACGCATGACTTCTTTATGCAATGGCTTAAATAAATGCCCTCAAAATGAATTTTAATCTCCAATAAGTAACATGCACACGTGTAGAAAGCCAAAAAAGAGTTGCAGAATGAAGCATCATTTACTCATACTTTTGAACTTATTTACGTAAATGCCATTTGGTCGACCACGCTCCTGATTCTCACCTACTCTTCTATTATAGTAGAAATTTTCCAAGGAAATTATTTTCCGCTTAAAGAAGGGAAATGATAAATGACCTCGCTCTGTTGGACATAAGTCATTTTCCTTCACAATTATCTCAATATTTTTTTAATTTTACATCTCTACTTTATCCTTTAACTAACATCTAAACACATATTATTAATCTTTAATGCTTAGAAGTTTTCATCAAACGCTATTCGATGTGCTAATATTATTATCAACATTTAACAAGTTATTTTTATGAAATTATTTTTCACTCATCCAAGCAAACACCGATAAAAAATAATTATCCTCTGAAAAGTAACTTACGTTATCATCAAGCACACCCTGACTTTCTCTTAAAATTTCAAGGAAACCTCTAAGGATTTGAAGGTTTGAATTACGTAATGCTCATGCTATCAAAGGACCAAACTATAGGGCTTGGTGGAGTAACACTAAGAGTGTCCTAGAATTTAATATGTGTCCAGATACTTGTTTTTTGGTTGATGATGGATTGTCGAGTAATGTTGATAAGATATGATAAAATTTCGATGAGAGTAATTCTGTTCTTATTACTAGATTATGTACACACTCAGATTCTCTTTGAATCTCGAATCGTGACATGATCAAGCTTCAACATTAGTTTCTTCTAGCTATTCGGTCAAGTAAATTGCATCTTACAGGTCCATAACCCAATAAAATAGATTTGATGAATATTCTTCAATTGCACAACTTTCAGCGAAAGGAAAAAAAAAAGGGAAGGGAGATACAAAGCAAAAAGGGAGAAAGCCTATATTTGATTATTCTATTCTTAACTAGTCAATTTCATTTTAAATAATAGGAAAGCCATTTCTAAAATATCTTGGCAAGAAAACAGAGACGTTTTAGCTTCGTACCACACGATTGCTTTACCACAAAAATACATGTGGATGAAGACTTGGATCAAATTTCCCACCACAAAACCATCAAAAAATCTAAAGCCAATGTCTATCTTCCTCAAGCCTAGGATAAGATCTTGTTCATAAACCAATTTCTTTGTAAACAATAAAGTCTAAACTCTAACGGTCTAACTCGTCAATTTCTGGAACCCCATACATGGTGGAGTAAATATCTCAAAAGGTCACTCAAGTATGAAGAATTATGTTGTAAAGTCATTAAACTTTGTTTTGTATCAATAAAATCACTCAACCAAATTTGTCATAAACAAAACTCCACGTTACTCTCTTAACATTTTGGATTTGGAAAATAATGCCCCTTCAAATGTTGAATGGGATAATAAACTCCCTTGATCTTAAACCCCTCAACTCTTGCAAAGTGGAGTTTTTCATGAAATAGCATATCCTTGTTCATGAATACTCATAGGAAATTATACAAAAAAGAAGAAGATAAACTTACCTGATTTGACCCTCGTAGAGTAGATTTGTACGTTGCAAGAGGTTAATAGATAAACTAAAATTAATATTTTTGAAATTCGTATGAAAGGTAGAGAATTTCAATTGATTTTAAACTCTACTAATATGAGCAAATCTTTGTCAGAATTTAATTGGTTATTGATGGGTTTCTTAAAAGGAAAGAGATTATTCATTAATAGCTTAAGTTTGTAACTGATGGTTTTCTTCGACTGATGAGGAAATTGATAACTGTAATTTTCAATTATAATTACTCTACCCATTACAATATGAAAGGTTGTACTTTTTAACGCACAATCATTAATTATTATCCAATGCCGTATAAAAAAAATTAAATTCCACAAGCTTAGAAAATCTCTACGGAGAACACCATATTCATGGGTTGTCTTTCTTTAATTTAACTTTTTCTTTTATTAATCTTTATTAGGACGTGTATTAAAGAACCTAATAATGATCGGTACTGGAAGAGCCTCATTAGCATTATCTTTTTATGGGTAATGAGATCCAAGGAGCGATGGATGAAGGTGTGATGTTGAAGAAATTTTGCCTCAAGGGTTTGTGATTAAAGTCAAGGAGAAAGGATTAGTTGTGTCAAAAAGTGTGCCTCATGCCCAAATAATAATTTTAAAAAAAAAACAAATTAGTTAAATCATAATTTTTTATATTAATAGCAATCAAGACATTATAAAAATATGTGTAATAATCTAACTCATTTCTAACCATTGATTTAAGATTAAGAGAGTTTATTATCCATTCAAAATGTGAAGGGGTATTATTTTCCAAACCCAAAATGTTTAGGGGGCAAAGTGAAGTTTATTTTATGGTAAATTTGTTTGAGTGATTTTATAAGAGAAAAACCCTAAGTTAAGTGATTTTATTGATACAAAACAAAATTCAATGACTTTATTACGTAATTTTTTATAATTGAGTGACCTTTTGAAATATTTACTCTGGTGTTACATTACGTTAAGAAAGTTTAAGATATTCTTGACAAAGGGCTAGCTTTTCTTAAGATACAAGGGAATTTTTTTTTCCCAGCTTACTTAGCTACAGCAGACTGTAACAACAATTTACGAGTTTGAAGGACTCAACATTGTGACAAGGGGTATTAGAGCCAAAATTGTGAAAGTAATGACTAGTGGGAGTCCGCAACTTAAATGACCCAAAAAGTGGGTTCGAGTACCAAAATAATGCAGTAAAAAAAAAAGTAACCAACGTATCCTTTGCGCACTAAATTAGTGCGCAATAGGACTAAACTACAAATTTACAGTTAATTCCTATTGCGTACTAAATTAGTGCGCAATAGGGGTTATATTTTTTTTGTACAATTTTAAAGTTCTCAAATTCATGTTTTTTTCATACTTTGATCAAAGATTAGTCATGCTTTAAAATGCCGGAATACCAATATTTTATATAGAACCTGATATATTTTTCTGCAAACAATAATGTAGGCTCAATACATTAAGTATACGTAAACGTTTGGATCGTTATTTTAGGGGTTGTAAAGTGCCCCGAAGTAAGTTTTGTTTGTTTGAAAACTTGCCATCTTTAGGTTTAAGTGTTTAATTTTATAGAGCAGTAATCTACTGCGTTAATGACGTCATTAAAAAAAATTATTTGAATAACGCAGTAAATTAATGCATTATGCAAGTCCTATAAATTTTTTATCCAATAGACTTAAGTAGTGATAAAAATAAGATAAAATTATCAAATAATGAATATAGAGAGAAAAAGTAGTTTAAATTGGTGAAACTTTAAACAGTCATAACTTTGCGCTCGGACGTCCGATTTACGCGATTTTTTTTTTTTGATTTTGTATTTTTTCCGAGATCTAGGCCGCGCGCAAACTTTCGCAAGGAGGTTTGGCCAGGCCAGTTTTTGGAAAACGTCTTTTATCCCATTCAATTTGAATTTTGCCCCAAATCGGTGCACAATTTTTATTCATCTTTAGTAAAAATCTAGTGATAAAAAATATATTTAAAGATAGTAATCCCGTGGTAATGATGTTTTGAATGTCAATTTCAATGCTCGAAATTCAATTTATGAAACCAAGTTAGATAGCATTAGTGAACATTATAAAAAATAAAAAGTGTCTACATTGTAGCTTTCACCAACTTGGCTTGGTGGTTTACTTCTTTTTTATGCCAACCACCTGGGATTAAATCTAGGTGGGAGCATTGAGAAAACAACTTGGGTGCATGAAGCATGGTTTAAGTAAAAATTAAGTATACTTTTATATTATTTTACTCTTTGTTATCATTTATAACTAACTCACGTGATATCTTAAACTATAAATAAAACACTTAAACCTTTAGATAATAAGATTCAAACAAACAAAACTTACTTTTTGTGTGTTGTTGTAACGTGTAGAAAATGAATGAAATCATGACATTTACAACTCTTAAAATGACGATCTAAACCTTTACGTATACTTGATGTAATGAGCCGATATTATTGTCCGCAAAAAAAGATATTAAGTTCTATATAAAATATTAATATTTTGGAGTTTTGAAGCATTACTAATTTTTTATCAAAGTATGAAAACAACGTGAATTTTAGAACTTTAAAATTATACAAAAAAATATAACCCCTATTGGCTGTTGCGCACTAATTTAGAGCGCAAAAGTTACTTTGATAACTTTTGTTTTTTATTGTTAATGTTGTTGAATTGCCTTCTTTGGGGTGGTCTTTAAATTTTGCCTTTCATATTTAAATGTTTAAATTTTGCCGTTTGACATTTAGTTGTAGATCTTGGGACCCATAGGATTCCAAACAAGGTTGCGAACCTTGTGGACTTTAAATTTCGCCGCTAACAAGTACATTATGGTTAAGGAATTACACATTTATACGGCCTTACACATACCTCATGTTATGGGCTTACTCGATGCGGGCGTACGATAACTTTGATAATTCCTTCACAAATATTAGGTATCATAAGACAAACTTTTATCTCGGGGGATGGGGTCGGCAATGGCTCTTCTACTTGGATTTAGTCCTCTCCCGCGTCTTACATGAATAGGATTTTACCACGGTGATATGTTTAAGATTGATAGGATAAAAGTTTTGGTTTTTCATAAATGTTTTACCTTTAGGAAAAAGGCGGACGCCGCATATCTTAAATTTATTGATGTGTTGTGGCCTAGGGGTCGGGCGACCGCAAAAATCACCCTTTACGCACCTAGCGAAATTTAAACTATATTTTACTTAATTTTTTTTTATATATACGTCCGCGTCGACGGTACCCTGCTTCCGCATGATCGGAACTGTCATGGAAATTTTAATATGTTTGTTCATGGGTACGGCGGGGCCGACTCACCCCAAACGTAAGGGCATTTTTTTTAAATACGCTATCATTTAAATTTGTGATAGGACGGGGCGATGTGTCCTTGTTGTGAGAAGTAAAAGGTCGATAATCGTGAAGGCTGTCGAAATGGATCAACAGTAATGGACTTGGATTTCCTTCTTACACAAATTGAAGGAAAAAGGGTCATAAATACCTTTCTATTTTGGAAAAAAAGCTAAAAATATCTTCTAAATTTATTTTGGATAAAAAATACCCCTACATTGTAGTTTTCAAATATATCTCTTTCTTTTTATGATGAAGATTATCCCCAAAAAAAGAACCCAAAATCATTTTTAATTATCATTCTTTGTACATTTAAACTAACTCACCCAACTAAATCAAACCTACGTATTAGGGGAATAAGGGAATCTTATGAGTTACTAATTAGTTGGTTCAGGTTTAAATGATATAACGAATTTAAAAAATGATTTCGAGTTATTTTGGGGGATAATTTCCGTCGAGATAGGGATATATTTGAAAACTTTAAGAAGAAAGAGGTATTTTTAATTCAAAATAAGTTCGGAAGATATTTTTAGCCTTTTTTTCAAAACAGAAGGATATTTTTGACCCTTTTCCCTAAATTGGATGGAGAGATTTTGCGCCAAGTCTTATTACCTGTAATGTAATGTCCAATCAATGAAAGTTTGCAAGACTTGATGTCCGTTATAAATCAATGAAAGTTTACAAGACCTACTGTTCGTTATAAATCGCTTTTCGAAACTTGTTTCATATTTTTAAGGAGAAGAAAATTATGAAACAATTAAAAAAAAAAATCACCTTCTTTAAGTTCTGTTAACATATTTTTTTAGTCTAATTATTTTTAGTCTAATTATTTTTTGCAAGACTTGATGTCCGTTATAAATCAATGAAAGTTTACAAGACATGTTCGTTATAAATCGCTTTTCGAAACTTGTTTCATATTTTTAAGGAGAAGAAAATTATGAAACAATTAAAAAAAAAAATCACCTTCGTTAAGTTCTGTTAACATATACTAACTTTTTTTTAGTCTAATTATTTTCTGGACTTGATGTCCGTTATAAATCAATGAAAGTTTACAAGACATACTGTTCGTTATAAATCACTTTTCGAAACTTGTTTCATATTTTTAAGGAGAAGAAAATTATGAAACAATTAAAAAAAAATCACCTTCTTTAAGTTCCGTTAAAATATACTAACTTTTTTTAGTCTAATTATTTTCTGGCTGTGGTCTGGTCTGAGTTTGCAAGACTTGATGTCCGTTATAAATCAATGAAAGTTTACAAGACATCTTGTTCGTTATAAATCACTTTTCGAAACTTGTTTCATATTTTTAAGGAGAAGAAAATTATGAAACAATTAAAAAAAAAATCACCTTCTTTAAGTTCCGTTAAAATATACTAACTTTTTTTTAGTCTAATTATTTTCTGGCTGTGGTCTGGTCTGGTCTGAGTTTGCAAGACTTGATGTCCGTTATAAATCAATGAAAGTTTACAAGACATACTGTTCGTTATAAATCACTTTTCGAAACTTGTTTCATATTTTTAAGGAGAAGAAAATTATGAAACAATTAAAAAAAAAAATCACCTTCTTTAAGTTCCGTTAAAATATACTAACTTTTTTTTAGTCTAATTATTTTAAAATTCGTGATGCGGTCTCGGTCCGAGTTTGCAAGACTTGATGTCCGTTATAAATCAATGAAAGTTTACAAGACATAAATCACATTGTTTCATATTTTTATAAATCACTTTTTAAGTTCCGTTAAAATATACTTGTTTCATTATTTTTAAGGAGAAGACTTGATGTCTGTTATAAATCAATGAAAAAAAAAAATCACCTTCTTTAAAGAGAAGAAAATTCAATTAAAAAAAAAAATCACCGTCTTTAAGTTAAAATATACTAACTTTTTTTAGTCGAATTATTTTCTGGCTGTGGTCTGGTCTACGTTGTGCAGTGTATGCCATGTAATCTATTTCCAATGTTCTTTTTATAGTTTTTGTAAGTTAGTCAATTACAAAATATCCTTAAACCAATTTTAGGTAAATACCGCCAAATTTTAGGGATGATATTTGTAAGTCGTTCGCATGTGAGAGACTTATCAGATATTTCTTCCTCTTTTATTTTAAGGTTGGTCAGATTATAAAACTACATAAAACTAACACAACCACTGGCGGATTTAGAGGGTGTTCACCCGAACACATTCAGTAAAAAATTACAATAACACGCTCGGCAAAAAATTACATTATATATAAGATAATTTTATTTATTTATATATATATTAATTTAAAAATATCCTAAATAAATATAAAAGGCTGGCTCAAATGATCTAGAATGCTCAAAAGTCAAAATTATCTCTCTCATTCAATTTCAGGAATAATATTATTTTTTATATTTAGCTTTTGTTATTTTTTCTAAATTCGCCACTATTACAAAATCATAAACCATGGTGGACCACCGAAAGGGAATCAAAAAACAAAAAAAGGAAAATAAACGTCCACCATAAATGAGTAAACAAACGTCAAACTCAGCTTAGTAACCCAAAGAAGCAACAATGAGAAGCCACCTGGCAACATGGAATCTGCATAATTGGTTCATCTTCTCCACCATGGATTTTTCAATCTTCCTTACCCCACCACTGTACTTATCACACCACAATTTTCCACTTTCTTTTTTCCCTCCTCTATTGCCTAACTAACGCACTTTGGCCTCATTAACAATTCCCATAAATCATCTCCCACTTCTTTTCAAGAATCATACATTGATAGAGAGAAAAAAAAAACCAATCTTTCTTGAACTTGGTTTCAAGAAAGTTCAAGTAAAAGATGTATTCAACTGTCTTTTACACTTCAGTTCATCCCTCCATTTCAAGAAAGCAGTTGCCTTTACTAATTTCCAAAGACTTTCCTGCAGAGTTGTGTAATTATTTACCTTGCAAGAACTTAGAAAATGGACATATCAAGAAGGGTAAAGTAATAAAAGCAACAATAGCTGAAGCTCCAGTTGCTCCTACAGAGAAAAGTGGCTATGGGGTTAACGGTAAGGTACCAGAGAAGAAGCTGAAAGTACTTGTGGCAGGTGGTGGGATTGGAGGGTTAGTTTTTGCACTGGCTGCAAAGAAAAAGGGGTTTGAGGTATTGGTGTTTGAGAGGGATTTAAGTGCTATTAGAGGAGAGGGGCAATATAGAGGACCAATTCAGATACAGAGCAATGCATTGGCTGCTTTGGAAGCAATTGATATGGATGTTGCTGAAGATATTATGAATGCTGGATGCATCACTGGTCAAAGAATTAATGGCTTGGTTGATGGTATTTCTGGCAACTGGTAATATTCACATCACTCTTAATTTCTTTGTGCTAATTAAGGGCTTGTCTTTTTTGCACTGTAGCTGAATAGATTAATAGACATTAATTATACACAGTCTTTTGCTGCATGATTCTTTTCTCTGAAGTGAAACAGCTATTGAATGATTGGATCATCTGTTATTCCACTCTAAAATTCATAACTAAGGACAATTTAGCAATACCTAATTCTTAGATATGAAAGGTTTGCTTTTACTGTTCAGATTCACTATTTAATACTCCCCTGTACCAATTTGCGTGACACAGTTCCAATTTCGAATATCAAGTTTTTTAATTTTGACTGTGAATTTGGATATAGAATTGCAATTTTTTTAAAAATAAATCATATATTTAGAAATTACATACAAGTACTATAAGTCACAATAATTAACAATTTAAAAATATTTAAAAGGCATTTAAAAGATTACGACCAAAGAAAAACTTGTTTAACTCTCAAAATCAGAAAAGTGCTACGTAAATTGGGACGGAGGGAGTAGTGTTTAGATTTGAAAACCCTTTCTTCTTTACTTTTATTAGTAACTATCACAAATACGCTTTTTTACTTAGGAAAAAACAAGAAAATAATGAATTCTTCGAAATATTTAGCCTTTCAGAAACTATATTGGAATTAGTAGAATGGGGAAATCCTTTAGAAATTAATTTAGTCGAAAGTTTATTGAGTCATAGTTCTCAAACTTATGCCGGAAAAGCATTCATTTTTTTTAACTTCAACCTTATTGATAAATTGGTCTCATTATTGTATAAGCAGCTTTCTTGTCTGAAAAATCTTTATTTATTACTTGAACTGCATGCAGTGACAATAGTTGAGTTTCAGGTATTGCAAGTTTGATACGTTTACTCCAGCAGTGGAACGTGGACTTCCTGTGACAAGAGTCATCAGCCGCATGACTTTGCAGCAGATCCTTGCACGTGCTGTCGGGGAGGATATTATTATGAATGAAAGTAATGTAGTAGACTTTGAGGATGAAGGGGACAAGGTAATGCTAGATTGGGTCTTTTTGTTTTCTAATATTCTCAACATTTCAAGAAAGATTATAACTTTTGTTAGTTTCATTCAAGATCGTGAAGATATTTTATTTGAAGTTTGCATCAGTGTCAACTCTAGCTAATTGTTAGTTTGCATAGCTAATTGTTAGTTTGCATCAGTGTCAACTCTAGCTAATTGTTCCGTCTTATTCATCAATTTTCATTATAGCTTTTCATGTGTTGTGTGAAATCAGGTTACTGTGACTCTTGAGAATGGACAGCAATATACAGGTGATCTTCTGGTTGGTGCTGATGGTATAAGGTCTAAGGTATTCAAAATTGGTCTTCTTTCTATTTCCTTTTATTTTTACTACTTTGCTTAGATATACTGACTTGTTTGGTTAATTCTACTTCGTTTAGAAGATCTCAAACAATGGCCTTTTATTGTAGGTACGGACTAATTTGTTCGGACCTAGTGAAGCTACATATTCTGGCTACACTTGTTACACTGGAATTGCAGATTTTGTTCCTGCTGATATTGAGACAGTTGGGTATGATATTTTTACTTATTGGATTGTGTTTTCCCACTTCATGTCCTTATCTCTGCTGGTCCGGTTATGCTCACGCTATGTTTTCATAGTAGAGGTTAAATTGTGAATTCTTTTCTGAAGGTACCGAGTCTTTTTGGGCCACAAACAGTACTTCGTTTCTTCAGATGTGGGTGCGGGCAAGATGCAGTGGTATGCATTTTACAATGAACCAGCTGGCGGTGTGGATAGTTCAAATGGTAAAAGTTTAAGGCCGCTTAAAGCTATTTACTATAATTCAGGATATAGACGTACTTACTAGAAAACATTTTTGAACGCTTGACTTTTATCATCACAGTTTAAATTGCCACTATGATGCTCAAGAGGTTGGGAAATATTTATAGTCATCTTGTGATTACATTGGTTGTTCAATGTTTTCTTTCTTCATGCTGCAGGTAAAAAGGAAAGATTGCTTAAAATATTTGGGGGGTGGTGCGACAATGTTATAGACTTATTGGTTGCCACAGATGAAGATGCAATTCTTCGACGTGACATCTATGATAGACCACCAACTCTTAATTGGGGAAGAGGTCGTGTTACATTGCTTGGTGACTCTGTCCATGCTATGCAGCCCAATTTGGGTCAAGGGGGATGCATGGCCATAGAGGTACACTCGTAATATTAGCCTTTGTGACTTTGTTTACTTAATATGGCATTATTAGTCGACTGTATCTCTTAGTCCCTTCTTGCTAAGAAGCAGGGCTAACTGAGGACTTACTAAAATCATGCAGACCACAATTCCTATGTGGACATGTTTAGGGAGATTGTAGTTGAGAGAACCTAAAAGTTTTTAGTTTAAAGCAGAGGTATGGCCCTGAATTTTTCCTTTTACGACTACAGGATAGCTATCAATTAGCACTAGAACTTGACAAAGCATGGAGCCGAAGTGCCGAGGCAGGAAGCCCTGTGGATATTATCTCTTCTTTAAGGAGGTAATCCATCATTTATTGGCTCAAGTGCTATATAGTTGTGGTTGGTTGAGTACAGGTTGCAACTTCATGATAATTAAAAAGTCAGTTCCAATCGGCCTGCTTGAAATGTCATAACTGAGCCAGTGAAGGAGATGAGGCATAATATTCACATAATATCTAAATGGAACTTCTGAGCTCAAAATTGTGAATCTATTTGAAAAGCTACTATTTCTGCCAATTAGCTGATTTTTTATGATTTCCATTGTCTGCAGCTATGAAAGTGCTAGAAAACTTCGAGTTGGAGTTATCCATGGACTGGCTAGAATGGCTGCAATCATGGCATCAACTTACAAGGCTTATCTTGGTGTCGGACTTGGTCCATTATCAGTATGGAAATCTGTCTATCACTTGAAATTGAAGTAGCTAGTTTGTCTGATTTAGCCGAGTTTTTTCTAATATGGTTTTCTATTATTTTTGCAGTTTTTGACCAAGTATAGGATACCACATCCTGGAAGAGTTGGTGGCAGAGTATTTATTGACTTGGGAATGCCTCTAATGTTAAGCTGGGTTCTAGGAGGCAACGGGTAGGAATATGCAAGGCTTATCTTGCTTCAATATCTTAAACGTCATCTTGGTTTCCTAATGAGATCTGCCAATAGCTGGAGAGTAAAACTGCAAAGCTAAATAATTATTTTTGCTTCTCCTCCTAATAGCAGCTCTGGGGGTGACTCCCGCCTTTTATCACAGTTCATGATTATTCCGTTGATTCTTTTTAGTCAGAAATTTTACCAGAAATTCTTTTATTATATCTATAGCTTTGAATTGTTCGTTTTTTTTAAAGAAATATTAGAAATTGAGCTTTTCCTTATCTTATCAGGGGAAAAAAGGAATATTAGAAATTGACCCCCTCTATAGTTAGGGCAATGTCTATTGTCTAGCAATTGATTTGCTGGAATTTTCTGTATCTGGCACTACATCTTTGAAGACATTAATTACTGGAATTCTTGGAAGTTGATATCCTACGTCGTTTGACTCAGTCTTTTTTTCTTGCAGCGACAAGCTTGAAGGCAGAATACAGCATTGCAGGCTATCTGAGAAAGTAAGTAGTGGAAGGAACTATTCACTCAGTACACGAATGCAAAAAATATTTGTGGCTTCCATTGTTATTTAACTAAGGTCCAAGTATGAATTTTATGGGATTATTATTGTACTGTATTATGGTGATGAAGGCAAACGACCAATTGAGAAAGTGGTTTGAAGATGATGATGCTTTAGAGCGTGCTACTGATGCAGAGTGAGTTTGAGAAGCATAACATTTACGAATTTTATTTTTATGTATGTCCTATTTTCTAGTTTTCTTGCTGAATTTGGTGTTTACTTTTCATCTTTCAGGTGGTTACTGTTACCTGCGGGGAATGGCAACGCTGCTTTACAACCTATTGTTTTAAGCAGAGATGAGGGTATCCCTTGCACTATTGGGTATGCTTCTATGTTATGGTTTATTGGATTTTAGATTGTTCACAGCTGGCTGCATTTCTTTACCTGAACTCTTATTACTTGAAGCTCTCCAAGTATCCATAATTATTCAAAAAATCATGCATTATGGTGCATTCGTTCCAAATATCGCACCATCAATCTTCTCTAATCAACATATCCAATCAAAAGTGTGAAGCAGACAGGAAAGGAATGTTATTTAGCTAAACTTGGCTGTAACTGAAGAATCTATATTGCAGTATTGTTTCATTAGAATTGTTCCTGACAGTCTTTTGGTTTCAGGTCTGTCTCGCATACAAACATTCCCGGAAAATCAATAGTTGTCCCTTTGCCACAGGTGATCGCAATATGATTCTATAGCTAAGTATCTTGGACATTCTGCTGGTGAATGCATGCTTAGATTGTCTATTTTCCTTTTTAAATCTTAGGTGTCTCAAATTCACGCCCGGATATCATGCAAAGACGGAGCTTTTTTTGTAACTGATTTACAAAGTGAACATGGTACATGGGTTACAGAGTAAGTTCGACTCATCCCTGTCTACAACTGTACTACTATTTATCACAATTTATTAAGACAAAATAATGATTGTTCTGCTTTACGTAGTAACGAAGGCAGAAAATACCGGGTGTCTCCAAACATTCCTACACGTTTTCATCCATCAGATGTTATCGAATTTGGTTCTGATAAGGTGAGATTCAAAAACTCTTCCTTGATATGCTTTTACATGAAGTATTGGCGTTAGCATTATTCATGAAGAACTTGTTTATTGATGTTGCCCAGGCTGCATTTCGTGTAAAGGCAATGAAGGTTCCTCCAAAAACTGCTGGAAGGACGGAAGAGCGCAAAGCAGTGGGGGCAGCTTGAGAATTATAAAAGCTTGACCTGATATAAACGGGAAATTGTACAGCATTTTATAGCAACAGTAGAAACTGAGCAATTTAAGCCCAGCTAATTGTATACTGTAGGTTCAGAAGATTGATAAGCAAACACCATGCAAGAAAATACAGAGATTATATGTTTCTCTAAAGAATTCTGGAGAAATTCATGGTCATTGTTTCTCTCTACCATTGCTAAAAATATACTTCGCTATGTGTATATATATATTTATAAGCCTCTGTCCTACTTCATAAGTTTCTTTTATATATTTTCTTATGAGTCTTCAATTCAAAGTTAACTGCTATTTTAGGTTTTGTCTTTCTCTTACTGGGACTTATCATATTTACTCCAATTTTGAAGTAGCAGTTGAGCTGCATATCTAAACATAGGGTGTTTTGGTATAAAGGAAAATATTTGATCTTAAAAAGAGGAAGATGCATAACCACAAGAACAATAGTCAAGCACCGAAAGGGACAAGAAAAAGTAGGAAAATAAATATCCAACATAGATGAGTGAAGAAGCAGCAATGACAAGCCACCTGGCCATAGAATCTGCGTCATTGGTGCAGCTTCTCCACCATGGATTGGTTCTCAATCTTCCTTGCCCCCCACCCCTGGCACTGTTTTTGGTTAACAATCACCTCTCTCACTACTTTCTGGCAACAACAATGACGGCTTGCATGGGTGTCTCGCCGTAAGTGGGGTGCCAGGTTAAGGTGTAAGGTGAGCGGAGCCAAGTAGGGCTTAGGGGGTTTGTCCGAACAGTGTTTATACATGGTCATAATTATTTTTTATGAATATGTAGTAGATGTTGGCTTTTTCGTGCGTTAACTTCTTCATATTTTGAACCCCTTAGTTGGCTCCACCATTGTGTGCGCGCAGGACCTTACCCCTATATTTGTGGGGGCAGAGAGGCTGTTTCAGAAAGTTTTTTTTGAAAAAAAAAAAAAAAAGAAAAAAAGGAAAGGAAACTAAAAGAAATGGAATTCCATGCAACAACCAGCGCTCTCATTATCACCCTAAATTTTCACTTCCTTTTGTCCCTCCTCTCAAAGGCCTAACCTACGCACATTGGCTTAATTAATAATTTCCATAACGACTTCTTCTTTCCACTGAATCATACATTGATAGAGAAAAAGCTAATCTTAATTTTCTTGAACTGTGGTACAAGCATGTATTCAACTGTGTTTTACACTTCAGTTCATCCCTCCACTTCAGTTTTTTCAAGAAAGCAGTTGCCTTTATTGATCTCCAAGGAGTTTCCAGCAGAGTTGTTTCATTCTATACCTTGCAGAAGCTTGGAATGGGCATATCAAGAAGGTAAAAGGAGTAAAAGCAACACTAGCTGAAGCCCCGGTTACTCCTACAGAGAAAAGTGGCTCTGGGGTTAACGGTAAGGTACCACAGTGAAGTTGAAAGTACTTGTGGCAGGTGGTGGAATTGGAGGATTAGTTTTTGCACTTGCTGCTAAGAAAAAGGGGTTTGAGGTATTGGTGTTTGAGAGGGATTTAATTGCTATTAGAGGAGAGGGGCAATATAGGGGGCCAATTCAGATACAGAGCAATGCATTGGCTGCTTTGGAAGCAATTGATATGGATGTTGCTGAAGATATTATGAACGCTGGCTGCATCACTGGTCAAAGGATTAATGGTTTGGTTGATGCTATTTCTGGCGACTGGTAATACTCACATCACTCTAGTATCTTTGTGCTAACTGCTTGTCTGAAGAGAAACTCTTGGTGTTACATAGAATCTGTTTTGCAGTAACAATCATATTACTGAAGAAAATCCAAGAAAATCATGAATTCGTTAAATATTCGAAGGCGTTTGGCCGTAAATTCCAAATATTTTTCACTTTATTTGAAATTTATGAAACACTCGAGCACCCATTAACCGTGGCGGATACTCTATGTAGACATATAGCAAATATTGAAATTTTGGTATAAACTAATAAATAGCACCCAAGAACCAATAAAAGATCTTGGTGCTCTGGTTAAAAAGGTTGTAGGCTTTAGACTAAGCCATGGAGGAGCCAAGTTCGAATCTCACTGAAAGCATATATTTTTTGTTGATTTTAAGGTGAGCACCCAGGACCATTGAATCCTTGGTCCGCCACCGAACATACCCAGTGTAATCCATGGGGTCTGGGGAGGATATAGGGTACGCAGACCTTGCCTCTACCTTGGGAGGTAGAGAGGCTGTTCCTATAGACCTCGGCTCAAGAAAAGCATTTCAAAGAAGTGCGGAAAAGGAAATAACGGAAGTGAAGAAGTCATGGCAAAATACTGTAGAAAGCATGACAAAGCGAAAAAGGAACAATAGCTATAACACAATAATACGATAATCGAAGTACAAGGAACAACATATAATAACAGAAATTGAAGGACAAGTAACTACAAGGGTAATATGGAATTCAACTCCAAGTTGTATTTGAAAACATTTAACCAAACATTGATTTTGAAGTAAAGGAAAAATTATTCTATAAAAAGTTGAATAATGCTCATGGCCAAACGGCTCCTTAGCTTTTCGGAAATTATACTAGAATTAGTAGAGGGAAAACTATTCATGTCGTCAAAACTTTATTGAGTCATAGTTGTCAAACTTATCCAGGAAAAGGATCCATCTTTACCTTCAATCAGATTGATAAATTGGTCTCATACTCTCATTATTGTATGAGCAGTTTTCTTGTGAGAACAGAACCATTATTTATTACTTGAACTGCATAGTTGGGTGTCAGGTATCGCAAGTTTGATATGTTCACTCCAGCAGCGGAACGTGGACTTCCTGTAACAAGAGTCATCAGCCGCATGAGTTTGCAACAGATCCGTGCACGTGCTGTTGGGGAAGATATAATTATGAATGAATGAATGAAAGTAATGCAGTAAACTTTGAAGATGATGGAGAGAGGGTACTGATAGATTTACTCTCTTTGTTTTCTGCTATTCTCGAAGTATCAAGAAAGATTATAACTTTTGTTAGTTTCATTCAAGATCATGTAGATCCTTCCATTGGAGTTCGCATCAGTGTCAACTCTAGCTAATTGCTGTGTCTTATTCATCAATTTTCATTATAGCGTTTCATGTGTTGTGAGAAATCAGGTTACTGTGACTCTTGAGAATGGACAGAGATATACAGGTGATCTTCTGGTTGGTGCTGATGGAATAAGGTCTAAGGTATTCAAAATTGGTCTTCTTTTTTTCCTTCTATTATTACTACTTTGGTTAACAAGGATAGATTGACTTGTTTATATGTTACTTGAGGTTGTGGTCCAGGTTAAAAATATATAAGTCTGAATTGCTCAGTGAGCCTTTGTTGGTTAGTTCTACTTGGTTTAGAAGATCTCAAACAATGGCCTTTTATTGTAGGTACCGACTAATTTGTTTGGACCCAGCGAAGCTACTTACTCTGGCTACACTTATTATACTGGAATTGTAGATTTGGTTCCTGCTGGTATTGAGACCGTTGGGTATGATACTTTTACTTATCGGATTGTGTTTCCCTTTTCATGTCCTTATCTCTACTGGTCCGGTTATGCTCTCGCTATGTTTTCACAGTAGAGGTTAAATTGTGAATTCTTTTCTGAAGGTACTGAGTCTTTTTGGGCCACAAACAGTACTTTGTTTCTTCAGATGTGGGTGAAGGCAAGATACAGTGGTATGCATTTCACAATGATCCAGTTGGCGGGGTGGATGCTCCAAACGGTAATTGTTAGGCCGCTTAAAACTATTTACTATAATTCAGGATATAGGCATACTTACTATAAGATATTTTTGAATGCTTGACTTGTTACGTAACTTCAATTTCATCTAAGAAAGATTTTTCCTCGTTGAGACAGATTTTTCCTCGTTGAGACCTGATTGTAGTGTTGCAATAAGGTAAAGAAGAAGTCGAGATTACAATGAGATAGACTCCATGAATTATGAGTTGGAAAGTTTTGAACTGAAGTGCTGCTTCGTGTATAAACTAAATTGTGGTAAGCAGGTGCACTCTAATACATCTACTTAATTACTGTAGAAGTTTCAGAGAATGATGCACCACAATTGTTTGTATTTACTCATAGATGTGAGGTCCTTACTTCACCACAGAAATTGTTTATTAACTTGTAGCTGAAAGTAAAAGATTGTTTTTAATGTAGAATTTATTGGTGAGGCCATCTGATCAGTGTAGTGTAAAAAACAAAGTCAAAAACTGATAAGGTTTCAAGTAACATCCATACTTGCACGAAATTTTTGCAGACATTTATGTCAAGTGTAAAGAAGAAAAATGTCATCAGATCTTTACCTATTAGGCCTCCAATATTCCCTTTTCACTCTTTTGCCATATATATCTTGCAATCTTCTTCGGGTAAGTTTGTGATATTCATTCACAAGTTAATCCATCCTTTTTCTTTGGGGGTAAACAACAAATTGTTGGACTTACAAACAGTAACCTGGGATTCATTGGAAAATTTCAGAATTGGGTAGTGATTCAGTAGCAACTTAACAGTTTCTATTAGAATTTGTTCTTTTCCATATCAGTTCAAGGACAAGAACTTCTTGGAGGTAGTTCGCCCGAAATTAATCTTAACACGGCAAACATAACCCTTCTTTGATATTTTTGTAACGCAGTTTTCATAACTTGCTATTTAAGGACTGTTGAACTCGTGTTTAGGGGATTTAGGTTGGAACGGTAGTGTTGCTACTCAAACTATTGAGGAGATGAGTAACTTGAATAAGCAGTTGAGTGGGTTCGGGGACTACTGATTTCTATTTCTAGAAATATACAATTTCATGAGTTCTAGGGATAAGGAATACTCATATATTACATTATATTTTCTTTCGATAATTGACATTTCGAGGACACAATTGTTGGAAGCGGACTGGAGTTATCCGGCAAGGGTACTGTGATTGACAATTTTTTCATAGTTGATTTTCAACTATAGCATGATTTAAGTTCATTTTCTTGCATTGAAAAGATTTGTCTAAAAATTGATTACTTGCATGCGGACAAGCGATAGTATGATCAATAATTGGATATGTACTAAATCATCTTTACCATGACTTTCGCATACTTTTTATCCTTGAAACTCTGTTATTTATGAGGTGCTATATACTATTGGAATTGATTCTTGACACAGATAGGATATGAATATATTTTGTACTATAAGGAAGATCCTTCAGGAGTAAATTTTGCCAAATCGCCGTTATCGAACGTCGGGATCGTTAGAGCCGGTGCATCTTGTATGATAATTTTCCTTCGCTAGTAGGAAAGAAATAGTATTGTGCAAATACCCTATAGAAGGGAACCTAGCCGACCGGGTAATTAGACGGCTATGGTAAATCCATAGCGGAGATTGTACACTCGGTACTGGCATAGGGTGCTCCCAATAAATGACGATGTGATTAATTAACTAGGTTCAACCACAGTTTTCATACATGAATTGTTATGTTAATTTAAATAAGATATTTTTGATGATTTTATAAACTGCATGATTTCTTATGTATGCTTGTCCCAAATAAAATGCTATGGTTGATGTTATTACTCGCTCAGTCGGTGTGACTGACCCCGTTCTTTCTTCCTTTTCCCCTCTACATATATTTTAGCTGAGAGTGACACTTTGACTCAGATGGAGGGACACACAGAGCTGATGACAGTTCCAGTAAGCCTCGCACTTGCTTTGCGCGGGCCATCATTTTGTTTAGACTACTGTAGTATATTATTTTGTTTAAATTCTAGAGTTTTGCTCCTTGAGTCAGTCTCGTAAATGTTGTTTTGGCTTGTGTTAGTAAAGAAGTGACTTGGAACTTCTAAAGTTCTAGTGAAAGCCACTGACTTCAGATTTTGGTATTCTCTTAGACTTAGTATGTTGGTGGTGTAGTATGTTGGGTTCTTGTTGACTGAGTGCTGATAGGTTGGATTTATGGATAGCTCCCGGTACAGAGGGAACTCTGTCAAACTTTTAGCATGAAAATTGTTTAGGCTTAGTCTAACTTAGCGCCGGACATGGCTTAGGTGGGTCGTGACATTAGCGCTGCGGGAGATGAGTATGTTATCATGACAATTTAAATTTCCACTATGACGCTCAAGAGGTTGGAAAATATTTATAGTCGTCTTGTCATTACATTGGTTGTTCAATATTTTCTGTTCATGCTACAGGTAAAAAGGCAAAATTGCTTAAAATATTGGGGGTGGTGCGACAATGTTATAGACCTGTTAGTTGCCACAAATGAAGATGCAATTCTTCGGCGGGACATCTATGATAGACCGTTAACCTTTAAATGGGGAACAGGTCGTGTTACGTTGCTTGGGGACTCTGTCCATGTTATGCAGCCTAATTTGGGTCAAGGGGGATGCATGGCCATAGAGGTACACTCTTTATATCAGCCTTAGCTTTTTGACTTTACTTTATATGGCATTATTAGTCTTCTTGCTAAGAAGCAGGGCTGACTGAGGAATTATGCAGGCCACGATTCTTATGTGGACATGTTTAGGGAGATGGTAGTTGAGAGATCCTAAAAGTTTTTTAGTTTAAAGCAAAAGTTGAGGAAACTTAAAAAGTACAAACTTAGTCAATGGTTATGGAATTTAACTAGACCTTTAATTTTTATTTTATTTTTTCCTTTTGCCTTTTAACGGAGGTGGAAAGTGGGTCAGATATTGGTTTTACCTATTTCTCAAAAGAAGACCTTTGTCATGACAAGACATTTCTGTATTTCTCTCCACATTGTTTCTGATGTTAAATAGGGGTAACATATTTGTGGGGGAAAACGGGGTTAAATATTTTCTTGTTAGTAAGCATCATGAAGTGTAAACTGGATCACCTAATTGTCTTTGTGTATCGTCATCTGTCAAATACACGTATTATAGTGAGGTTGTGTGTACCACTGAGTTTTTCCCTGTACAACTACAGGATAGCTATCAACTAGCACTTGAACTTGACAAAGCATGGAGCCAAAGTGCTGAGGCAGGAAGCCCTGTGGATATCATCTCATCTTTAAGAAGGTAATCCATTAGTTATTGGCTCAAGTGCTGTATACTGGTTGACTAAGTACAGGTTGCAAACTTCATGATAATTAAAAAGTCGGTTCCAATGGGCTGAAGGCTTAACCTCAATCTACCACCGGCCAAAACGCCTGCTTGAAACTGAGCAAGTGCAGGAGATGAGGCAATATTCGCATAACATTCTATATGGAACTTCTCATCTATTAGTTCTGAAGCATCTGTCTCGTAGTCTGAGCTCAAAGTTGTGGATTGATTTGAACAGCTGTTATTTTTGTCAGTTAGCTGATTTTTATGATTTCCCTCGTCTGCAGCTATGAAAGTGCTAGGAAATTTCGAGTTGGAGTTATCCATGGACTGGCTAGAATGTCTTCAATAATGGCATCAATGTACAAGGCTTATCTTGGCGTTGGACTTGGTGGATTATCAGTATGGAAATCTGTCTATTCCTTGAAATTGGAGTAGCTAATTTGTTTGATTTAGCGGAGTTCGTATAACATGGTTTCTATTATTTTGGCAGTTTTTGACTAAGTTTAGGATACCACATCCTGGAAGAAAGGTGAGAGTATTTATTGGCTTGGGAATGCGTCTAATGTTAAGTTGGGTTCTAGGAGGCAACGGGTACGAATATACAAGCCTTTTCTTGCTTTCTGTGAAGAAATAAAGTTGATTTTTTGGAGGTACAAAAAATCCTAGATATTTAGTAAGGGATCTAGAATAGTCTAGTGTAGGATCTTGGATAATTAGCCTAAAGAAAATCTAGATATTCTAGAGTAGTGGTAGAAGATAAAGTTTACTAGATTTTTCTTGTGTATGTATCTAAAATAATTTCTAGAACCATCCCTACACAAGTATAAATAAAGGATGGCCTTAGTGATTTGTAATGAACCCACTTTAAAGCAATTCAAGCCAATTCAAGAAATTTTGTTCCATAATAAAGTTCTCCTTTTCATAGCTTCCCTCTTCTTTAGTTGAATCTTCCGATCTTAGTTAACGATGTTGTGCGTAAGGTCTCTCTCGATTTACCTTTTTCTTCTATTTCTCTACATGGTATCAAAGCCATAGCCGTAGTGGGCTTCTGGATTTTATTTCAAGATCCGGCGTAGGTACATTCAACCGATTTCTCTAAATGGATTTAAGCTACCGTGTTAACGGGATCGTGGATGGAGTTGTTGCATCAGTCCAATTACAAGTGTACGGAAGATACGACGGAGTCATACACTCGCGGGAGCAGGATCGGAGACGTTGTTAATGGTAGTTACACAAGTCCTCCTACCGACTAGACCGAAAATAGCAAAACAGACAAAGAAGTGGAAGCAGATTACGCGAAGGCGGGAGTTCATCCTAAAGAGGTCCATCTCACACAACTTGTTTGATCATATTATAAGGTGCAAATCCACCATGAAATTGAGGACCCTTGATCGTTTGTTCAACAAGAAAGACGAAGCCCGCTACACAAATATCGGAGAATGAATTGCGAACACCACTCAAGGTAATCTTTCTATTGCCGAGTACTTTTTGAGGATTAAGAACTTATGTTCAGAGATCTCTTTATTAAATCCGGATGAGGCTATCTCTGAAGCACGAATGAGAAGAACTATCATTCGTGGTTTGAAGTCAAAATATATTCCTTTTGTTACATCAATTCAAGGATGGGCTCAACAACCATCCTTGGAGGAGTTTGAGAATTTGTTGTTATCACAGGAGCTACTAGCCAACATGGCTACAGTGTATGTTTTAAAGAAGTGGAAGGGAATGCTCTTGTAGCCGACAAGAGGAACTTCAAAGGAAAACATTCAGATACGCCACACTCTCGATCTCGTGTTGTTTCCGCCTCGCTAGAAAAGGAGAGTAGTCTACTAATAACTATGCTAAGAAGACTCTCAAATGTTACAGGTGTGGTAAAATAAGACACATAAAAAGATATTGCCAAACAAAAGAGAGCAACATGACTCAAGTTGAGAAAGCTGCTGAAGAAGAAGAGGACTGGGGAAGGTGCTTTATAGCTGAGGCTCGAGTTGTAGATGCCCTGGTTTCCTTCAATTTCGAAAGAGACCGGATCATTAATTCAAGAGATAATACGATCCATTACGTGGAGAAGGAAGGCATTGGTGTCATCAACAAAAGCAAGCAGATTCCAAAGATGTTCGTACTAGTGACGTGGTAGTCGCTATCGAGGAAATCAACGCAACAGGTATCCTAAAATTAGTAATAAAAGTCCGGACGTGTTGAGATCCCGAGTGAAGTTTCGAAACTATATATGACAATGGTGACCATTCTAGAAAAGATCGAGGGAGTCAGAGGAAGTCAGTTCGATCAATCATCTCCGCATATCGTAGTCAATCACTATATCAAATGACAATGGTGAAGAAAGCCCAAGGCCCAATTCATAGGAGAGACAGATATGGTTCCTGATGCCCCGAGTCGACAAACACCATCGAGAGCCGAAAAGGAATCGTGGATCCTAGTTGAAGTCTTCGCAGAAATTAATGATCGTATCATCACCGACTCAAAGCTTCAAATAACACAATTGTCAAGGACTCAGAGTAGTGGGGAGTCCGGAAACTCAAGAACGTGAAACTTAGCAATGAAGAGATTCACGTGGTTCGCAAAGGCTAAAGAGAAATATGTCAAGTCCGGCCGAACAGATATGAAAATTTTATCAAGACGTATTCATGCTTCTTTACAAGCCCAATTAATGAAAACCTTCGTCATTTGAAGAAGCAAGAGGAGATAGGAAAGTATGTCTGAGATCTTCACCAAGGCAAACCCAAAAGCTTCGTCTGAGTTCTTCTGCAACAAGCTCAGGGTAGTTTCCAAAAAATCACTTTAAGGGGAAATGTGGAGAAATAAAGTTTAGATTTTTCGTGAAGACAAAATCCGATATTTAGTAAGTGATCTAATAGTCTTTCAACAGTAGATCTGATAATTATCCTAAAAGAAAATCTAGATATTCTAGAAAGAGCAGGATAAAGTTTACTAGATTTTTCTTTAGATGTATCTGTACCAATTTCTAGAACCATCTCTATACAAAGATAAATAAAAGATGGCCTTAAGTAATTTGTAATGAACCCACTTTAAAGCAATTCAAGCCAATTCAAGAAATCTTGTTCCATAATAAAGTTCTCCTTTTCATAACTTCCTCTTCTTTATCTTCCGATCTTGGCTTAACGATTTTCGGCCAATGGCTCTCTCTGATTTACCTTTTCTTCTGCTATATTTCTCTACACTTTCAATATCTTAAACATCGTCTTGATTTCCTTATCTGATCAAACAAAAGCTGGAGAGTAAAACCGCAAAGCCAAATATTTATTTTTGCTTCTCCTCGTAATAGCAGCTCTTCGGGTGACCCCTGCCTTTTATCACTGTTCATGACTATTTTACTAGAAATGCTTTTATTATATTTAATGCTTCAAAATCAGAGATTTTATTGAAAGTTCTTTTATTATATCTAAAGCTTCAAATTATTCTGTTTTAAGAAATATTAGCAATTGAGCTTTTCCTTACCTTATCAGGACAAAAAAGGAAATATTAGAGAGTGGCCCTTATATATTATCTAGCAATTGATTTACTGAATTTTTCAGTTATTTGTCACTAAACCTTTTAAAGATCTATTAGTTACTCTGAAGTCAAGTGTCATCACGTGAATCCTTTCTCAGGAAAAAACAAACAGTGCAGGCATGTGATCCATAAAGAGTTTATTGGAAATCTTGGAAGTTCATGTCCTGTGTTGTTGTCTACCCTATTTTTGCCAAGCGACAAAATGCAACATCCCGTAATTCCATTTATTTAAAAGCAGCCGCCACCTAATTAATTATGGTGAATTAGGCACCTAAGGTTAATTAAAGTAATTATCTAAAGCCGATTTTAAAATCTATAAATTCACTCAACTAACCTGTCACAAGGTATTAGGCATCCTCTAAGTTCCATTAATAATGGTTAATCCGACCGGACTTAATAGTTAATTAGGCTAAGTGTAAATATAGTATTTAAAGAAAAGAAAACAACTTTATAAGTGTTGTTAAAGTTATAAATATAATAATATTATTTAAAATAAGACTTATAGAAAATGTAATAGTTTGTATAGAAGAACTTTAACGGCTATTTTAAAATATGACTTATAAAAGTTGTTAAAGTTTGAAGAAAGAATATGATGATGATATAAAAAACATGCTTGTAAATATTGTTAATGCTCAAATGGAAATACAATAATGTTATTTGAAATAAGATTTATAGTAGATATAGCAAATTTGCATAGAAAGGAAACTTTAAATACCATTGAAAGTAAATTAGGAAAAAAACGTAACGATTTGTATATGAATAATAGATTTTAACAAATTTGAACTTTGACTAAAATAGCAATAGTAAGATAGATACAAACTAAATCTAGCTTTGCTTTTATAAGGATGTGAATTTCTTTCTCTTTATTTAACTATGTTTGGCTAAAAATATGCATAATTTGAACAAACCTTAGGAATGTTTTACAAAATATTTTTTTAATTCCTATTTGCGTGTTAGTGGCGTTTTAAAATTTTCAAGATGATAATAAATAAGACATAACTCCTTTAATTCAAAATATGCTATTTAGAAATCAATTATTTTGAAATTAAATATTAAGGTACTATAAATAACTATAATATAAAGGAAGAAAATGAAACTTATGGTATTAATTGTTAGTTCTTCCTATACTAAACTAAAATCCTTAATGTCACTAAGGCTTATCTAATTAACAAACAAAAAGAATATTAGTCATACAATACACATTAAATGCACAAAAATAAAATAAAAGGGTATAGTTAAATGACTTTTGAATTGGCCTTTGAGAATAATTTGGGCTTTTTGGTCAACTCATTTCTTTCCTTTGAATATCCAACCGATCAGCAGGAGGAACAATGTTTTTGGGCGGGGCCTCGCCCAACACCGAATGCTAGAGACGAGCCCTACACATACGCGATGTTCATGCATAAGTAACAAAGGAAAGGATTAGTATGGAACCGATAAACAAGACTAACACATAAAATATAGACCCTAAAAAAAAAAAATCAAGAAGTCAATATACTATGTCTCAAACACATAAGAACATGTTAATCAAAAATCAGATAATACTTGCAAACAACTATGCTGGCAGTTTGGTACATTAATTAGAAAAGTATCCTAGCATCCAACCAATCAACGAGACAAAACTCCATCTCTCTCTCTCTAATCCAATGCCGACGAAATAAAAAGAGAAAAGAAAGAAGAGACCAAAGAGAATGAAAAACATACAAAACACCTAAATGTTTAATAAACTCGAAGAATCAAGGACCATAACACAAAGGTAGATGAAGCATATCATGCACATATATATCGTATATCATGTCTACCGTATTTGGCCCCTATTGACTTATAAATAGTTGTGTATACCTTTACCGGCCATATCTAACAAGAGATTAGTGATGAGGTCATTTTCAACCCACTCATAGACTTCCTAGATTGATAAGTTCTATCACAACAAATACAACTCAAAGCTAGGACAAGTAAATAACCTCGCCTAAAGTACCCCTTATATTATCCCTCGAATGATTGAACACTATAATTAGACAAAGGACCAAACTACACCTAAAACGAGAATTTTATTTTCTCATATGAGACAAAAAATTAAGGTTCGTTCGAATAAGATCTAACAGAGACATTCTACTAAATGGGACAATCCTAACCAAATAGGAACATGCGATCGCCCGGATATAACGCAAAATTAAGCAACAAGTTCATATATTATTTCAAGCTATTGATGGTTTCTTTAAAGTTATTAAGGCAGAGTTAGGCTTAGATTAGCACACCAGCTTCAAGCAGGAGCAGGTTTTATTCACCAACGAGAACTAAATGAACTTAGATGCCAAATACATAAAGGGAAGCAAGGATAGGCAAAACCGAACCCAAACACCTCCATTCAACTCTAAGCAAAAGTTTATGCTTTCTAAGTTCTACTTAGATTACATGATTGTTAGTGAAAACTAAATACATGATATGGACTTCGCATCGACAAACAACATAGACACATTGTGTAATTATTTTTAATGAAACCCATGGGGGCATTAAACTCATAACATGATATACAATACTTGAACGAATAGAACAAAAGAGAGAAAGTATCGACCTATTTGATTACACACACAATATACCTAAGATATACTCCACTATGTCAAATGTATACCGAATGTATATCTTCTTCTTATCTTGTTAACCTATTGTATATCCTATGTATATTCGTCCTTAAAGGGGTTTTAAATCCTGGAAATTCAGCCCAAACATCCAAGTTACAATACATGTCTTTCAAATTCATTTTAATAAATGTCAATCTATCCTAACAGCTCCCAATCATCAAACGAATAACGCGACGACGAAGAGAACCACAGAACACAAAAAAAGAAGAGCTAAAATTTTAGCTAGAGCAGGAAAACCAAACGCTGAAAGCGATAAATGTGTCCAAGTTTACTTTGCTTGCGTGCGATGAACTGGGACGGGGGGTCACAAATCTATTCTCGCAACGAGCAGATCCGAAGCTCGAAAGAATGAAATCGAACGGTTTGTTTATAACTATCAGCCAATAGAAACGAAATCAAACCTTTATTATGGCTAAAGTTCCCGAAATAAAGAAAGTCAAGATCGTCCCTCTTGGTACCGAAGATTTCAAGCGTATTTATAGTAGACGAAAACTAGGGTTTCACTCGTTTTTTTTTAGGCGGGATTTCAAGTGGAGTAACCGTTTGAAATTTAAATAAAGATTTGTTTTTTTACGAATTTTTTTATGTTAGAGCAGAGGATTTCATGGAAATGGAGAGGCATGGTTTGAATTTGAGAGAAAGTAGTTTGATTTTTCGTTTAAAATAGAAGAAAAGGGCAGAATGTATTACACGAACACGGGGTGGCAAGATCTGGAATGGCAAAAGGAGTCTGTGTTTTTGCTAAAATGGGGAAGACGATTTAGATGAGAGAAAGAGACGAGGAGAGAGGAGAGAGTCCGAGCGTGAGAGAGAGAAAGAAAAGAAGCGGCGTGAAGAGGAGAGAGAGAGAGATTAGGTTTAGTCGTATAGGAATAGTGGGCCGGGTCGGGTAGAGAGGTGTGGACGGGTGAGTTGTGAGACGTGGGTCGGTCCGTTTGGGCCATTCATTTTGGTCGAAATATGGATCCTTTCTCCTCCATTTTAAATCACTTTTGGGCTTCTAATTTAATAACTAGTATAATATATACTATGTGAAATTGAATAGTAATTAGCAAGTGATTTAACGAAGTAAAAATTAATTTAACGAGTACAAATCCTAAATGAACGATGACGGGTCCTTTAAAAATTGTGATAAAGTACTGCTAGTAATGTTTGAAAATAAAAGTAGCAAAATAAAGTATTTAAATCTCGATAAATTTAGAAGCCCGAGTATATAAAATTAAATGAAGGAAGGACAAAATTGGGTGTCAACAATCTTTTTTTTTTTTTCTTGAAGCGACAAACTTGAAGGCAGAACACACCATTGCAGGCTATCTGAAGAAGTATGTAGTTCAAGGAAACTATATATTCACTCAGCACACGATCACATAAAAGATTTGTGGCTTCTGTTGTTACTTAATTAAGGTCGATATATGAACTTTATGGGAGTATTAATAGACGGTATTGTGGTGATGAAGGCAACTGACCGATTGAAAAAATGGTTTGTAGATGATGATGCTTTAGAGCGTGCCATGGATGCAGAGTGAGTTTGAGAAGCATAATATTTACTAATTTCATTTTTACGTATGTCCTATTTTTTCTAGTTCGCTTGCTAAATGTGGTGCTTAATTTTTATCTTTCAGGTGGTTCCTGCTTTAAACAATAGCTGCTAAAGCAGAGAAGAGGACATTCCTTGCACTATTGGGTACGCTTCTAGGCTATGGTTTATTGGATTTAAGATTGTTCATAGCTGGCTGTTAGGTCTTAGCAGTTAGCAGAGAGTAATCTTTGTTGATGTTTTGTTTATATGAGCAAATTGGCGTTCTAGTTGTTATGATATACAGCATTTAAATGACTTAATTGCCTTTGAGGAGATGGTTTAAGTCATTTTATTTGAAATGAACATTTAAGGCAAGAGTATAAAGGCTACACAACATGAGATTTCTCTTTGTTTTATCTAACCTCTTATTACTTAAAGCTGTCGACATATTCATAACTATACAAAAAAAAATCATGCATTATGGCGCATCCGTTGCAAATTTCTCACCATCTATCTCCTCTAATCAACATACCCGATCCATGAAAGGAATGTCATCTAGCTGAACTTAACTTTAATGCGGTATTGTTTCATTAGATGAAGAACCACTAATGTCTTGTGGTTTCAGGTATGTCTCACATACAAACGTTACAGGGAAATTAGTAGTTTTACCTTTGCCACAGGTGATTGCTATAGCTAAGTATCCCCGACATTCTTGTGGTGAACCCAATGCTTAGATCGTCTACATTTTATTTTATTTTATTTTATTTTATTTTATTTTATTGCAAATCTCAGGTGTCCCAGTCTCCCAGATGCACGCCCGGATATCGTGCAAAGATGGAGCATATTTTGTAACCGAGCATTTCCCACCTCGCCTTTGATTTCCCTTGCCGTGTAGGTAAAGCTAGAAGAGCATCATTGGCCCGACAGCTGACAAGCAAACCTTCCATTCTTATGTTTACATCACTTCTCTCTTTCTCGCATTGACCGGACAAAGGTTTCAAATGAGCATCCCATGGGGCAGCCATAGCTTGTGGATTTTTTTTTTCTCATCCTTCCGCTTGGAAATTCAGTTTCATGATTGAGTTTCCCCTTTCTTCTACAGATGCTGGGGGTCCAGCCCTCATAGGAAATTGCCTATGAGATCGCATTCCATCGGTTTTTTAAGATCCCTCTAGTGCTAAATAAAAAAGATCTTTGAGCAAGGGCTAGCTTTTCAACAGGCGAAGAAAGGCCTCACCAAACACTTCATGCCCAAAGGAAGAAGCAAATGAGCAATCGAGCCACGAGGAAACGAATAGTGATGCGATTTACGAAGTGAACATGGTACCTGGGTTACAGAGTAAGCTCCTGTATACAACTAACTGTACTATTAGTGTATCACACTTTATGCAAGACAAAAATAACGATTGCTCTACGTTATGTAGTAATGAAGGCAGAAGATACCGGGCGTCTCCAAACTACCCTACACGTTTTCATCCATCAGATGTTATCGAGTTTGGTTCTGATAAGCAGGTGAGAGTCAAAAAACACTCTTACTTGATTTGCTATACTTACACCAAGTATTGATGACTTTTAACATCTCAATCTGTTTGTGTATGTTGTGCAGACGGCTTTTCGTGTAAAGGTAGTGAAAGTTCCTGCTGGAAAGAAGGAAGAGCGCCAAGTAGTGGAGGCAACTTGTACCTGATATAAACGGGAAATAGTACAGCATTTTATAGCAACAGTGGAAACTGAGCAATATAAGCCCAGCTAATTTTGTGTACTGTAGGTTTAGAAGATTGATAAACAAAACGCCATTTCTCTATGTGTAGACATCATTATAGGCCAGCGTCCTACTTCAATAAATATATTTTTATATATTTGCTATATAAGTCTTTAATTAAAAATTAATTGCTATTTTTATTTTTATTTTTATTTTGCTCCAACTGGAACTTATCATAGTTACTCCAATTCCATGCTTATGTTTATCCTTAGCACTCAAACGTTTCATTAAAACACCGCACGAGTTTGATTTTGTTTTTGAACATCTTCAATAAAATATTTCCGAAGAAAACAATACTCCGACTAAATGGTCATGTTAACTAGTCATATTCGAAATGTTGTTACCAAGCGGGCCATGTAAGAGTTCTCTCACTGCCTTGGCCCTTTGGGCCTAATATTCAAAGTCCAAAAAATTTGGGTTACTGATGTTTTACTAGAGTTGTTACTTTCTTAGTATTGGATCGTCTTTAGTTTTTTTATGGGAAATCTACGCATATATATATACGCGTTATTAAAAAAAAAAATCGCAAATATTTAAAAACGTAACGATAGTTTTCCTTATTTACAAAACATAACGATATATTACAAAACATGACGGATTTTCATATATTTTTCGTTTTTTTATTTTTTTTCCAGAAAAAATAATTTTTATATATATTTTTTAAATATTAATTTTTTTTTTTTTTTGCTCAATGGCTTAAAAAATTACCTCATATTTCTATGTATGAAAGTTGTATGAAATGTGTATGTGTGAGCAAAATTTTTAATATAATTTTCATATACAAAATTTTGAGCGAAAACTTTAAGCCTTGAATATTGTATGAAAATTGTTACAATGTTGTTGTAGTTGTATTAATTTTACGTAAATCTAACATGAACTTTATACATGAAAATGTGAGCGAAATTTTAAGACATGAGCAAGATACAAATTTCATATTGTTTTCATACACACAATTTTTCAAGCGGATTTTTAAGCCTTGAACGAGATACACATTTCATACATTTTTCATACACTAAATTTTGAGCAAACTTTTTAAGTCTTGAGCGAGATATACACATTTCATACAACTTTCATACATAAGTTTTTGAGCAAAAAAAAAAAATAAATTTAAAAAAAAAAAATTAAAAAAAAAAAAAATTAAAAAAAATGATTTTTAAAAAATAAAAAATAATTTAATTTTTTTTAAAAAAAATATAAAGCATGTTTTGTATAGGATTTGTAATGTTATGTTTTGTAAATATAAAACTATCGTCACGTTTCGTAAATATTTCTCCTTAAGATGTATATATATGTCAAAGACCCTTTTTTTTAAAGGGAATTTTACATAAATGACTTACGTTTAGGGGTTTTAAATTGGGCATAGCTACATTTTAGCTTTTTACATTTCGTAGCTACAAACCACGCTGGCGTAGTTTGCTTGGCTCGATTGTATTCATAAATCGGATTGTATTCAAAATTCGGTTTTCGATTTTGTCGTATTCAAATCGATGTATTCAATTAAAACATCAAAAATACAAAAATTTGCACTAAAAAAATTAACTAATACACTCAAAAACTGAATAAAAGAAATAAATTTCACTCTATTCATTTGTATACACTTCAAAATTCACTGTATTCATTTGTATACAAGAAATAAAATTAAAGAATACACTCAAAAAATCGAATACAAGAAATAAAATTCCGGTACGATTCTATCAAGCATTTGGTTGTTCCGTCCAGATCCGACCGTTGTCACCGTTGTCGTCATCAACACCGATTGTATTCAAAAATAGAAAACCATTTCCGCCGTATCCGACCGTTTCCGTCCGGATCCGACCGCTTAGGCGGAGTTGTAAGCCGCCGTCGTCGTGAAGAGAAGAGAGAGAGACGGTGAACAACAACAACCACCACAAACCAACAACAACAAAGAAGACCGTCAAAATGAATACAAAGTCTCCTAATCTTCTCCGCCACAATAACAAAGAATGCCATCGCCGTAGCTTACTTCTCCGGCGAACCACAACAACAACAACACGAACCACAACCAACAACAACATGAATTAATCAGTGATTCCCCAAGTACAAGAAATATCCCTACAATGTTCCGTCCGGCTTTCGCGTACGTCGTTATAATAAACAGCGATGAGGAAGCATTTCGTGAGCTCATTCACCGGAGTTCCGACGGTGATATTGAGAGCGTAAGGAGGGAGAAGGAGGGAGAGAGAGAAAAATGTGGATACTAGGGTTGCTTTTTTATTTTAACCTATTTTGTATGACTTTAGTTATGGAGTGTAATTGATATACACCTTTTAGCTACGAGGTGTAAATAAATTAAAGTATAGCTACTAAATAAAAATAAGGTCTAATGTTAGCTACACCATGTAGATTTCCCTTTTTTAAATTACTCTATGACCCGAAACCCCTTATTGGGAAATAAAGTTGGAGATAATAATAAGGGAAACTTACAGAAATGACTATATAATTAGAGTTGTTAACAATCCCTAGCTATGTTTTGTGTATTTATATTTCCTAGGTGGTTTTTAGGTGTATTCGCGTGTATTTGAGTGTATTTGAATACACTTTCCAGTTGTATTCGTAGCTAGGTTTTAGATATCCCCGCGTGTATTTGATTGTATTTGAATACACTACTCTGCCATATACATATGTCTATAAATAAAACAAGCAACACATTAAATCAAAAATCCAATTCATTTGGCAAACATACAGTCAAAATATGAATTCAGGCATATACATATGTATATAAATACACATACAATTGTATTCAGCTTCTACAAAGACGTAACTCAAATACATATATACAACTGCATATAGCAAAGAAATGAAAATTATAGCTACGAAATGTAATTAACTTAAATAATACTACGTGGTTATTAACCATAAATACCTCTTAGAGTTAGCTATCATGTAAATTTTTCTAAAAAAAAAAAGGTTACGAAATAGGAAAGAGCTGAACAAGATAGATACTAGCAATATTCCAAGGATATTCAAAATTTAATATGAACGTATAAAATATTTTTTAACTTATATATGCAGTATAATTTTCTATATATACAATATAATTTTTCGACGAAAGGTATGCAACTGGCTATTTTGGATCTAGTGTGGGTTGGCCAGTTGGTCTAACAACCTTTCGTGACCCGTCGAATGAAAATATTCCGATAAATCATATCCATGAGACGAGGATCGTACCTAATTATATTACTTGAATCAAGCAAGACTTAAGCCAACATGTAAATACGCTTTTCAATATTTTGCTTATATACGTACAACTACAAACCAAACATTATCACTTTCTCTCAAGCCTTTCTTGGTTCAAGATTCAATATTTTGGTGTTCTAGGTGTTAAAATCTCTGAGACGCTGCAAGCAAATGGTTTTTGTACCTGTAATGTTCCTAATGATCCACTATACTTAACAATATACTACTGTTTCCCGCTTCCTCTGATTAATTCATCTTTGCATGTATAGTTGTCTCTTGTCTTAGCCATCCTACCTAACTGACAATCTCATTTCCATTTTCCTTGTTTTACGTTACCTGGAGAAATGATAAGTTCGTAACCTTTCACATCTTCAATTTGTCGTCACATGGCAATTTGGGAAAATGGCGTCACTGGCGCTAGTATTCTCACTATTCAGCAGTAGACGCACCTCCAGCTATGAACATATAACTAACTTGTAAGATAAGGTCTCTTTTTGCACCATTTCACGGACCAAAAGACAAATTGAGGCCACTGGCCACCGCCATCACCTCTTCTTCAGACAAAAGACAAATTTCATTTAATGCTACATACCTCCTAACCGTCAAATTTTATCCCAAAACAAAAGGAAATAAAAAAACAGATAAAGGCCCCTCGTCATATTCTCTGGACCGGCAAACTAGAACACCCATATGACCGAATTACTAGCTTTAGTGGTAAAAATTATATGTCGCACTATTTTTTATAATTTCTACACGCAAGAGATCGAAGTTCAATTTCTTTGCGTCTTTTTTCCCCACACTACTTACGTGTCCTCTTCCATCCAACTTTTTTTAAATCAAATATGCGAATTTATTTATCATTTTTCAAATTCAGGTGAAGAAATTTCCCCTGGTCAAAAGAGGAAAGCCTCATTTTGTCACAAAACCTGCAAAGACTTAACAACTGTGGCTGAGCTGAGCTCCATACTCTTAATTATTTATGTGCAGTAGTAGTATTTAATACGTGAGAGAGTGAGATAAATCACTCTCTGCATGAGCTCGAGAGAGAAGGGGTTACACGCCAGTGTAGTACGGGTGGCACATGATGATCACAAGCGTATGTCTATGGGCGGTGGAATGACATGTGATTTGAGCCAACGGTCGGTTCAGATTCAGTTGGTGACCGTTGCTGCATTTACTTCTCTGTCATTACTCATTACCAATATCAGATTCAAACAATAAAACCTTGTGTATATAACGACGGCTTACATGCTAAAGGCAAAGGATGTTGCAATATAATCATGAAGTCAAAGGTTCATGTCCAAAACAAGTACTCCTATGTTCTATGTACTAACAAATATAAAAAGGATTTTTACAAACACTGGCGGAACAATATTTTTACTTAAAACATTAAAATTTAAAAAAGGTAAAACATACGAAAAATGGTAAGGAAATTTAATATCAGTGAAAAAAGCTATTACCCATATACACATTGTAACTCTTACGAACAATTGTCACTTTTTTTTTAACGAAGTTGGCTCCACTACTATTTGCATTATAGAGATTGATAACTTAGAAATAAGACAGGATGATATTATCATGGCAAAGCCTTGACAAGGGATTAAAAAATGTAATACTGTAGTTTGAATCTATATTTCTCTTATGTTAAAAGACTCAAAATATATGTATAAATAATTATTGTTATCCTATTTATGTAAGTATAACTTTTCGATATATTGGAATTCATTGGAATCCACTTCATTACACGTGGCTCCACCGCTAACTAATACAACAGTTACATCACAATAGTCAAAGTCCTAAAAAATTTCTAAAATCATAAAAGGATCTAAGTTAAAGCTATGGGTTCAAATTACCTTTTGCTTGCAGTTTCAGTTAGTAGTTGTAAACTTTGTATGTTATGCATATTTTTCTAAAATAAAACTATTTAATTGTCTATAATATAATTTGAGTCAAATAGTAGTAAATGCGTTCCCATTTACGGTCAACCAGATAGATCTGCCAGTGAAAATAAACCCCCGCCAACGTCTCCTACCCCACTTCGCTCTTTATTTTCCTTAGATTTTCTTTTTGTCTAAATGTTCTTCATCGTTTAATTATATCCTTTGAAAGGATTCCATTGGCATTATTCTTGGGCAAGAAGACCAGTCAAATTGTTATTTAGTCAAGTACAAAATAGTTATTACATGCCCCCGAGATTATGACTCCGAAAGCATTGTAATTTTCATCGTTTGGAGGATTTTTTCTAAGTTATAATCCAACTTCTCCTTTTTTATGACGTGATATAAGGAATGATTATGAGGAGCCTTTTTGGATAGGCTTCCTCTCGAAGCAAATAGATGATCAATACTTAAATTTTGTGTCGCCAGAAAATGACCCAAAGATAATTTACCTGAAAACAAAGAGTGCCCATTTTCCCTAGGAGTGAATGATGACACTTGTCAAGCAAAAACTAATTATCGATACATTTAGAAAAAGGGGTTTGTTTTTAATTGTATGATTACATTTTGAATAACCTTGAGTTAAAACAACAGTAATGTCAAGGCGAAAAACGAAAGAACTAGAGATAAATCCTAGTATTAGCAATTCTTTGAAGCGCTCCTAAAAGAATGCCGTTATGGTGTGATTGATAATAAAGTACCAAATGCAATAATAACATGTCTAACTTGTACTAATATTGGATGCTTCAAAGTGGAAAGTGGCCCCTAGTAGCTAATTAAGGACATTCTTCATGCTTTGGAGTATTAGCCGTTCCTTGGATTTTGTTCATCTAAGCATTGAGTACCCCTTGCTTTCCTTTCTCAAAGGCCAAAGCTTAGCTATACATTTGAGATGTCATGCTTCAACTTTCAAAAAGCCATGTCCTCTCACCCTTCACCCAGCCGATCACCCTTTTTTCTAGTGGACATCGGTACTATGTTTTACTCCGTCCAATCTCAACTATTAGTCATTTGATGGGTTTTAGAAAGAATTGTGTCAATCAAAGCTACGACGACGAGAGATAGCATCAATCTCACAACTTAATATTAGATAACAAAATAGTAGATTTTTTCCCAAAAATCCTCCACAACCCGCCCGCCCCGCCTTAGGAGAGGCCACGACCAGCCAAAAAATTTCAAAATATTTGATTTTGTAAAAATCCTCCAAATTCTCTTTTACTCCTTCAATTAAACGAGTGTTAATTAAGTAAAATATTTTAAATATAAATAAAAAATTATTTAGATAAATATTTTTATGATGGAAATGAGTAACTATCTTTATTAAGGAGTGTGCAAAGACAATAATATCAACCAAAAGTATTGTATTTCTTTTTAACCTTTCCAAGTAAAAAAAAAAAAAAAAATACCCTTTCCAGACTCTGTTGTTGTTGTACCTTTTCAACTAGAGCAAAACTCAATTAATAAAAAGGGAATGGATATATTTTGTTAGCCTCTAATTGGAAAGTCTTACAAGGATAACTTGGCATACTAACGAGATTATACCAATGTGCTATTATCACTACCAAACGATTGTCACTATGTATCATATGATCATAACAGCTGACAAAGACAATTATGCTGTCAATTATATAATTCTTAATTTTAGAAGTTAACTACTCAGATACACTTTTTTCTTTTTCTTTTTGTAGAAAATTTTGATGTTACAGCCAATGACGGATCCAGAGAGTAACACGTTGTTCACAAGAATCGAGTAACTTTTGTCCAGACCCAATATATGTAATAAGATTTCTACAAATATTTAATTGTGAACAGAATTATCATTATATAAGCCATATTAACTTCAGATCGTTGTAGAAACTCACAAACTTTAAATCCTGAATTCATCTTTACAGGAAAAAAAACAATGTCAACGGCCACTGGATCGATGCCTAACTTTAAGATAGAAAGGAAAGGAAATGGTCTATTCGGGAAATGGTGTCAACGTCAAGCTGAAAAACGAAACGAATCCGAGAGTAGTAGATTGTACATGCAAATCCAAGAAAGCAAACGGTTCGTAAAATTTAGAATATGGTCAAACTTCATGAATTAAACTTGTTCCGATATACATACTGGTTCTAACACCGTTCTACAAAATTGTGAAAAGCAATACCAGCAATCATTTGGTACATCGCATTGAAAGTGTCCCAAGATTACAAGGAGCGTCTGATACTCAAATGCAACCAATTATTTGGTACATCACATTCCACAAATTAAATTTATTGTTTTGAATTTGAAGAAATGGTAACAAAAATGTACAGATCTAGAACGTGAAATTAGTCCCCACCAGTTGGTTCAGTAGGCACCATTAGTGTTCCCCCAACACAACATGTATAAACTATACCTTCCAAGAGTACGATCCGTCCTATTATATCAATCTTACAAGCCACCTCACGTGCTCCACTTTTTTAACTGAATTTGCTTGTCACCCACATTTGGTTGTTATAAACTCACATTATTGTCTTGAAATTTAAAGTTTGAAATTCAAATTCTTTTACATAATATCAAAATCAATTTTTGGTAAGTACGTCCTTTTTGTCATTGTCTCTGCCTATTTAATTCCTCTGAGTTTTTTCCGGCAACTCAGCCAATTGAATCGCTAACCTTGTTCTTAAATCACTTAGAGCCATTCCGAAATGTCTGTTGAGGAAAACAAATTAAGAACCATTATCTTTGCTACAAACCAGTCCTCAAGCTTCTCATTTATATAATTAGTACATTTCATTTTTCAATCATCAAAACTTACCTGAGTCGACATAAATCTTGTTGAGCAATCTCTTTTGTATGACTTGATTTTAATTTCACACAATTATTAGAAATCAATAGATTTAATTGGAGACAATAATATCAAATTAAGAATTTGAAGATAAAAAATAAGTACATAAAGATGTCAGATCATATTAAACTTAATAATAGTAGCAAAAGTATACTCCATTAATCCTATTTATAAATTAGAAGGCTTATTTTATTTTAGATAAGTTATTTTTATGGTGGAATATCAAAGGAAGTCTTTCAAACAATACGCAATATAGCATAAACTACTAAAATCAATATCCAATCTCATGGGAAGAAGGTGGGATAAAATTTCTACGAACCTCTTAATTAAAAGACAAGTTGACTAATTAGTCCGTGAAAACCAAGCAAGCAATCCCTCGTTAATATCCCATCACTCTGACTTGTATAATGAGTTAAGTAAAAAAGACAAGTGTAAACAAGATTAATTTAATTTTAGTACAAACAAACACTATGTCTATTGCTAATCCGAACTGTGTGGGAACAAAGAGACCTTCCAACTATACAACTAGGAATGAAGAGACCAAGCAAAAACAAAGCAATAGATAAAAGGGAAAGAAAGGGAATAGAGACAGAGCCGGAATTATTGAAGGTTTCAAAAGCAAAGGTAGTACCTCGTTGTTGTGTCTCTCAAAAGCCAAACTATGAGAAGTTTTCGAGTGTCAGCCTTCCTCTGCCCCTATAATATTCATACAAAGCCTTCCCAAATTCCAAAGTAGAAATATAAAGTATGTACATTTATACATTGCTATCCCTATCCCTTTCTCAGTGTCTCAACTCAAATTGCTATCCCTATCCCTTTCTCTGTCTCAACTCAAAGACACTGCCTCAAAAGAATAGTCATTCCCTTTCACTTGCTACTCCCGTGTAACTTCAATTCTTCCACCCTGACTGTCACGCAATATTTTCCTCCCTATCGATAATTTCCACTCATACGCGAACGATAATATTTGGATTAATTTGCGGGCATATCAACTACTTAACCGAATAATTGTAACTTTTTCATCAGCATTTGCTCGGTAATTACACGGAGTCGATACTTAGGAGTCGTTTGGTATGTGAAATATTGATAATAATTCCGAGATAAAATTTGAAATTAACTTTAAGCCCAAGTTTGATTTGAGGTATAAGCTAATCCCGAATTATTTTATCCAACCATTTATGCTAAAATAGTAAAATTACTATCCCATATAGATTGCTTATCTCATCCGACGTACCAAACGACCACTTGTATTAAAACATCCAACTGAGCTGATTTGAATTCTACATTTACATATAGGTTTTTGTGTATCCTGAAAAAGGGTTAATGTGGAAGGAGGAAAAAGGAAATAAAAGCAGAAAATTTCATACTGAATTTCCTGCCAGACCAAACAAATGGAGTACATACATATATCTCTGCATAATTTGCCAAACAGCACGAGCATACTCATTTATTACACTGATGAGCCACTGACAATTATAAAAACGACGCCGTGGGTGGCTATCGCTTACCTCGAAAGCAATGACACTGTCCCACCCCCCACCCCCCGCTACTGCATAAACTCAAACCCCTATCTTAGGCCATTGATTTGAGTTGATACAAGGCTAAGTTCAAGGGAGGGACCTTAAAGCAACGTCTCTTTTCTCAAAGAAAGGCACACACGTGCACTCCCCCATTCGAAACCTGTGCCACCTTCTAATCCTTACCAACTATAGCATACCACATTATTATAAGTTCACTAAAACACTTCAGCTGGCCTAATACCCATAATGGTGGTGGAGTTCTAGATTTTGGGCACACAACCAGCCCGCAAATACTCCCAACATGCTATAATATTGTCTATTTTGAGCTAAATTTGCTTCTTCTTTTTTTTTTTAAATCGCACTGTTTATCCTTAACATAGATAACAATTAAATTTGTACGCGATGCTAAGGGTATGTGGTTTGATTTAACACAACATTGAATTATGTGACAAACGATGAAGTAAAATGAAATATAACAGATCTGATCGCGATGAGTATCGATCGGCCTCGGGTACTAAGAACCGAGAACAACCAACTGTGGCCGGATAATGAATAGTGAACAATGGTGAAGAATTTAGAAAGATGAATAAATGCTGTAATTATATTGCTTGCTCAATACATAGGTGTGCATGTAAGAAAACTCTGGCAAAAATAAATGGGAACCTCCTCTTTATATAGTAAAGGAGTCCTAACCCTAATACAAATCTAGGCACAAAATCCCTCAATAACTGATGGCGAGATCGGTGCCGAAATATCCGACAAGTGACGGATATTTCGGTCTTCCCCTTATGGTGATTAACTGCATTCCTATCGTATCCCGGCATCTCGTTCCAATTCGAGCTCGAGAACTCAGGACCTGGTGTGACAGTTTTGACTCCAACAGAGCCTAGTTTTTATGTCGGGAAACCGAGGAAATCCATGCCCTCGGTTTTACCCATATACACACACCACTATTAAGAGTTTTCTACATCTTAGTTATATGTTAGACTCTCAATCGTCTCATACACCTTAATTATATGTTGACTCTCAATCATCTCAGTTATATGTAATACCCTACACCTTAGTCATATGTTGACTCTCAATCGTCTCATACACCTTAATTACATGTTGACTCACTCATCTCAGCTAGCAAATTTTATTGTACACCCAAAAGTAAATACTTATTTAATTTTAATAAAAAATTTCAATTTCGAGAATGGAGTATCAAGTAACCTTTATAATAAATGCCTTACCTTGAGATTTTTTGGAGCAATACAATTTTAATCGTGCCCCTGAATAAATATTAAACACGATGAAATATAATTAAAAACAAACAATAAAGAACTTGGAGCTGTATAACATTAACATTTTTACCAACAAGCTATATATTCCAATACGGAAACAACTTTAATACACTTTATCGCAATTTATCCCACCTTTTGAAATTCTTTGTACTTTAAATAATACATCAACGCGTATTTGTTTTTTGTTTTTCTTTTTCGCCCTCTTAATATCAATTGGTACCCAAAAAGAGGCATATACCAAACCCGAGGTTTCGAAAATCTAAAAAAGAACATGAAAAAAAAAAAAGGAATCTCGATGTTTGCCGGTAGCCTGTAGCCCAACTCTATGATGATGACCGCGAACGCGTTACCGACTCAGCCAGTTTCCCGATTCTTTCGGCGAACTCAGGTGACAACTTCTTAGCCGGTTTCTTCTCCTTCTCGAGTCGATAATCAAACCCGAGTGCGTAAGATACTTCTTCGGAGCTCCACCCGGCTTTACGAAGCGAATCCGAAAACCGATCCGCTTTCACAAGGAGAGCATCTAAAACCGCTTGATTATCCAATAATATCATTTCACCTTCAAAGAAACCAGATGCTGAAACTTGTACTATCTCTTTCACATCTGATTCAGCCCACCCGCCTTCTTTCAAAACTGACCCGATGTTATCTACGTACTCGTCCACCCATTTAGGCATTTTGGACTTTGGCATTTCAAAGTACCTGAAAAAATATATTCATAAACTCTATGAACCAATGCTCTCTACATTACTCCGCAGTATGAAAATAGCCACTAACATACCTATAAATAGTACGAAATCTATTCCTATATAAATTTAACTACAAATTCTAAGTGTACATGAATTAAAACACTAGTCCATTCATCCCAAAATATGCGTCAACTCCCAAAATATGTGCAACTTTAGGAATTCAAGACAAAAAGTAGCAAGTGTTTTTAACTATTGCCTCATAACATTAAAGAAGTAGTCACTCAATTTTCAAAAAACATCTAGGCTAATTTAGTAAACTCGATGGACGTGAATTTTGGACAGTACCTTTCCGGTGAGGATGAACATGACGATGATGAATTCGAGCTCCTCCGCCGCCGATCTACGGCGGCGTCACTCCAGAACTCCACCCAACGTGGCGTCCGGCCACCGGAAAACGCATCAAGACTCCTTCTCGAGAAGTTGGTTGACGAACCAGCTGATTTTTCACTCAAAGAGCGTTGTTTTGATAAAATCTGAGGATCTGAGTTACTTTGGAACAATAAAGATGATTCACGATCAAAGAAATCAGATAGATCAAACCCACAGCAGAAAATCCGATTTTCATCCACGTAGAATATTGGGTTACCAGCTAAAGAAGGATTACAAGGAATATAACAATGGTTAAAAATGGGAATTAAAAGTGGAGCTCTTTTGAGTGCATTTCTTGCAATCTTGATTGCTTTTTCTGGATCATTTGGTCTAGGTCCCCAAGACTTAGACCAAAGAGCATTACGTGCAATATGAAAGGAAATAGCAGCTATGGGTAAGTCAATAGAAGCACGAAGATGGAACCGGGCCGGACCGGTTGAGCGCCAGTCAGGAAAACCCGGTCCGATTGGTAAACCGGCTGAGAGAACTGCTTTTAAGTCAGGTGGAAAAGCAAAACCAAACTCAGCTTCAGCTCTAGCGAACTCAACATCGGATAACCCGGTTTGGACATGGATATTAGAGGTTTTGAGATGAGATATAACTTTATCGGCAAGAGAAGAAAAGGAAAGGAGACTATTACGTGGAGGAACAGGAGTAGATGGTGAAGACGCAGCGGCTCTAGCGGAGAGACGGCGCAGACCGGCTAAGTGAGCCGGGTTCAAACCGGTCATTCTCCGGTCTACGTCAACCATTGTAAAAAGAACTGATCACAACAATAAACGGTATTCTCTTTAATGGAGCAAAAGGGAGTGTGGGTGAACGGTACAGAAGGTGAAGACAAGTGAAATTTGGAAAAAGGAGAAATTGAGATTTTGGATCTTAAAGAAAGGAAAGGATATTTATAGCAAGTGTCTGGAGTGGGGTCCCACTTTAAAGATTTTGGAAATAGACCTCTCTTTTTTTTTATTTTTTGTCTTCTCACTATACTTCATAATTTATGGAGGTGACACTTGATAGCATAGTTTTAGTTACGCCTTCAATTTAAATTGAAGTAACATTTGGAACTTCTCTACAACATTCTACATCTTTGGTTAAAAGTGATACTCCCCGTAAGTTTTTCTTTTTCTTGCTCCTTTCTAACTTCTAAGAGTGTTCAATTGTTTAAAAAAGAAAAGTTTTCGCACCCATCCACCCCAATTTAAATATCTCAACTGATTTAGTATTATTATTAAAATGATAGAATTTTTGGTGTGTAAAAACAGAGATAAAGTTAAATTTAAAGCAATTTCAAAGTTATTTGGAATAAAAGTGAATCTCAAAATATCATTTTTGTAAATATAATTATTAAAGGTACATATAAGTGTGAAGAAAATTATATGAGATCACAGTTCCATTTCGGGAGAGAAAAAAATTAAATTCTCTCTTCTCTTTTTCTTAAGTTTTGGTGTGCAAATTACTTGTTACCTCTACTAGTAAAATCTGTAATGATGAAACAAAGTAGAAATATGGTGAAATAATTAAGGTGCAGCCTGACAACCTAAAATATGATAATATAATTAATCTAGAATATGTGGGAAATGATTTGTAGTATTATATAGATCATGGGATCATGTTTTATTTTTCAGAAATGATTTTTCGCTAATTTGTGTTTTCAAAAATTACAAATTCCAACATGCAATACCATATTAACTTGGCAAAAGCATATAATTTACTTTGAATATTGTCTTACTAAAGGAGCCAGTGGAATCTATTAACAGCCAAGGCAAAAGAGAAAGTTGCAGCATTGAGGTCAATACTACTATAAGAGAGCCGCTTTTAGGGGAACGGCACGTTGTCTTGTAGAAGGAGGACCTATTTTGTGGTCCACTTGGAATTTTATTTTCTTCTAAAAGGAAAAATAGAATGCAACTCAATACTTTATCCATAAGCACTATTGATACTATTTTCCAAACAAAAAAAATGTAAATATTTATATGACCATATATCCCTCCGTTTTCAGTATTATTTTAACCAGACTATGTCCTTTACGAGAAGAGTTGAACTGCAAGTATTTATGTTAAGTCAAATTTTCTGAGAAGTTGAATAAAGAAACGGTTATATTAAAAAGAGTGAAAATGAATACCACTTTTGGCAAGACCTAAAAATGAATGTAATGAAATGCCTTATTTTAAATTTTGGATTGTTCAAAAATTGTGCTATTTTCCAGAAAGAAAAATACAGTAAATTTTACTAACAATTCATTCTATTTTCAAGTTCTATTATAAAGGTGAACTTTGTTACACTATTGGACCTATTTAATTTAATTACGTTTCAATTTAACTTTATCAACTGTACCCAACGGAGATGAGAGTCTAGATTGGAACAAATGAATAAGAAACAAATTACCATTGATTAAGTAAATGTAACACAAAGTTACCACAAAGGATTGCTAAGTATACATAAATGAATTCTATATATTTTTGACGCGCTAATTTCTAAGCAGTGGATTTTCCTCTGTATAGAAACTAGCTGTCAAGGGTAAAGTTAAAAAGAGGGAGTAACTTCCTTAGACCTTAAGATGAATAAAGAGAAGAAAATAGTTGACTATAAGTGTTAAAGCCCAACTTTTTTTTTTTTTTTTCTTCTTCCAACTCTTTCCCCTGTCTAAGATAAAGTGAACAGAAGAAGTGTGTAACGGACAAAGCCAAAGTAAGAAAAAGAGAAAGCCAAATTGAGTATATGCAAATGGATTATAAGTTTGAGTCCATTGCAGTGCGAAGTGTTATTTTATTAAATTTGGATATCTTAACTTGTAACGGCTAATTTAAACGAGTCGCTAGTCCTAGAATAGTAATTTTCATAATTCTAGACTCGAACGAGCTTTTAAATACAGGTTTGACGTGGACAATAAAGATTAGTCTAACAAAGTTCAACTTAGGCATAATACCTCGAGACCTCTAAATTTGATATTGTCGTATCAATGCATATAAACTATTTAATGTGGAAATTAAAGGTTCAAAAACAATTCACTTGAAAGTTGGTTTTCTTCTTCACTCTCATGTGCCTAAAAGAGAGTATTTATGCTCTTTATCATGTCAGCATCCTGGGATGAAATACTTAAGACAATAAATAGTTTAGATATGTAAAAAATAAATGATGTCGAGTTTAGAGAGTTCCGAAATATTATATTGCGCAACTTACTTTGAGATTGAAGTGTAGTTATTATCGTAGAAATGTTGAGTATTTTCTTGATTATCGTGGAGCATTTAATTGGGTGGTATATGTTAAGAAAGTTGGGTATACCGCTTGGGATTAATTAATTTGTAGAGTCGCTTTTGGGAAAGATTCACATGAAGTAGTTGATCATATGCAGGCACGAGATTACCATTAAGTATTAGCAATTCTCTAATCACCTAACCACCGCCCTTTGTAATAACTCCATTCACTCTCAAATTGGTCATCAAAATATAACAATTTTTTTTTTTTTTTTTAGAAGTCGTTGGATCAATGTTTTGCCTGACAGGAATTCACGTGCTCAATTTTTTAATGACGTCCAAGGACTTCAAGCATTTATGTTTTTGGAAAACTAAATCTAATAAGATGATTAGTTCTGACGTTAATTAAAAAAAACTAGCACTAACGGTTACTTTTCAAACAAAATATGTTCAAACATTGATCCAATTGACAACATCTCTTAGATGGGCGAAAAGGAAAAAGAAGACGTAAATCAGGCCCAAAAGTTTTACCCCTAGTACAATAAACCGAACGCAACTTTTATTAAAATAAGTTAAGTTGGTCCGTTAATAATGGCAAAAACATATACACAGTACATTTATTTAAGAATTTAATTGTACGTTAAAAAAAATTCAATTTGTTAGTAATTTGGCGAATACAAAAGCTGGTGAGCATTTCAAAATGATGGATGACAAATGGTTTGTTTTGCCTGCCACTACATGCAAGTCGCAAGATGTTGTTCATGTTTTTTCTATAACGTTGAAATTAAGATATACACCGGCTGTCGTTTCAAATAGAAGATATTTTTTTTTTCCATACTCAAGGTATATATAATACGCCGTGAGATAATGAAGAAATTATTGTCCAACTAGCATGTGGAGGAGGTGACATTAACATTTCGTAATTGTTTGACTAAGAAATCTTTAAGAAATATGATGGCCATTCATACTTGTCGTCTTCGATCAGACGTATAGTGTTGTTACCATAGTAAATTTGCGGTTTGAGTTAGTTACTATAGTAAATTTGTGGTTTGAGTTAGTTATACACTATTTGGCCCAAAGATTTGGTCAGTAAGCAGGTAAATAAAAGTCAACGTTTTGGTTGCCCGGTATATGACAAAACTGAGCCCACATTTCTTTACAAACCTGACTTTAATCCTTCTATATGTTAGAAAATTAATAAGTATAGCCACTCTGGTATCTTCAACTCTTTATGTTCAAGAAAGAGATGAAATGGAGGCACCATTTATAAATTTCTACTTATCAGATTTATCTAAAAGATAAGTATAGTTAACTGTGTAGACTAAGTGAGATAAAGAATATGCTACAAGAGGTTAATATATATCAATAAGATAATTTTCTTATAATATTAATATAAATTATAAGTTACGTATATTATCATAAAGCAATACCAAGTCCTTTTACTAATTAGCTTATTAATATGGACTATATGACGCGGGAAGTCACTACAACCAAATTATTCAATGGTTCTACTTTCTTCATTAAAGGATTAATTGTCACTTTCAGGGGGTCTACAAACGACGTGGGAGAAAAACTTTTTCATTTTTTTCCTGTTAATGTGGCTAAAACAAAGGTAATTGTAAAATGTAGACGAGTTCCTATTGGCTCGAACATTAGATTTCATAAACATATAACCATAAGTTGTAACAAATTTACGTAATATATATATATATATATATATATATATATATATATATATATATATATATATATATATATCTTATTGTTAATAATATTATTTTGTCCTACATTTAAGACTTTTACCTAAATAAAGCAGCACGCCTCTAACACATATTTTCACATAGAAAAGAAGAGGATTGAGTTAGCTAGATTTGTAGGACATAGGAAGAGCAGGTACGTAATATTCAATAAGCAGCACTTATGTCTCATGAGTCATGCCATAAGCTATGGGATTCCATGAAATGTCACAAAGCTGTAGTCAAAATCTATAACACAGAGAGGACAAAGAAAACTCTTTTATTTGGAAGAAGAGGACGAATCCTCAGGGTGGATGTATAATACAATTTATGAATTCGGCAGAATTCAGTGATTTTGGTACAAATGGTGTATTTGTGTTGAGAAGTCTACCTCATATATATAAATAATCTATTCCAAATTCAAGAACGATTCTGTCCTAGGATTCAAAATTTTATAATTTACAATTCTGAATCCGCCTCTGAGAGTCGATCTAATGGCCATGCATTAGGGGGTCCACTATGAATTTGATTTTGTGAGCTTGTGGAACCGTAGTGGGGAGCCATTGCTTCCTTGTCTTCCCCAGATCTAACCCTACTGTTCCCTTAACTTGTGGTTAGTCATTCTATCACAATTCCTTCATTTGCCATGCCTCATAGGGAGCCTTTAGAAATGCTGTCCCTTAACTGCCCCCAGCGATTAAAGATGGCGATTTCTCACTATGCATGTTACGTTGCTTTTCTTATTAAATTGTTATTTGGGTGATGCCGTTGATTAACACACGTAAGATAACTAGCTATATATGTGTGCTAGAGAACTTCTGATTTAGTAGGGATCGAATTATTGAAAATATGGCCAAATTAATATATTTCACCCTTGTCAATTTAGTTCGCAGGAATGCATCAATTTCTCATTGGAAAAGACAATGAACTTATAAATTGGACAACTTAAATCATTAACATGGCTTTGTGTACAATGTTGATCTTAAAGCTTCGGACTCCGGGGGATTTGAGGTGGTCGTAGAGGGAAATTAAGTAAATATCTTGTTTAATTAATTGAATCCACAGGACTTAACTTATTCTGTAATAATGATATATATTAATATAGACGGTTTTAGTGATAGTCGCATTCGTACAATAGTGAATTATTTGGTAGGTATACCTTTAACACAAACCCAAACTTTTTTAATATTAATAAAGACGAAAATTATGTAGAAAATTCCTATAGTTCCATGTGCTGCTTATAATTAACAAATTGCTTCATCAAGAGAACTTGGCTCTGTAGGAACAAATCTATCATTGACGATACCAGGAAAGCCGTAACATGGAAAGCCTAATATATATATTAAGAAGTCGATTTCGGAAAATAAGGATTGCGCTTCGTTACTCCACAATTTATTACTATAAAATGTATTCATCTAAGGATCATCAAGAAGCACTTGCTTGGATAATAATGATTTAATGTGAACATAGTACTAGATAGATAACCAGCCTAGATTAATAGGGACATCATAAAGCAACACAACCAAATGATGTGTTATCAAGTACTGACGCAAAGTTCTGAATATTATAACAATAATAACAATGATTACATAAAAATCAACTAAAGGTCAGCGAAGCGGGTGATAATCAATGGAATCACGGTTTAAATCTCAGCAGAGACAAAATCATTGTGAGTCGAGTTATGCAATACCTGCTATTGGTGGAAGCTAGCAATTGTTAAAGATATAATTAAGTAAAATAAAAGTGTGTTCCCTGAAAGAATTAGACATGCACATAAGGAGGTGTATTGAATACATAATTAAGTTAATAAAGTGTGTTCTCTCCGGCTAATTTCCTAAACTTTTAGATGTGATGTTCATAAAAGTTCAAAATCAACTACCTATGTATTGTAGTAGTAAAGATGAGCTCAAAATGATCCGGACATCACACTTATTAAAGAAAAAAATACTAGGAATATTTCCTAACCTAGCTAGTTGGAGTAGTGGCCGTCAATTTCAAGAGTATGGTAATACATCTTAGAGCCTTGTAGGTGGAACCCAGCTTTGATATGTATGGGCAATGTCAATGGCCCAAACTTGATAACTTCTGATGGACTCCTTTTCCACTATGAGATTAAAAAAATGGAACTTATAATCTAAAAGTAAATAAATACAAGTAGTACTCTTTTTGCTCCGCTCGTGTGGTGATTGCCTTTTGTTCTAATCTATCTAATGAAAGTTCTTTCTAGATATCTTACCTAAGAAAAGATAGGTACAAACCTATAAGTAAAAAGTATGGGGACCAAATAAAAGTTTTATGAGAATAGAAGATTAAAGTTTACAAATGGCAATCCCTTTCATTTCATTTATGGGATACCTTGCTTTTGATCGGATTGGAATAAAGCAAAGTTTTCATTTCAAAGTAAAGTTAATCTGCTAAAATATATAGATCTCGTGTGTGCACGGGAGATATACTAGAGATGCTATTACGTTTTTTCCTTTCTGATCATAACTTTGAAATACAAATGATGAAGGAAAGGTACCTAAAATGATAAAATAATAATAATCAATAAAAAAGATAACAGCTTTTGGGTAAGAAATTAAAGAGTACTCTCCTTTGAAAATTTCCATCAACCTCTTTTGCTTTGACGAAGATGCAAAACCCAAAGGGTACGAAAAGAATAATGGGTCGGGTACCATTTTAATTAGTTTTTATTATTTTGAATCATTCACATCTAGAGAAAGATATTTGGTGTTACTTATATTTATCAATGATGTCTTTTCAGGCACCATGTATATACTTTCTCCTTGCTCATTGTATTATGACTCTATCTAAATCATGAAACACGCGTAGACATAATATACTTATAAATTTATGTACAAGACATGCTCTAGATTAGACATGTAGCCAGCATGTACATGTCCATGTAATGTAAGGTGAAAACTTGATTTTTGCGAATTTCTTTTTACAAAATGTCCTTACAAGCTTTGCAAATGTATCCAGATGACCAATATTTTAATTGAACCCCTTAGTAGCTCTTTACCAAATTTGAATGTTGCAGCTATATGTTCATATCCCATTAATGCTTAATAAGAGTTGGATATATGCAGTGAAAGCTTAAGTTTGATGACCAAGAGAGTATAATCCAACATGTAAAGGTGAATAGTTGTTTGACTAAGTTAAATCCTTTAACAGATGATGTATATTCATACATATCACTACGACAAAATATGCTTTTAGCGGTAATTAATTTGCGGCAATAATTTAATTGCTGCCGCTAATTATATTCTAATCAATTATTAATGCGTCTAATACAAAACTTTAAATTTCTAATAATAAATGTCGCTAAAGGCTTTAGCTTGATCTAATGGATTAACCAATTCTTTGATAAATATTTTTGTACAAGAATAACTATTACCGCTAAAAGAAAAATATATTGCCATTAAAAACCTCTTTTGGTGTAGGGCATGTTGGCTTGAATCATACGTAATACTGAAGCTGATTTTTGGGTACCACAATCATGTGGTCGATAGGCACGTAAATTAAAGTCAACGATTTGGTTGCTCATCAGTAAATGGACAAAAGTGAACTCACGTTTCTTCGCAAACCTAAAATTGACAAAATACCGTTACCGCCAATACTTTCTGTGAGCTACCAATGGAAAGGTAAAATATAATATTGGACACTTTTTACTTAGCTTTGCATGGCCTGGAAGTCACTGCAACCAAATTACTCAAATAGTTCTTCGTTTCTTCATTTACGGATGTGTCACCTACATGACTTCACTTTTTCCCCTCTTCGTTTGTTATCATGTCCTATTAATCCTAAAGGCATTGGATGGACACCATATATATTGACAGAGAAAAAAAATAACTATATCTAATTAAATTGAAACTAGCACTAGAATAACGTGTTTTAACCATTAGGTTTTTCTAACTCCAAATCTATCTTTACTTTGATCGGTTTTTTTTTTTTTTATTATTGTTATTATTATGAACCAAGACCGTGAAGTGTTTTCTTGCTTATTGGGTAAAGGTGAGATCTAATTAACCCAAGGATCTCTTGTCTGCTTGGATGTCTTACATATATATGACTTTGCCAAATAAAGCAGCAAATGATATCTAACGTAACACAGATTCAGTTAGAAAACAAGAGTAGTGGATTAGCTAGATTTGTATGACAAAAGGAGAAGGCAAGTATTCGACAGCCCTCATGCTACTATGAACTATGTAAATCCATGAAATTTCACAAAGTAAAGTTGTAGTCAAGGTCTACAACCCAAAGGAGACAAGACAAAACCCTTTGCAAAGAATTTGGAAGAAGAAGATAAAACTTCAGTGTTTACATGGCCATGCATTATCCATAGGGGTCCATTTAGAAAGACCAAAATCACCTTGTTTCATTTTGAAACCAGCTTGTGGAACAATAGTGGGAGCCATTGCTTCCCTGTCCTCCCAAATCCTATACATATTTGTTCCCCTTAACCTCTGATTGGTATTCTGTCACTTCATTCATTTGCCTCTACTTTGAAGTACAACGATTGTGATTTATCACAATATTACGTTGCTTCTCCTATTCAATATCATCATTTATGAGATAATTGATTAATTCACACGTAAGTACTAGGGTAGAGAGCATTTCATTATTGAATGATTTGAAATTATTGCCAAATATGTGTCACCCTGGCCTAATTATTAGTTAACAAGCATGTTTCTCTTTCTCATCGGAAAAGACAGATGAATATAATTCGACCACTTATAATTTAAATCTTTCAAGGGGAAATATATTGGGTGTGATCTATTAGTGAATTATCCATGTATTAAAATTCGCATAACTACTATGCTTGGTGGAAGTTTAGTTTCTATGTATAAAATTCAACACACCAAGTATACAGTGTTTGGTTACCAGTTTACAATCCTGCATAACTAATATATGTATAAGTTATCATGGGGTAATCTATGTATTATTTTATGCAAAGTAGAAGACGGAATAATTAAACCCTACATAACTGCATAAGTTATCATGGGGTAATCTATGTATTATTTTATGCAACGTAGAATATGGAATAAGTAAATCCTACATAACTGCATAATTAACTCATGCATTTTTAATACCTGCATAACTCTTACCAGCAATCAAGCAACCCTGTAAGGCTTCGTTTTAGTACACCACAATCCTTAACTTTTTTGGCTAGTATTTTAATGACATTTTAATCATTTTATCATAAAAATAATTATCAACATCGGTTTACCAAACACACTAAATGTGGTATTATCAGTTTCAACTCTTCTATCCAAATATGTAACTGTTTATTTATAAAATTAGATTTAGTACTTGATAGTTATCATCTACTTTTAATCAACTAATCCAAAGAGGCTCGAAACTATCAAATGGGATGTGTCTGACAAGTTACCAAAGTAAGCAAAGATCCTAAGTTCAAGTACTTTGAGGCAGGGGCAGAGCTGCACTAGGTTGAACATCTCTGTCACGTAAAATTGTACTATGTATATAAGTAAAATTTTATTATATTTCTGGATATACGGTAAAATGAACCCCCTTCAAACAAAGAAGGAGTTAGTCCAACCGTTAAGGGTGTTCAAAATGCCCTAAAGATTGTAGGTTCGATCCCCTACTTGCTCGAGACAGACCAAATGCGAGTCCGTTGCATTTTGCACCCCTATCATATGCCTTCTTTTGTAATTTGCACCCTATCCTATTCATTTTAATGATTTTCACCCTAACCTCCTTATTTTCTTGCAAAACAATAATATTACTCTTTTATAAGAAAATTCAAGAGGGACAAAATAGGAAAATATAAATAATAATAATATTTTTTATTTCTTAAAATTATTTTTTACTGTTGGAGGTAATTAAATTAAACTGAAATCTTTGTCTGTTCCAAATTCACTTGCCAATAGCGTAAAAACGTACAACACGATTAATTGAATCCTAATTCGTTGGAATATTTAGGTAGATTGATAAGTTGGTTCATGCTTATGGTTGAATCTTAAATAGAAATTTGCTTCGATCATTGATTTCTATGTTAATGAGATTTGAGTATCAACGAATCTAATGAATCACCTGATAGATTATGTTTTGCATCATCTGAGCTTTTCAATCGGAGTACTGAACAGTTCTTAAATAGTTTGTCTTTTAAACACATGGCTCTTCGGTTCAACTTGGCACGAACCAAGAATTTATCGACATCCTCGACTTATATATTGTATGTCGAATTCTATCGACCAAATACAACCCATTAAGTGTTGTTGCGTCTTCTCCGTTGCGCATTATCAACTAGAAAGGCATTTAACTTCTCCAAGCTAACCTACAAACAATTTCTTTGGACCTGCAATCAACTGCCAATTATATTATAACTTACTAGAGGGTAAGGTTAAGTGTTGCAGTCACCTCGTAGTTAATGCAGTGGCCGTCAATGGATCCATTTCTATTTCTCGGGCAAGCAAGAATGTAATGAATAAAGTATACTGTGATTGCTTCTGTTCTTAAAACAAATCTTCACTAATTTCCTCCCAACAAACAAACTAATAGAACACTGATATTGAGTACACGTACGGTAACATAAGGTAATTTTGCTTTGGAAAGAGACCAGTCTTTTTTTTGTTTTTTTTTTAATTTTATGCAATTTCTTTTGGGTTTTTATTTGTATTTTTCCTAATTTACCCTCCTGAAAATTTTATAAAAGAGTGGTTTTATTGTTTTGCAAGGAAATAAGGAGGTTAGGGTGCAAATTATTAAAAAAAATAGGATGGGGTGCAAATCACAAAAGAAGGTAGATGTTAGGGGTGCAAAACGCAACGAACTCACCAAATGCTGGCTTCATTTACTCATTTTTATTAATAAAAAATGGAGTATTCTATGGTTTGAATTACGTCACAATACATGGCTTTTAGAATAATGATCTTATTTTTTAATAAATTTATTTTAAAAAGGGGAAAACATTTTTTTTTTAAATAGAACAACAAATTTTCTATGCCTTAGCTAATATTAGGTAGTTAGATTTAAAATTTTATGTGCACCCACTCATCAATTTTTTTTTAATTATTTACTACTTTAAGATTTGAATACCCTTAGAAATCTTTTTGGCTCCGCCACTGCTTTGAGGCAACTCATTATTAAAAGGAAATCAATAGATACATAATCAAGTAGAGATGGTCGCATTTGTACACGACTAGAATCATGTGATATGGCGGACTCGAACACACTTGCTATATTTCTTTATCACAATATAGATTAATGAATAAATAATTAAAGAAAAAAACATCTTAAAGTAATTCACCCTTGCATGTGCTTCATCAACCGTCCTATAATTAACTAATTGCTTAATCAAGAATAGAAGTCTCATAGGCTCTATTGGAACAGCCTATTCAATAGAAAATTAAATACCATCAGTAGGAACAATGGGTCCTTAAAAGCCTAACAGAAGTCGTTTTACGGAAAATATGGACTGCCCTTGGTTACTTGATTATTTTATTAGAAAAGTCACAGGCTCAACCATATGAAAGGCTTAGATAAAAGGTGATCCTCCTGAAAGCAATTGATTACATATTTATTTAATGGGAAAGCATATTAGATAGACAACCAGCCTAGATTAGTAGGGTAATACAAAACAACTCAACAAAATGATGTTTTATTAAGTAAAGGAATTGGGAAGAAAAGTTTCTAATTATATAACAATATTAGTTAACGATAATTACATAAAAGATTTCGAAAGTAAGTCTATAGTGGCTGTCAATTTCGAGATTGCTAACACATCATACTCGTACATTGGTAGAAACCAATTTTGATATGTCTAAAGGATCATAATTTAAAACTTGTAATGGAGTTAAGCAAAGGAGGAATCATTTTTCCATTTTTTATTTTTTTTTTGGCTTTTCCACTGTGGAATTAAAAAAATGGATTGATAATCTAAAAGAAAATACTACATAGTACCCCTTTTTCTCCGCTCGTGTGGTGGTTGCCCTCAGTTCTTTAATCTTCTATTGAAAGGCCTCTCTAGATGACAAGCCAAGTCTCTGTCATTGGCCTTGAAAAGAAAAAAAGATGACTAGCTAAATCGTGATAGGTGCCCTAGACCTCAAAGGTTGTGGGAACCAAATAAAAGTTGTATGACAATAGAAGACTAAAGTTATACAAAGGGGGAATCACCTTCATTTAGATTAATGGGGATCACAGGGATACTTTGCTCTTGATCGGATTGGAATAAAGCAAAGTTTTCAAATCAGAGTAAAGGTTCCCTAAAACAAATCACATTATGTGCTGGGGAGATGCAGTTACATTGTCCCTTTTCTTTCTGATTTACAGCTGTGAAAGAATGAAAAAGGAAAGCTACCCAAACAAAAAAAGAACGAACTATAGCATAAAGGAATATCTTTTGGATAAGAAAGAGTATCTTACAAATTTCATCAACTCACTATGCTTTGGTGAAGATGCAAAACCAAAGGATAAGGGATTAGTCTGAATCATTTGATTGTTAGACAGAGATCTTAGTTAGTAATTAAATCCATCAATGATGTCCTATCAAGCATATAGTTATCAGAAATTGATGCTGAGTTGGTTTACGTCATTCGTGGCTGGCACAAGCACACAAATAAAATCACCTACAGTCTCCAATATTTTTCAATAGTTCCAGTCTGACAATATGATCCAAAATATCTAACTACACACCCTTTCCCCATGTCCTGTCAACCCGTTAACAAACACCACACATCTTGGCCTGCCAATGGCGCGATCTACGCTTGCTTTATCCGATATATAGTTAGGTTGATGCCTCCTTCAAAATGGTCTTGCGTCGTTAACGATATAAACATAGTTTAACCGCAGGTCACATTCTAAACATCATTTACAACTAGTTTTAATCATTACAATGCCAATATTATATCGAGGTTACTGGCGTGAATATCAAAATTTTAGGACTTATCTCTCTTCTTTTGTTCTTCCAAAGGGGAAGCTACCAGTCTTCAAGGCCAAAACTGTGACATTTTTGTTACGACTTTTATCTAGTAGATTCAAAGCACCGAATTACAACAAGATACTACACATTCTTTCTTTTTTGTCTGCAAGCTTCTAACCTAATCTCATCTAGTTCTTGTTTTGAAAAAATTATGACAGTTAAAACCTTTTTCCATTTCTCAAAGGGGTGCCACTCCGTCATCTTCATGACAAAGATGCAATGGATCGGATCATAATGCACTTTAGCCGACCACCTTCATTCCAACTATTTTCTAACCTGGGTAAATCCTTCAAACACATTACCGTTCTCATGTGACATCAACCTCCTGTATCTTAAACATTTCTTATTCTGGGGCTATGCTTAGTTCCCGGAGCTATACTCTATCCCGAGAGCTCCGAGGATTGCAAACTAGTTTGCGCGGCGTGTTGCATGTACACGCACTGGGATCTGACTCGGGATTCAATTTCAGATAATTACCTAAAAATACAATAGTATCTTGATTTATACATGCATGCATGCTTGTAGAACTTCAAGCTCACCCAAACCTATTCTTTCGCTAGCTAAATCTTTTTCCAGCTTTTGGTAATTCACTTGGTAAAACATGTAACAGGCACAAGTTCTGGTATTGATACATTATCCTAAAGGAGCTCAAATAATTTAATTATCACGCTAAATATCCTCTAAAAGTTTAGAAGAAACCAAAAACAAATAAACACAACACAGGAATAAAACATCACACCATCAACCCAAATTCTGCTTCAGCATGAGTTTAGCAGTAACAATACAGCAGTCATATTTTTTTAGTTGTAACAATACAGCAGTACCATATACCGCACACAGTTTAACACTCGTTCACCTTGATCAGGTTTATGCATCCAGTCATGCCTGAAGTATCAGTATCTCGATCGCCTCCTGCTGCAATATCAGCTCATGTAAGTCATCTAGCACATCAAAACAAAATGGCAAAACACGCAATTGAAACTCACCGAGGTGAACGAGACCGGGAAATGGAACGAGAAAGAGAGTGTGAACTAGAGTGAGAACGCGAAGGCGAATGTGAATGAGAGTGAGACCGAGTGCGCGACCGTGAGTGAGACCTTGAACGTGAACGATATCTACGAGAACTCCTTTCTCTGCTTGGGCTCCGGCTACGTCGATGCCTTCACCCATTTCAAATAATTCAGTCGTTAGCAGTGAAAGATAATAATTTGCAGAGACATGACGAGAAAGTCAACCAAATCTTAAAAAAAGAAAAAATCAAACAGAAGAATAACACTGCTAAATATTGTTCAATTTAAATACCGGACTTTTTTTTTGGGGGGGGGGGGGGGGGGTAAAGTAAGCAAATTGATTCAGAAAGGCATCAAGTAGATGCAAAGTTGCAGAAAGAAATCTAAGCTTCAAACATATAGCTACATGAAGCCAACAAAACCTATGCTACCTTACAAACTCTGCTAAGTAAGAGTCAAGGAGCCAACAAAATCCAAAAAGTTATCAACACTGTTTACAAGAGTATGGAAATGCCAACTAAACAAACTAATGAAGCAGATTCCTTTCAAAGAACTGGTAGGAGTTGAAGCATAACCTGAGAAAGAAAAGATTTAGTAATACATAACAGATAATGGTTTGTGGGGAAGCACAAGATGAGCTGTTGCCTAATAGCAGCAATGTGACAGCGGAACTACGGAATTTTCTTCTAAAATTGTTTTCTGTTAGTTGGCAATGTTCGAAGCTTCTTCGGTGCTAAAAACTAAGGTACAAGAGACTAGGAAATATCCAAGTGTTAAGAGGAACCAAACGCTTCAGAAGGATTGGAGAAGTCTTTTGACTACAAGTGTCAACTGGGTGGGGGTCAAATGGGAAGGTTAGTTCAATATAGATTAGCAATGGGTCATAACTCAACTAGTCCAACTCAAATTATAAATAGGGCACTACATCCATGCCCGTGTGTCAACAGAAACTGCAGAATAATGCATCAATCAACAATTATACAACCACATAGTTTGATGACTTTGATCTGCATTCCCCATAGAATGCAAGCAGTAGCAATAATGTTCTCTCCCACTTCCTTGACACTTCCTCTATCCCACTTCACATGACATTAAGTTAATAGGGGAGAAATAATTTTGTTCTTTCACTAGAAATTTTTTCAAACATTTGAAGTACTTTAAATCATAAAACTTCATTTTCTAATATGTTTATGTAGCTTTAAATCAGAAAATTAACTTCTAAAAGAATAAGGAATTAATGGCCAATTCACACTAAATCTAGGAGTAAATTGTTACAGTGAACCAGAAGTTATTCAGGAGCACAAGTTCTTCAGGAGGTCTCCAACAAATGAAACAAAGGACTGCTTAGATAGTTAAATCTCCGTCTTAACTATAGGAATTCCTAAACTTTAGCAGTCTCAAATAAACCAACTTTTTCTACTTACAATTTTTCTCGAGTTTGTTATGAGCTCAAATGTGACCTTTTTTTTTTTTTTTTTTTTTTTTTTTTTTGGGGTGAAGTAAACAAATTTCATTAGAAAGGCATCAAGTAGATGCAAGTTACAGTGAGCTCAAATGTGACTTCTTCATCAGACAACAACAAATGTGTTTTAAAAGAAAACAAACAAACAACTTCAAGTAAGCAAATGCTTACTCCCTTTTCACTCCAATACCCCCACTCCACCCCCACCACCAAAAAGAAAAAGAACAAGAAAAAGAGAATGGTCACAACAACTCCGGCAAGACAATGCTTACTTCTGACAGATTCAACTCTCCTACACATCAAGAACAGTATAACAACAAGGATGAGTATTAGTACCTTCGAGGGGAACGGCTGTAACTTCTACTACGGCTTCGGCGGCGATACCGACTTACTCGGCTTGTCTCTGCTAGCTTTTCAAGCCTCTGTTTCTCTTGTTCTCTTTTCTTGGCAATTTCAATAGCTGTATCTTTCTTGACTGCAAAAGGCATCATTTTAGGTAAAATGTACAACGCATTGCACGCAACAATATGACCCACACAATCAAACAAAAAGAAGAGAGACGAGATCTTTTCAAATAAAAAAATGAAGAGGCGTGAGGTCCTCATTCTTGTTATATTGCTGCATGCAGCACATTACAGAAGACAAACAGTTTACTCCTCGGATGCACATGAAGTAATGTATACTTTGTTTGTTCAATTGTTTGCTCATAATCCTCTTAAGTCGCTCCTGAGGTGTTTCCTTCTTTTCACCCTGCTGCTGTTTAGAGAGGCTTGAGCTACTAGTTGTCTTGTTTAACTTTGATAGTGCTGAGGATGCACTGCCAAGACCAGAAAAAGGACAAATAAGTAACTAGCTTGTTTTTTAAGGAGAGCAAAATTGAGAATTTAATCGCCCTCATACACTTACAAGCACAAAATAAATACATGGGGGAGGGAAAGAACAAATAGTCAAATAGATAGAAAGTGGAAAGGTGTAAAAGACATACCTTGTCGGTGTTTTCAACATTTGGCCACCCTTATCCTTATCAATAGATACCCCAGATGCAGGATCTACATGGAGGGCCTCAAGAATACGACCAGTTGATGGCCTGCAGAAAAGTGAGATTTTAAACAAGACTTGTTTCGTGTTATCATGCAAATTGAACAGCATCAAGTAAGTTCAATTCAGGGGAAATGAGCTTCAGATCGGAAGCTTGCTCCCTCTTCCCCTTGACAGTTATTCGAACACGTGTAAATGGTGATATATTCTAAACCACATTAAGTTCCTCAGCTAACAAATGGATGAAAAGCTGCAGCAGAGAAAAGACTGTCCAATCTAGCTTTGCAAGAATTAAAGGTGAAGTGCTCCGACCGGTTCAATGGATCAGTTCGAGACGCAGGAGACGGTGGTGGAGAATATCCCTCAATTTTAGGCTCATTTTCATCAGCTGCGCCACCAAATTCAGTAATATACTCTATCTTCGGAGTTCTCTCCTTGCCTTGGTAAATATCATCAGATTTTCCTCCACGTTCGTAGCGCCTTGAATGGGGAGGCGAGTATGACAGAGACCTTGACCTGGATCTGTGCAGATGGAAAAAATGATTAAACCAACATTAGACAGACCACTGGGCATGTAAAAAGTGCATAAATAAAATACCAAAGATAACAAACCTTCTGGAACGTGAATAAGCTTCGTATGTCGGACTTCGTCGAGACTCACTGCATAAAGAAAGAGGAAAAAAGAGAGTGAGTGAGGGAACAAATCGTACAACTGGGCTTTTGACCTGCTCTTTAGTATACAAGAGTAAGTGTTATAGATGCAAAAGAGCTAAGAGTACCGATAGGGATCATGATGGAGAACCCTACTCCCAGTAACACGGGCTGCTTCTCTTTCCCTCTCCCTTTCTAATTGAGAAGCCTTTCTTCTCTCTTTGCGACTAAGCTTCCTCTGCAAAGGTATGATTAGTATGACAGTATACCTAATTTAGCAACAATTAAGTCCCACATAAAGACAACTTACTATTGCAGGATCTCCCTTGATTACTTCTCTTTGCCTCCTTTCTTCCTCCTTAGCCTTTTTGTCCATGTAGACAAGCCACCCATACCTTTTCACTCCATAATCTTTGGCAATTGACTCCATCACTTCATCGTTGCTATCATCACTGTTAAAATCTTCTTCCTCATCATCATCCTCGTCATCATCACCATCTTCTTCGCCATCTGAAAAGTGAGCTTCGTCTTTTCCCTCTCCGTCGTACGAAAAACCCACTTGTGAATACGAGCCCTTGCTCGCTGAAGGCTGAGAAAGTTGAGGTCTGCAATACCAAGAATTTTAGAAACTATTTAATGTAACATCCCAGTTGAGAAGTGTCATATCACAGAGTTGAAAAGTGTTGTATCACAGAGTTGAAAAGTGTCATATCACAGAACACCAAGAAAACCCACAAACAAATAACAAGTTTCAATTAATCGCAACATACTTGCAGAAGAAGCCAATCAAGACACTAAATATTACCAGCACAACTCTGTACCAACTAATAATCTCTATAGTGAACATTTCATTAAGTATCAACATGATAATACCCATCTACAGAAGTATATTTTTGCCTTCACATTACAAAAGCTGACAAAGAGTGAGACGAAAAAAGAAGTACCACTTGTGAGAGTCAATAAAAACTATAAATTATATTAAACAGGAAATGCAACACACAAACATGATGAATATTAGAAATCTAGGCTGTAGAATATAAGAATTACACGCAAATGTTCTCTTTACTTTTTACACAGAGTGATTTTCATTACTAGGAACATTAATAACAGACAAAGTAAGAAGTCAATTCTTCAATTTTCCTAATAACCTAAATAATTTTATTAAAGATGGGGAAGATACCATAAAAAAAATTAAAAAATAAAAAATAAAAAAAACAAGTAAAGAACCTATATCAAGATATTTCTACTAGAAACTCAATCTTCTATATAAATAGGAATCTCATGGGTGCACCGAAGGCAAGACACAAGAGGCTACATTTCAATTTTACAAAATCATTGTCAACCCCTACAAACGCTGTCCAATTTCTCTCTTTCTATATCACCCACAGAGGGCTAATGGAGCAACATCCCATGCCCTCAGTGTCCCGTTCCTCTTTCCAAATGCCAAACTGTACAACACTTCCTTCAAAGAGTTATTTAATATCTTTGAGTCAAGACTAACTATCAACTCTGAACAAAAAAGAAAGAGCGACTATCAAGTAATTAAATACTAAATAGTAGTTACTATGTTGTAGACGACAACTGTAAACAAACAAAGTTCAACAAAATTCACAATGCTACACAAAATCTAAATGCAGTGATCAATAAGTCTGCATCAAATAATTGAACCTAAACCGTTTTCACTTTGGGACAATGCCATCAAGAATATTTTTCATTTTAGAAAGCTCTCATGTTTGCTTCTTCCCTTTCTTTTCTATTTATCTTCGCAGAGTAGGGGGAGCGGACAACTAAAAGACAAAAGACCTAAAGTGAAAATAAGGAGAGAAAATAGGAACCTGTCAGAGCCAAGAAGTGCAGTGGTCTTAGCCTCCATCTCCTGATTAACATGCTCCATACCCTCTTCGTCCTTAACTGTCAATACATAATGTTAACTCGGGCAGTGGAATGGTCTCCCAAAAAATAGGCAGAATTATTTCTAAATGCCTCTATCCTATAATGAAAAGTAAAATGTAAGGATAGTCAAAAAAACCAAAGAAGTACCGACATCCTCTACGCCGATGCTTAATTAAATCCCGATAACGCTGAAAATTAACAAACTCTTCTAGTTCTTCCTCTTCGTCTGTTCTTTGTGGGGCCCTACGATGTCGGGAACTAGTATCTCGAATAAAATCAAGAAGAGCACGCCCATCAAATCTGTAAGATGATAGTCAAAACGTCAGTCAGCGAAATCTCGTACGACAATCGGTAGTCTATCATCATAAGAGTTGTGATTAAATACACTGGGTATGTAGTAGTAGTTGTTTACCTGTCAATCAATATGTCGTGTTTGCCATTCCAAGGTATCCTGATAGATATAGAAAGAAATTAGGTCATGGAATTGATATTGAAATGTTTAGTGTATCAGGGAAAAAGGCATACAGGCCTTGGTGATCCTGGGTGGCGTGATAAAGAGCGTCGTCGCGATAAATACGAGAACGAGAGCCGATAGCTTGAATGGATTGTTGAGGATCGCCACGTCGTTTAGCCAGGAAGATAGCGCGTCTCTGAGCTCTCTTACGAGCAGCATCCATCATATCGTGCACTTTCTTCTCCGACCTTCGAGCTTCGTGCCACATCTTCAATCCCAATTCCAAACCCTAATAATAACACTTTGTTTTTTCTCTGCGATTCATTGCTCTTTTAATATATATATGGAACTACCATCATGTGATAATCACGTGCGACACCAATTAATTTGTTACTTCACGACTAATTAATTTCACCAGCTTACTATTTGTATCTGTCTATCTTCTATATTATAATAATATTAAATTCAAAAGTCTCATTTTATTTTTTTAAACACGCATTTAATTAAATACTAAGACATTTAAACGTAAGGACGGAAGGAGTAAGATTTATGGAGACTCTAGAGATGTTTGTCTTTTTATATCTTTTCTTTGTCATGGTTAAAGTGAAGACGGGTTAATTCACTTTTTATGAGCTTCATCTATATCTCTTCTCTAATAATGTCCTTACATCATCACCTCACCAACATTAATCATTTAATTCACTCCAACATTAATCATTTAATTCATAATTAATAATTTCTGTATGCACTATTTAAAAGGAAATAAAAAATATTTAATTTTTTGCGCTATTAGGAGGGCTCTCATGTTAATGACATGTAATGAAGAAAATTTTCGTTACAAATCTAGGAACTCTTAGGAAGGAAAGAGACAAGTTATTGCTCTCCCTATTTAGGGGTCGTTTGTGTATAGGGTAAAATCTGACATTACACTAGCAAGAGATGGTGTTGACACGTGACAAGCAAAGACATTTAGGAAGCAATTGGTTCGCGAACCCGGAGGAGACTATTCCTTCCGTATCCATAGCAATGAATCCGAAGCAATTGCCACAAAACGGTTATGTGCTTCATGCGTTACATTACTGATTCGGATATGCAGTTAAACTTTACGTTCTTGCAATTAAAGTACCATTTATTGATCACTATTATCCATAATGAGAGAGCGATTCACGGACTCCTGCTGGAGAATTTGTACGTATAAAAGGAGCCCAACATAAGTGTTAGAAGGCATCCAATTCTAGCTTTACAATTTACACTTTACGCATTCTAGCGAATCGTCTTACAATTTATCTACTTTTTCTAGATCCATATTGTTCTTTAAGATTGAGTATTCAACCGAAGTCATCTTCACTGTGAGATTCCTCCGAGCTCATGCGACCCAGGCTTAATTTATTATATCGCCATTTATATTTACTTGATTTCATTGTTTATCACTTGGTATTTACTTTATATATAACAAATCCATCCACATATCCATTAAATTTCCGCTAAACAAATTCATCCGTACCTTTTGAAGGTAAAAAGTTTGGTAGGAGGTAAAACATAATGCATACATTAGCTTTGTATATTACTAATACCTTGTTCGGTACACTTTTTCAACCTATGCACGATTAAGACAAGTATTAGTTATACGCGTATTTGGTATTATCCTATGTATAACCAATAATACAGAGCAAACCATGGTATTAGTAATGCAAGGGTTTTTAGATGCATAAGCACGGCTAAAGACACAATTGCCCCTGAAATCTCTCGAAACCTTCTCTAATTATTAAATTGGAGGGTATTTTTGTAAATAACCAATTTTTTAAAATTATGCAATGCATGTTATTTTTAATACACCAAACCAAATAGTGGATAAAAATAACTTAGCATAACTAATGTCAGCATTACTAATACTAGCATTATTCTTATACACCCTACCAAACAGCCCCTTAGTGATATATTATAGAAGACTCTCCTTTATATAATTGAAATTATACTAAAATTCTTTGTTTCCCTCTAATTAGGGAACTTTGGAATATTGACAATTCTTGTCAATAATGTGCTAATGAATCAACTATTTTTAAAGTTACAAATGTATACTGCTATTATTCTATTAAATAATGTATTATATGTTTGGTATACACGTGCAACGCAGGTGACGAGAAACTAGTAGTATAATAATTGCGAGAGAATTGTATTTTTAGTCCCTCAATTAGCAATTTTTTTTTTCTTTGTTAAACGGGTATTTTATTAAACAACTAAGCTGTTACAACCGGCCGACGAGGTGCACAGTTGCTATCCTAGATAGCAAGAACATTAAGGTTACCCAGATTAGCTAGACTATTATACATAGTTAAAGATAGTAGTTTAGTAGATGCCACTCCTCCTTTTATCTTCTTTCAACTTGCGGGAGGTGCTAACAAAATAGATAGTTGATTATATGTTTCAAGCTCAGTACCCTGCCTTGACAAAACATCTGATAACTTGTTTCCTTCACTGAAGTTATATCGGATCACTGGACTCCCCAACCTCCTCAGCGACCTGCATGAAGCAAGAATAATATGATAAATAGGTTGTGGTTTCCGTAGCACTCTAATTATTTGATAAGCATTCATCTATAAAATGCTAATTATGCAATATTAGTTCTTTGATTATCCTTTATGGAATATGCGATGAATCTTCCTTCCCCTTTTAGAGTTTTCGTAGAAGTATGTATAACTGTATAGTAATGTAGTGGTACTTCCCGATAAAATAAGTTAATGCATACTTGAAAGTTATGTGGTTCTCTCCTCCTTAGTTGTGTCTCTTTCTTGTCTTCTTTTATTTTAGTTAACTAAGAAAGGTGTCGTGACTTGCTGCAGTTATTAAAAATATCGATTAAATTCACATAGTCATACAAAAAAGTACTAAGTTTAGAAAATAATTAGTAAGCTAAATAACGAAATTAGAATATTATTGCCTCTTTACTATGCAAAAACACACGTATAAATAGCTTACATTCGAAAATTTATAAATTTTGTTTATTCATATCAATACTTACATGTAATGTATGGTTAATTACATAGTACCTGTATAAGTTTATTTAAGTTTTAACTAATAAAAAAGATTCAAAGATTATTAAAATAAAATCTAAACTTAATTAAGAGTTCCATAATTTCATCTTAAAACTACTAATTACACAAATAAAACACATTCAAATTATTGTTATTTGTATACCGAGAGAATATACATGTAAAAATTATTAGTTGTAAATTTTTTTGGTTGTTAATGTTCATGCTCAAAAATATTTAGAGCCTGTTTGGATGGGCTTATAAACTGCTTTTCACTTTTATAACATAAGTTCTTTACATGTTAAGCAAAACGGCTCAATTATTTGTTCGGCTTAATTTAAGCACAAAATGGCTTTAAAATTTAAGTTACAATAAACACTCAAAAAACCTGAAAACAACTTATAAGTTGTTTTCAGCAACTTATAAGCCAATCCAAATGGGCTCTTAGTGTTATATCCCGTATTTTTGTACGATGAATTATTCGTAAGCTAATCGACATAAGTCCGAGGACAAGATTATTTTTGGATATACGACAAGGACTTTTAATCCCCGATTTTAATTAGTGCACGATTTGCTTATAAATTTCAAATAGCATAGAAATATTAGTGGAGATTAGGGATTAATTAACCATGATTAGATTATTAAGTGGGGATTAGTGATTAATTAAGATTAATTAAGTTAATTAGACCACTAAGTGGGCCCCACAAAATGTGGCTGAATCTGATTGGTGCTTGGTTGAGTGGGACACATGTCATTATGGTTGGACACATGTCCTTATGGCTGATTGCATATATAAAGAGGTGGATGACTCATTTAATTATAATCATCTTCATAATTCATCTTCATCTATCTTCACAATTGTTGAAAGAAGTACTCCACCAACCAGCCATGGCAGCTCACGGCCATGGCATTCACAACCAACCCCAAATGAAAAAGGAAGAGAGTTATAAATCCCTATGGTGTTCTAGTGATTCAAGGAGGCAGCCATGGCTGCCAAAGCTCACGGTCAGCCTAAGAAATTAAAAGGAACAAGAATTTTGATTCCATAAAAGTGTTCTAAATGTTCCAAGGAGGCAGCAAGATTAGAAGTTAAAGTTGAAGAAGGTGAAGTGGGCAAATGGTGCAAGTTATTGTAGGGCTGTCCTAATTAAATTGAGGTAAGATTTCTTCTTTTGTCATGAAATTGGAGTTAATGATGTTGTAATGGAGAGATTAATTTGTATTAAGTGGAATTGGAAGTAAGAAAATTGCATGATTGATATTGGCGTTGAAATGGACAGAATTGGAGTTGTTCAAATTAGGTTGGGTTTGATTGTTGTTATTGTTATTAATGTTATGGATTATGTGTTAAAAGTGAAGGAATTATATATGTTAATGTTAAGGTTCCGTTTGGGCGGTGTTGAATGCCGTTCTAATCTAAAAATGGTGGATTAATTTCGATTAATGTTGTCGTTATTGTTGTCATTGACTATATGATGAAAGTGAAGGGATATGATAGTTAAGGTTATAGTTGTATTGTATTGAGAACGATCTGGTTCGGGTTGTGTTATCGTTCTTGTTAAATTGGAGGACTAAGTGTAGTAAGATCATGCATTGTGTTGTAATTGTTGGACTATTATAAGGTCGTTTCGATAAAGTGTTATGGCTATAGATTATTAAGAATAACTTGAATATGTCATAGTCGTTATGTTAACGATTATTGAATGTTGTAATGTGTGGGCTGATTTGGAATGTTATGCGGGCTGTTCGGAGTATTCTTGAATCTTGTCTTGGCCAATTGTGATATAGTACTTGAACGTGCGGTTGTTGATGTTGACTTGGTCATTTCACCTCAAATGACCTATTTTCTCATTTTTTTTCCCAACGACATTTCTCCTCCTCCTTCTCCTCATCCTCTTAATACCAAAAGAAAAATAAACAAATCTTCAGAATATTATATAAAAATGGAAAAAAAAACTTGTGGATTTTGGAAAAAATGAATTTAGAGTGTTAGAGAAAGATGTGTAATTATAAGTTCATCTGATCTTTTGGAGAGGATTTAAAAAGTAATGAGGGGGTTAATAGAAAATCAATAATTTAGACCAAAAAAAAAAATGATAACTGAAAAGAATTGGAAAAAAAATGCAAAATACATCTAACTCTTGCTAAATATAAAGTAGACGTTTAACTTTTATAAAGTGTTTTGAATTAAATTTCAGAATATTAAATATAAATGAAAAAATTAAGAATTTTGGAAAAGGAATTTAGAGTATTGGAGAAAGGCGTGTTATTCATCTGATCTTTGAAGGGATTTAAAAATAATGAGGGGGTTAATAGAAAACCAATTTAGACAAAAGAAAATAAGTAATATGAAAACTGAAAAGAATAGGAAAAACAAAAGCATTACTTCTAACTCTCGTTAAATATAAAATAGACGCTTTAACTGTTATGAAGCATTTTGAAACGATTTTTCATATTATTATTTGTTGATCTTTTGCAGTAGAATTTAGATGGAAAACAGAGAAATACTATCAAAAAATTAGCATCTTTCAATATTTCATATCTATCACCAAACATGTACATTTCAAAATGAAAAACGGAACAAATTTCTGCTAAGAACAATCACTCGTATAATTGATATAATCACTTTATTGGATTTCTTGAATTCAATCCTATAGTATACTATATTCTATAACATATTATCATAATCATAATGTTAATATTATCATAATCATAATGTTAAATCACTTGTTCAATAACCCATCTCCAATATCTTTTATTAAAAGTATCTTTTCCCATTTGAGTTACCCCATTAGATTATTTGATCGGAAAATCAAAGAGCAAAGACATACACAATCAAAGTTTTATGAGCAAAAAAAAAAAAAATCTTTCTTACAAACTTGAAAATAAAAAGACCAAAAAGAAATGTATTTGCTTACCTTGGGAATTGCTTGGGAGAGAGGAGGTCGCACTTTGCATATTAACAATGACGAAAGTGTTGTGTTAAATAAACCGTTGCATAAATCTATAACCAAAATAGCCAATATTCTTCTTGCGAAGTGTATAATTCTGGAAAGTGTTTAAAAAAATACGTAGGCCCTCTCGTTATACACCTTCATACATGGAGTACAAAAAGACAGAAGAAGACGAAATAACCGTTGTCATGTTAATTAGTGATAGGATGGGGACATGGGGTAGTAATAGCAAGGCGTAACTGTTGCCATGTTAATTATAATGGAATGTTTAAAAGGCGTCTCTTGGATTAATAATTATGGAGATGTCTTTTAAGAGGTGTTTTTATTTTTATTTTTCATATGAGTCACATAAATTGAAGAAATAAGGAGAAAATCCAAAAAAAAAAAGGAGATAAAAGAAAAATGGGTTTCTTGGATGGAGAGAGCGTCACATCATCGGGTCTATGTCTCTCTTTTATATATATATATATAGATAGATTGCAATTGTTTGATTAGGATTTAATGAAGTAGATTCGTCAACAAATGAAAAATGAATTTACGTAAAAGATAAATGTTGGTAGCAACTAGTAATAAGATTATAAATGTTCACAGGTGTATAAAAATGTGTAACGTGCCATCATGGACAACAGTAAATTGAATATGAAGCGTGGAGCTATCCTTTTTTTTCCTTAAAAGTAAAATTAGCTATGCGGTGAAATTGAAACCAGGACCTATCTTAATTGTCAAATTTTCCATTCACACGTTAATCGATGAACCATCACGAACTCCATAACGTCAAGCCGCTTAGCAATAATTTATATTTTATAATGAATAAATTCACAAACCTCTCCTAGGGGTAGCTTATAACACATATACTACTATAGTACTTTATAGAAATGGGAGTTTAGGGAACCAACAGAAGACGAACAAGGGTATCAAAAAAAAAATACTATAATTGTTTGTCAAGGACAATTTTGTATTTAACCCCCTTTCATTCCTTTACACTCAGTTAGAAGCTTCTACTTTCTTCCATTGAACTCTTCCTGAAGTGCTCAAAAATCTCTCTCTTTCTTTCTTTCTTTCTTTCTTTCTTCATATAGTCCTAACCCAAAAATATAATTGACGAGACCAATGTGCATAGGTATTTTCTGTTCGTACTCTGTCAAATTATAGTAAAGTTTAAGATATCGTCCCACAAAGATTAGAATCACCTAGCCTACAAATTTGTATTATTTTTGTTACTATTTGAGAGGATCAAATTGATGAAAAGGGAGTTGTTCAAAAGTCTTGAAAATTCTGATAACAAAACAAGAAATATTTTTGGATTTTTCTATAAAAGATAGAGGTTGGGATTTTTTGAATCGACAAGATAAAATTACTATAATAAAATCAAAAGTTTATTATTTATTTCTTCTGTTTAAAGAATGATTGCTTATTTCTAATACAATCATTCCACATAATCGACAATATGTTAATAGCACCACTCTCGCTTTATACTATTAATTTATTGACAAGTAATTAGTGACATCAAACAATAATTAAGTAATAACACCTCTTTCGATTAGTGTAGTTAACCAATTAAAGTAATGGCTTCAAACAAGAATTATCTTAGTTGAGTGCACCAAGTGAACAAAAGCCTCTTTCAATTAGCTTTTGCTAAATCAATAAACTTATTTGAGTCAATCCCTCCGTGAGAATTAGGATTGAAACAAATAAGACAAAGATCCCTTAAATCAATAAACTTATTTAAGTCAATCCCTCCGTGAGAATTAGAAATCGAAAGAAATAAGATAAAGATCATTTAAATCAATAAACTTATTTGAGTTAATCCTCCGCGAGCATTAGGACTAAAAAGAAATAAGATAAAGATCATTTAAATCAATAAACTTGTTTAAATCGTTCTCTTCTCCCGAATAAGAAATAAAAAAACAAGATGAAGATTTTTGCAAAGAGATATAATTATATCCAATAATAGATATAATTAATACCAAATACCTTGGTGTATAAAAATGATAAAGAGAAAATCCCAACATAAGAAGATAATAAATAAAGATGTTTATTATAATAGTTTCTTCAAGCTTTATCTAGTATCCCAACTAAGGATACTGATTCCAAAAAAATGTTTTTGGAATCAAGTTTGTACAACTTTGCTCGGTAGGAAGGACTGATCATTGGGAACGAAGGAGGATGAAGTAACGAAGATGATATGCAGGTTATTTAGCTTTTTTTGGTAGCCTCAACGTTGCTCATTCGCACGTAAGTAGATATGCAGCCTTCTGTTAAATTTTTATGATGAAAACAAAAAAGTCAAACGTCAAATTGCAAATGTGGATTAAGTTAAAAATTCAAGCTTGGACAGTACAATGGATGAATGCTTAAGTATATGTTTTAATTTTAAAGCTAAGAAATGTATGTTTTGTTGTGGTCTTTTCTTGAGATAGGGCACAATAGACAGTAGAATGGATGAATGCTTGCGTATATGTTTTAATTTTAAAGCTAAGAAATATATGTTTTGTTGTGGTCTTTTCTTGAAATAGGACACAATGGACAGTAGAATGGATGAATGCTTAAGTATATGTTTTAATTTTAAAGCTAAGAAATATATGTTTTGTTGTGGTCTTTTCTTGAGATACGACACAAAAATCCAAAAGATAGATTCTCACAAATCCTTCCTGTCCCCTTTTCTATGATTATGTCCAACTTATCTTCCTGTTATGAGGTGGTTTCTTACTTTCACCATTTCCAATGCAATTTTTAATTTGGGTGGGGGTACCTTAAAATTTGATTAAAATCTTCATCATCTTAAACAAGATCATTTTACATGAGGGATGGGTTAACGTACACGACCGTAATTGTTTGATGGTTAAGTAGGCTTAGAATTTAGCACAAGTAATATAAATCAGCTGTTAACCTGAGAAAGAGCTAATCACGGTCACCCGGGCTGCCGGTAGCACGAAAAAATCAAACTGTAAAAGACGTGCATAAAGAAAATTAGAGTTGAATACCAAAGGAGAAGAAAAATTTACCAGAGTAGAATATAGCTAACGCTAGAATCGTGAGAGAGAGAAGTAGATGTCTCGGGCTCAGGTAGATTCTAGATTTGTCTATGGATACGAAAAAGAAAAGATGTATACATAGGATTGTGTAATTACAAATCTTTCCCAAAATAAACTTTGCATATATTCTTCATGTCATTGTCAACTTCTTACAGGTTAGATTATGTTTGAAATCATGCTACTTGGGCACTCACAGATTCTTTAAATCTTTCATATGTTCGTCGGTTACATTTTTAATTGTTTGAAGAGCTGTTGGAGTGAGGTTAGCAACTTATTTTATCACAATTTTTTTCTTTATCTGTATTTCTCATCATTTCTTTAAGTCTATTTAATGGTTTGCTACCTAATAGTATAATTCTGATGGATTTTAGAATGTCCATTATCATTGTGATCTTGTAAATTAAGATATCACACTTTGAGGTTAAATCATAACCACTTTCTCAGTGAAGCTGCAAATAGTGAGTTTTTGAGCTCGAATGTCTAAGTTATGATATGGATCATTACTTGCTATTTAAAAAATCTATACTATAGTTTACACAAATCTAGCAAAGTAGTGTAATGTAAATAAAACACAAATCAGTGGCTAAGACTCTCGATCAAATGCAGTCCTTATGCAAGATCTTGGTGGTTGGAATGACACTTCGGAAGTTCAAAGAGTTATCTCTGGAGCTAATTCTGAATATTTGCCAAAACTAAAGTGAAGTTGCTTCAAAATTAGCTTCATATATTGATAGAGTGATATGATTGATTGTTGGTTAAACTATATCAGGAAAGTTGAGATGCTAAACATATCAAGACACATGGCTGCTTAAATGTCTTTTGCTCCTTTCTACTCTAATGCCAATTAAAATAAGTGGATTAGGAGCATAAGGGAATACAATGAATTCACGTCAGCCCAGCTTAAGTCTATAGTAGAAGTATTTAAAATAGAAGTACATTTACATACGTTTGACCTATAAAATGTTGGTTATTTTCTGACGGATATGGTTCTAATTTTAGCCCGTGTTGGTTTGTTATTTGTATATTTATCCCATCATTTCGAAAATCTAACAGATTATGCTATTTTTTTTTTTTTTTTTTTTTTTAGGGAATTGCTGTTGGTTCTCACATAAGGTTTGTTAATGTTTGTGTGGGTATGGCTTAATTAGCAAGTAAAATGTACTCAGTAGTGAAAGATTTTCATTGAGGATGTGTCTTATTTTAGACAATCTTATTTTCTGAAGACAAATCACATATATCTTCAGATTTTCTAAGAGTATATGTTGCTTTTAGTCAAATGACTTACCCTGTTTCAATTGGGAACATAGCTGCTAGATATATTGGGCAGAGCTAATATTATCGTGTTTAATGTCCTTGTATATTTGAATGAGAGTGCAAGCTTAATTAAGTGAATTTCAGGTGTGGGCAATTCTGAAATCTAAAATTTAATGTCCTTGTACATTTCACTACTTTCTCTATTTTTTCCCATTAGAAGTTGTCCGGAAATCTAAAATTAAACTATATGAGAGTCTTGATGTATCTTTCAAGTTATCTCTTTGTGATCTCTATTTATGCATTCCTCTCAATTTCAACTTCCTTAATTGATGATTGGTGTTTTATCTTTTTTTCCAGGTACTTCAAAATACCTCCATGCTCTGTGGTTTTTGCAATAGTAAAGGTTGACTACTAAGATTAGGGGATTGTAGCTCCTGCTCATATGAAATGATAAATAAAGATGTACTTGAAGATGTTATTTGAATATAGTTATGCTAAGCAATGTACTTATCTTTCTGTAGTTATGCTAAACAATGTACTTATCTTTTCTTATGGTATTCGGTTTTCATATATAACAAATCATAGTTTCCTGGTAATGTCCACTGCATGAGTTGATAAATATTGAATTATCCCCTAACCATCAACTGCTACATTAACAGCAATCAGTAGCACTAAAGGTCTGTAATGCAAATTGTATTACTAGAAAACCGTGGAAGCACGGGCCTTGCCCATCTAGTCTCTTAGTATATGATATTGAAAGAAAAAAGATCTCTAGTATATGATACTAATTACTCCTTTAAATATTAGTGAATCTCCCATTTTGATATTTAGTGTAACAAAATTATTTTATAGCTTAATAATGAACAAACTACCCTATATGTGTTGTTAATTTCATGTTTTCATCTATTTGAGTATTAATACTAACTAAGATTGTTCTCAACAAATTTTCAAGTGCCGAAAATTAACTGCAATGAAAAATAAAAGAAAAACGTAGTTTTATTGATGAATCTTGTGAGTACAATTCTGTTGTTATCTTGATTCTTGTTCCTAAACGTCTCCATGATTCAAGGGCTTTCGGTACGTGTTGCTCAAATTGCAGGATGATTTGGACCTCCTAGAGATGTATTTGATCTCCAAGAACGCTCGATAGCTTTGATAAAAGCGATTTGATGCCTTGATCTCTTTGTGAATATCCTGAACATTTATGAGATTTTGAGATATGCCATCTCTTGCTTAATATCCTTTTAGTTTATGAGATACTCAAGATGTCTTTTCACAATTTTGAATACGTGTCACTAACCCTATGACGATATTGGGCTCATCTTGAGAGTCCACACAAAATTTTGATGTCTACAATTTTTTTTTTATTTTTAAAATTACTTTAAGAGGCCTGCATTTAACCACCCATTCATCCAAAATAATATTCAAACAATATCCACACATTAAAAATGATGAAGAACAAAATGAAAAAGATAATTTTATGTTCCTTTTTTCAGCTCGCCTGTTCTTTTGAAATTAGGGTGGTTTGGGTAATCATCTTGCATTTATAACTGTTACTCCCCCGGTCCCAATTGAATTGTCTTACTTTTTTTTTTTTTTTGATTTATTGGAAAAAGAGGATTTATTTTTCTATTTAGTAAGTTGACAATTTAACTATTCTACTACCATAAGTTTCAAAGGATATTTCAATACATTACATTATACATATCTTTAATTTAAAATCACAAGATTCAAAAATCTCTTTTTATTCCTTAAATTTTGTGTCCAGACAAAACACATGAGTATGTTATTTTCCGGTATTATTTTTCGAATTTTCTTGACTTTGCCTAGTTTACAAGAAACTAATGGGGAACTTTAACAAAAGCAAGGGATTAAAGAACAGATCATCATGACTCATGAGTCAGACCAACCAAAGCCTAGCGTGTAAGGCCCACAAACACCGCCACGTCATGTGGGCCCAATTCCCCCTCTCTATCTCTCTTTATATAAACGCGTTTTTCAACCCCATTTAAATCACAATTAACCTACACGCCCGAGCCATCGGACCTCCCCTATCACCCTCTCATAGGGGGTCGGGTCGGGTCGGGTCTCCATGTCACACCTTACCGGAGCTCCACCGCTTGCGCCACCGTCTGCGGCGGCGTCTCCTTTATACAAACAGAAAACATGGTCACCGGACACGTTTCGCGATGAGGCGTGGCAACAGCGTAAAGGTACACATGGAAGCCGCATGAAGAAGCGAAGCAAGAGTGTTACGGATGAGGATCTTGATGAGCTTAAAGCTTGTATTGAATTAGGGTTTGGATTTGATTCGCCTGAAATGGATCAACGATTGTCTGATACTTTTCCGGCTTATGGCTTGTTTTATGCTGTGAATAAACAATATGCTGATACCCTTTCAAAGACTAATTCTTTATCGTCGGTTATTTCCGATTGCGACTCACCTGCTAGTCCCCACACCATTGTTGATCCAGGTAATTCTCTGTTTTTTGTCCATTGTATTTAAATCGTGTTCATCTGTCTCAATTTTCATTCGCACTCTTTGAATTTAGAATGTTCTGAAATGCTTTAGACAAATTCTATTTCTATTCGGCTATTCTTAGATGTGGTTACACTGGTATGTTGTTGTTGTTGCTTTTCTTTGGTCTTGTGGAAACAGTCTCCCTACCCCTACCCCTACCCCTACCCCTACCTCTATGGTAGGTGTACGGTACAATGTACCCTCTCCAGACACCACCTCGTGGGATTACACTGGGTATATTGTTGTTGTTGTAGTAGTAGTATTCGGCTATTCTTAAATCAAGTAATTCAAATTTATTCATCTAATCAAATTTTAAATTTTGACATGAGGTTGCTTTTCAATCATGACTTTAATGTTATTTTTAATTATCAATAAACTATAGATAGGTCTACCCATTAAACTCAGTGCCCGTCATATATAATGGGATTACTAGATAATTTCAATTACACAAATCTTCCAAGTTTGTTAACCTTCTTTGTTAATTTGAATGCCTATGCTTCTTATTATGATATAGTAATTATTAATGCACAATTTAGTTTGCCTACACTAGTTGGCGAGCTCGAAATTCCTATAGGGGGTTCAAAAGAAAAAACCTTATGCCATGGGGATTCAACAACATTTATAAACAATGCAAATAAAATTAATTTTGCACTATTCACATAGTTGATTTTCAACGAGTGCACCCCTATGCCTACGCCCCTTTCCGATTTTGGGAGGTTAGGAGGGGGAATAAGATTCTTGGAATGAACCAGAGAGTTGAACGTATGGTTGCTAATATTTTGAATAAATGATGTAGGAGATAATCCTCAGACAGTGAAGACAAGGTTGCGGCAATGGGCACAAGTGGTAGCTTGTGCGGTGCGTCAATCTTCATATTAATGGATGCTGGAAGCTGCATATCTGTTGATTGAATGAATAGGATGATGATGGTAATTTGATGTACTAGTAATATGATATCAGGACACTGAAGCAAGAAGGGACTAAACCAAACAAATCATAGTTAACTTGATATGAGAAGGTAACCCAATGGTGAACCAACTTATTCAATCTTAAAGCTAATAGTATGTTGATATGATTTTTATTAATATGATTGGGCTGCAACCACAAATGCAACTGGTCCATCGCCAACAAACTCTTGTTATTGCTACTAGTAGATGTTTGTTGATATTTGCATCATTGTAACATCCTCCAGCAAGTGGGAAATGATGACTTGTGTTTATTTGGAGTACTGACTTTTTTCTATGGAATGTTTTGGTGATGAAGGTTTTTCTTAGTTTTTTTTTTTTTTAATCTTTTCACCTACATTTCATTCCATGTTTTCTGCACTAAAAAGGTCAAAAGTTGTTTCTTTAGCCGACTTCTTATGTTGTGTTTCTAGTCCTTTTCTTTTTTCCTTTCAGCTTTACATTGTAAAGCGGCTAATTGAGGTTAAAGGAAGAATACATCTGCAAAGGGTTCTCTTGTTCCTTTGCTTGATGCTTGTATGTTACATCTGATTTTTTTTTTTTTTTTTTTTTTTGGTTGAGGGAGCTTGCTTTGGAAGGTAGCTTATAGCAACTTTTGATCATCCTCAATTTTTCCTCTGCGCTGTCTCCTGCATTTTTCATGATAAGCAAAGTGCTTATTTCATTTTAATTGGTTTCGATTTTGAATTGGATGGAATCATTATTATTTTTTACTCCTTCAGGTGCATTTTATTTGACTAGACTTGGAGTTTAAGACTTGTTTGGCCATGAGAATTATTCACTTTTTTGGAAAAAATTTCACTCTATTTGAAAATCAGCGTTTGGCTATGAAAAATCCAAATACAACTTGGAGTTTAAGACCTGTTTGGCTGTGAGAATTACACTTTTCTTTCTCTCACTTTTCTCACTTTCAGTACTTTCAAATAACCAAATACTTTTGTGCAAAAACTATAACCAAACATAACTCCATCTTCAACTCCAATTTCAAAATTTTCAAATAAAGTTGGTTTCTATGGCTAAACGCCTGCTGAAAACAATGCTAAGACTTTGGGAATATGCCATGACTTTTTTTGATCATAAAAGCATGTCTTAGGGGTAAAACTGAAATAAAAAAGTGTCCAATTAAATTAAGGTGTTGTTCTTTTTGGAATGATGTCATGCAAAACGGAATACGGTACTTATGATCAATCCAAGCAGGTTCAGGCATTTCCTTTGGTTTCATGCTTGTGAAGATCAATGTTTCCCTGCTGCATGTTTGTTTTATTTCTCTACGAGAGCTTAACCAAATCTATTTTATGGGTTACAATGAGCTGGTGTTTGAGAGATTAATATGATTCTCTTTCCAATCATTAGCATGGTCGAATTATTTCTCTGGTCAAGGGTACTTTCTTATGTAACTATCACATAGGACACATCTATTATTCCAACTAGGTGACTGCCCAGCGATTCTGGCTACCCCCTGGATTGAATTACTTGGGATGTAAACGGAGAGAATTGCGCGTAACACCGCCTGTATTTCCCTTTTGTTATTTGTATAGTGGTTGGCTGTATTTTGTTAAATCCTTTGAATGCGTAATCAACAGCTCAAATGCGTTAATATTAAGGCTAACTGCATAAAATTAAGGTTACTTTTCTATGCAGTTAGTAATAAGGCATAAAATTAAGGTTACTTTTTTATGAAGTTAGTAATAAGGCTCTACTAGCATGAACCATAAGAGTATTAGACTCTGATAGTGCTCCTACGTATGTGTGAATGAAATGGTAACAGACGTATAATTCCGGCATGGTATTTGCGTCAGTTCTTCTACTACTTCTTCAATATCAAATGAAAAAAGAAAGCCAAGCCAACAACTTGTTTGTCAAATTCTTTTCAACTTCTTAATGCAGAGCTGAGATTATTTTCATGAACTCGACTTTTGGACATGCGTCATTCATGTAAAGCACGGGGACGAAGTAATAGAGTCAGGAATTTATATAGAGGAATTCTGAAAAACAATAAGAGTGTTACGCATGGAATTACGATATGCAACCTAAAGTAATTTTTGAACATCTTTTTCCCTTTCACTGGACTTTTTCCTTATACTTTGCCCATATTTGAACATAAACTTTCAGTAGAGGGATTCATCTCTCCACTTAGTTCCACCACTGATAGGGAATATACTAGTGTTAGATCAGATAACGGGCCTAACCTTCGCTGCGAAAGAAAAAGAACTTTTATATGGCTATTGTTTGCGGACAGGGACGAGCTACCCCCTTAACCAAAGGCGGGTCAATTGATCTCCTTTCTTCCAAAAAATTATGTTGTATATATAGGTCAAATTATTATTTCTATGTATGTATATATATTATATGTTGAATTTTCTTGACATTGTGTGTATATATAGATTTCTTTATATTTTAGTTCCCGTCAGTAAATTTTTTTGCTCTGCCACTAATTACAATTTGTAAACTCAACATTTAATGACTATACTCTATCAATAAACACCATAAGTATTGTTTCGTATCAGTTGATAGATAACGCACGAAACAGGAAACATCAATATCTCCATTTTGAAAATATATATCTGATAGAAGAAATATAATCTTGAACCTAAGTATGGTACTACTATTTAGTTAGTCCACGCCTTTTGGTAGTCAACGACCAATAGACCTGCCCCAACAAGCTTATATGTTTAGACTGGGTTACCAAACATAACGACGAATCTTATGGGTTAGTGATGAATAAGAGGAAAAATCCAAATGGTCCCTTAAGTACACGGGTACATTTAACAGTTGGTATTTTTTTTAATTCATCTTAAAAAGAAAAGGAAAAAAAAAAAAAAGACCTAGCTAAGCTTTTCCTACTCCTGCTAGGCTGCTAGCACCCTATCACTTGTCAAAAGCTCGTGGCAATTTGCAATAAATAACTCTATTGGCGGTAGATATAATGTGCCTAGGGATAACATTCAACATTTATTCTAGCTCATAATGCAGATTGATTAGAACATATATATCGGTATATCAAATGTATGGGCTTGGATGCTGCGTCAATTCCATATATGAAATTGATATTTACATATATCAAGCTAACTTGTTATTACTATAGGATTAGGAAGGAATAAGGAGAAAAAAACCCAGCTGTACCACTCATCATGAACTGGCCTGTTATTACTAAATACTGTATAAGAAAACATGGCTATGTCTTATAAAACTTGATAACATTTGGAAAATATATACCTTATAAATATGTAATCAAAATCGCACATTTTAAAGAAGAAGAAATCAACTAGTTAGATAGTTTCTCCGCTTCATATCATAATATATAGAGTTAATTACCTCCAAGGCCAACCAAATTGAAGTATTGTTTGGGATAAAAGCTTAGTTTCTTTGATGAAGCACAACCAAAGCTAGGACTCAACGTGTGGGTGAAATTGTCTTTGTCTTAATCAGGAACTATAGTAACCAACAACTTTTGGTGATATGATCATTTGGGATAATTTTAGAGACCTTTCCTCGTGTTTGACTCTCTAACATTCACCTTATTTGTGGTTTGAAATATTACGTTTGTCTTCCTTTTTTTGATTTCTTATAACAATTATATTAAAAAACTTATTATTAAATGCAAACTCATTAACATAATTTGACCAATTTGCTCCTTGTGATATTATGTTATTTTTATTAGTGCATGTGTGATTTCAGTGCGCACCTAATTCTCTGATACAGAGGTCTACAAATGATATATTCATGCGTATATAGACCAGACTGTAACAGTATACTATATAGTGTCGGCAGGTTTTACCACGTGTGGAAAACGTTAACTCTGAGAGAGACAAAAGCAAGAGTTAAGCACTGTTGCTTAAGAATGTGAAAAAGCATTATTGAATGAATATCCTGCTCAATATCTGAGTCCGAAACCAAAATGCCCCAAAAAAAATCACTTTGAATCAAAATACCCCAACAAAAAAAAATATTACAAAACTACCTTTAGCGCGAATTTAGCGCTAAAAGAAGCTTCACTGAGATTTTAGCGTTAATCGCGTTAGTGCAATATTTTTTCACAAGTTATAGAAGCAGTTAAAAAAAAAAAAATCTATAACGCAGTAAAATACTGCGTTATAGAAACAGTACCAAAAAAAAAAAAAAATTGGCCAACTTTATTTTTTGCAACACTTAGTGTTTTTTTCATACTTTGACCAATGATTAGTCGTGTGTCAAGACTCCGAAACGTCAATATTTATATAGAGCCGATATTTTTTACTGCGCGCGCGATAATGTAGGCTCAATACATCAGGATACGTAAACGTTAGGATCGTCATTTTAGGGGTTGAAAAGGTGCCCGAATTAAGTTTTATTTATAAACTTTAGGTTTAAGTGTTCTATATACATAGATGTCCATTTTGTTTGAAGACTTGTTGTCATTAGCTAAAGTTTTTTATTTTTAGGGTTTAGATTTAAGTGTGTTATTATTTAAAGCATAACTTTATTTCGAATATCTGGCTTTTTTTTACGGACGTCCGATTTGCGTTTTTTTTTTTTTTTTTGCAACATATTCGAAAGAAAGTTACGCATTAAAAAATAACACACTTAAGGAACTTAGTGTTTTTTTCCATAAAAAGATCGCAACATCTTATTTTAATAAATCTTTTCTTTGCGTAACTTAGTGTTTTTTCCATACTTTGAACAACGATTAGTGGTGTCAAGACTCAAACGTCAATATTTTATATAGACCCGATATTTTTCTCGCGTACTATAATGTAGGCTCAATACATCAAGGATACGTAAACGTTCGGATCGTCGTTTTAGGGGTTGAAAAGGTTCCGTAAGTTTTGTTTAAGGTTTAAGTGTTTTATTTTTTAAGGTTTTGATTTAAGCGTGTTATTTTTTAATCAAGACATAACTTTATTTTGAATATAAATATAATTCTAAAAAATATAGGGAGAAAAACTAGTTGTAAAGTGGTCCAGCTTTAGATGGTCATAACTTTGCGCTCGGATGTCCGTTTTACGCGTTTTTTTTTTTTTGAACTTGTGTATTTTTCGAGATCTATGCGGACGACCGCCGTTAGGCGGTTTGGCCAAGCCGATTTTTAAAAAAACACCTTTTATCCCATTCAATTTTAATTTTCCCCCAAATTGGCCTGAAATTTTCAGTTTTATTTACTTATAAGATGATGATACGCAATAGATTTCAACGTCAAAATCCCAGGGTAATGTAGCTGTGAATATCAATTTCACTTCTGCGGTTTCAATTTTTGAAAATAAAGCTGACTAATTTTCTCGACATATAAAGTTGACTAAAATAACCTTATAATCAAACACTAAGTTTTTCCAAACAAAACTTACTTCGGGCACTTTTTCAACCCCTAAAATGACGATCCGAATGTATACGTATCCTTGATGTATTGAGCCTACATTATTGTACGCAGGAAAAAATATCAGGTTCTATATAAAATATTGACGTTTCAGAGTCTTGACACATGACTAATCGTTGGTCAAAGTATGAAAAAACACACTAAGTGTTGCAAAAAAAAAATTTTGCCATTTTTTTTTTAGTGCTCGCTATTTTACTGCGCTATCTAAACAAAAAAAAAAAAATCTTTAGTGCAGTAAAATACTGCGCTAAAGCAGTTAAAACCTTTTGGCAATGGCTTTATTTTCAATAAATCTAAACCCTAAAAATAAAAAACCTTAAGCTAATGACAACAAGTCTTCAAACAAAAATGGATGTCTATGTATATAGAACACTTAAACCTAAAGTTTACAAATAAAACTTACTTCTTGCACCTTTTCAACCCCTAAAATGACGATCCGAACGTTTACGTATCCTTGATGTATTGAGCCTACATTATTGTACGCAGAAAAAAATATCAGGTTCTATATAAAATATTGACGTTTTGGAGTCTTGACACACGATTAATCATTGGTCAAAGTATGAAAAAAAACACTAAGTGTTACAAAAAATAAAGTTGGCCATTTTTTTTTTTTTTGGGTACTGTTTCTATAACGCAAGATTTTGCCGCTTATAGAATTTTTTTTTTTTTAATCGCTTCTATAACAAAGAAAATATCGCTAAAGCGGCTTAACAGCCCGCCTCCGTGAATGCTTTAGCCAGAAATTACTATCGCGCTAAAAGGTAATTTTGTAACATTTTTTTTTATTGGGGTATTTTAGTTCAAAGTGATTTTTTAGGGGGCATTTTGGTTCCGGACTCCTCAATATCTTAAGTTGAGGAGTCGAATAATACTCCGTACGTAGTCCACAACTTCTAATTAAAACCATGGTTACCTGAAAACGATACATATTTTTAAGGCCCAGGTCTATTTGGTGGTCAAATTTACCAAAAGTAAACTCCTAATTCTACAAATTGAGGACCGGAAAAACATTGACGCAATTTAAATCGTTGAAGAAAAGCTGGATTATTATAGTACTATAACTTGCACGTATTATATATTTCATGGCCGATTGAAAGGTTAATATTTTAAACAACTAAACAAGTGGCAGGCCGTAGCTTTCTGGCTTACCGATCAAGGTTGTAATGCTAACGCAATATATTGGTGCTTTGGCAGTTTTAACAAAAAAATGGGTACTCAAAATGTAAGTCGCATTCAAATGGTTGATTAATCATTTGGTATACCAACAAACTGAAAAAGGTTAAATAATTTCTTATTTTTCTATTTGGCGGCGATGACATTTCAACATTTCATTGATGTAAAGCCAAATGATACTTACAATAGTACGAAATTGGATAACAATAGATAGATGATCAGTTGGTACACAATAATTTGAGGCTCAACTGGTATAATACAAAAACTTATTTTGGTATATGCTCCAACATTCCTAGTTAATAAAATAGGATATAACTGCAAAGACTTAAAAATTTATATGAATATCCATAAAGTTGTTTTCCTTAAATTTTGTACGCCTATCTTATCAGAAACTACAATTTATTTTAAATCAGATTCTTATTTATTTTATTTAGATTTGCAATAATTTCACAGAAAGATAAAGCTACAAAGTGAAACATTTTTTACTCGTGATCTATCGTCATAACTAGATGGTACTAAAAATAACTAAGAGACAGAAACATCAATGAAATAATTGTTCATCATCTCTAACATATATCCATCTTGAAAGATTTCATAAAATAGTAAAAGAATTAATAGTAATAAATTGGCGAAACTTATGTTTTTTCATGGGAGCTGAATCAACAATTTTAATATGAGGTAACCACTTCTAAGTCTAAAATTTTTGTCCAATATCAAACTCTAATTAACAGGAACAAAATGTATAACCAGAAATGATAGCTAGGGCATTTCTATCGAGAGAGTGATCTCTTGTCTCCCAATTGACCAGGAATAACAACCAGTGAGATGTGATTTGTCCTTAATAAATTAAATATAGAGTTTAAAACTGTTGGAAAAAACAAATGTAAGAGTTCAATACCGCGTGTAAAGCTTGACGAAAACTTCAAAATACTGAATTCAAGAAGTCTTCACATTTAAGGTTTGAGCTTTCTAAGTGTTGTATTTAAACTCTAATAACTTAATTAAATAACACCAATTTTGTAAGATATAGTAAGTCCAACTTGTTTAACATTTTTAGTCCAGTTTAATCATTCGATATTCGAAGTTTATGACCCAAATAGTTTGAATTCGTGCGGTAAAACACTCCATACCAAGGTAACCTTTTATTTTTAAAACGTAAATTACGAACTTCTAATTAAGAGTGATGGAATCCTCATCATCCAATCTGTCGAACTTCTTGGTGATGTTTAACATTTTCTTCCACCAAATATAACATTTCCAGAGTTACTTAGTGAAGGAAGAAATATTAATTTCGTGGGATGATCCAGAAATGATGGTGGGAAATTCTGTAGATATTACTTTTTGGATACTACAATCTTGGCAGTGTTTCCTTACCCAGTCGAAGACTACATTGGTGCCCTCCTTAGATTTCTTTGTTTGCATCATGATTGTTTGGGTAGAGTCACTAAATTAGCTAGGGTCACTTTCACAAAAGGATCCTATGCTTACAAATTTTAAGTATATAAATTCGTAAATGGATCCTGAAACCCATTTGAACATATATATTTTATAAACGAGCCCGTTTGGATTTTGCGAAAATTGAAAAATGGTTTTTAAGCGTAAGAAAATTATTTTACCTCAAATAATTTTTTTTACCCACTAAAATAACTGAAAAAAAAAATTTCCAAAAAAATAATATGGATTTTATAATATAATTTCGTAAGTTTGGGCCGAAAAAATAATAATTTTAAATGAGCGGGTAAAAAATTATTTGAGGGTAAAAATAATTTTGTGATGCCATTTGGATAAAAGTCTTAAAGATAATTTTAAAGTAAGATAAGATTTACGAACTATTTTTCAATTAATTTTGGCCCTTTTCCGTTTTAAAATATAAGGATAAAAGGTAAAGTATTGAATTGATAAACCAAAATACAAACCAAATTTTTTAAGCCCCAAAAAAAAAAAAAGTTGGGATTGAGCAACTTCTTGTTTTTTGCTTATATTAAACACTTTTTAACTTAATTTAAGTTGTTTTTTATTTTTGACAAACACTCAAATAAGTAAAAAATGACTTATAAGCTGGTTTGACTAACTTATAAGCCAATCCAAACAGGCTCATAATAACCCATATCACCAGGTTGTTCGATGATTGAGTCCATGTAGTCTATCACTTTTTTATTAAATTTTATATAGCATTGGAAAAAGACTTCAATTTTGAACACTCGTACTCTCCTTTTCAATTATTACAAGACTTGGACATATACAACCTTTATGTTTTTTGATACTCTTTTGATCATTAGAAATATATATATATCCTTTATGTACCTGCATGGTGTAAGAAACTCCAGAATTTAATCGTTGCGTATTGACAGAGCATAGCTGGCAATTGTTCAAAATTTCACTTCTGTACGCTGACCATATATAAATATTCTACATCAAGTTACAATATCTACAACAACATAATGAGCAACTTTTCATAACAAATCTAATATGATAGTACCCTAACTTGGTATGATATTTATTTATATTGATGATAGTGTAAGAAATATTTACGCTATATTGTATATGTCAGTCAAGTCCAATTGCTCCAACGGATAAGAGTGAGCTGAAAATTTGAGCCTTTGGTCCAACTGATTTGCTAAGTTCGTCCAATACTCTAATATTTAGTTAGTAGGATAAAAGCAACATAAACTCTAAAATAATAACTCCTAATAAAGGTCATACGTGATCAACCTGTAAAAGGAAAATACTGAGAACCAAAACAGAGAGGCGTACGTAAATTTATTTTAATTGTGTTTATGATTATTTTATAATCACGTAATGGGAATTTATATTTGACTAATTGCACGACCTACATTTCCGCGGCAAGCAAACCATCCTATTGGGAAATCAAAGCAAAGAATATGCGACATCTCTTTAGTTTCTTCATATGTCATTTTCTTCGAAATGTCACAAAATGAGACGTAGAGGTTAACATAAGGAGTAGCTAATTAGTAAACCAAATAAGTAAGCTTTGATTTGCATTAATCTGATGGGATATTCTGACCTTTAGATTTCTTGGCTTGAAGTCTTTACACGAGTTTAGTGAATGCAACTTAAACCTAACCCCACTAATTAGAAGGAAAAAATTTACTTGCTAAAGGGTTAATTTGCTTTTTCTTTAGATTACTTCCTAACTACACAATAAGGGATTAAAAGCATATGTTATTAAGCAGGAAACTGTCTATTTCCGTGTATGTATGTTAACTCTTTGTTCTTTTAAGACTAACATTCTCATTGTTGCGTGTTTTATTCCACGATATTAACTCAAACCTCTACGAATTCACTCTTATTCTTCAAACATATATAGGGGCGAGAGAAACGTATATACATAAATAGAAAAACAAATGAGCTTGTACTTTTTTGGCAAAGCAAGCATATAATTCAGTACAAAAAAATAGGATTAGTTATGAAGTTTCTCGCTAATTTGTCGCGATATAGTCCATATAGTTAACAAGATTTTGTAATAACCCGTCACTGATTTATTGTTAAATAATATTAACAATAGATTTTTGTTATATTTACTACAGAAGTCGTGGTCCATCGCTACTTTCTATTATTTATTTTTTGTCATGATTGTAAAATTTGGATAAAGAGTTAATTAGTTTCGTATATGATTACTGAAATTTACTCACTGCGAGAATACAATTAGGGAACTATTTTTTTTCTTTTTCATCACATTTAAACTGAAGCTCGTTGTGAGAAGAGGGAAGCAGGATTATAATCCAGTTCTCTAGCAAAAGTTGATACACCATCCCTTTCTAACCCCCAGCCCAATGTTCCCCAAGCCAGTCCGTCCATAGGAAAGATAAGGTGGTTCTGTTAATTAAACTTTTTTGTCTAAAGTACATTTCTACATCTAAATCAATTTTATCCATATCTGAAATAGAACTTTACTAGATTCTCTAGAATATCGTCACTAGCATGTCCTTCTAACAACTGGTGTTTGTCCTAATGTGGCGGTGGCAGTATTAATAGAATATAATGCTTGACAATTTCATTCACATAACAAACTAGCCCTTAAAGTTGATACCTTTTTATAAACTTCTAAATTGGCGGCCAACCATCTTCATTATTTTTCCAAGTACCGTAGCATATCCAAACATTAAACCGAAAGCCTCATATTCCGCACTAGTTCCCTCTTCTTCTAGAATTATAATTGCTCTAATTCTAATACGTGTAACAGCTTCGTCAAAAGAGTAAGGATGCACATTATGGAATGGTAGTGGAATAACAAAAGTGATTCCAAAGGAGGGTCATATAATTACCAAAACAAAAAAAAAGTAGGAAAAGGGTCATTAAGAAAGAGAGAGATGAGAAGAATTGAGAAGGCCAAGGACAGATAGAAAAGAAAAGCCATTAAGCGTGCAAGCAAATTGGAGTTCGTTAGGTGAGAAAGGAGAAAACTCTATCCACTTGCCAATTTACGATATAGTCAAGATTTAAATCATAAATGGTCCCTATTTTAAGATTAATTTGTGATATACAAAAAAAAAAAACAACTTCACCAATTCAAGATTATGAATATGCACCACCTAATTAATTGACATTAAACACAAATTCAAATACTTATCAATCAGTTGTTGGTATCCATCAATTTATCGAAGCTTCTCACTAAGAAAATCCGTCACCCACTATTTCCTTCTAGTGCTTTTCCACGCATTTCATTAATTTAATTTAAATTAAGAAAAAAAGGAACAAGGAAAAAAGAGGTCACCCGTCACTATGCGACAAAAGCGCGTAATTCGTCTATTTTCTAAACTATGGGCCCTCCATATTAGACTTTGTTCCTCTTCGAAAAGTCTTCTAAATATTTCTAGAACCTCTTATAAAATTTGCTATATTCCCTTCCTATATCTCTTCCATTTCCTATTACTCCCACTAATATTTCTTCTTCTGCGTGATATCAATTATTACTAATTTTTTACGCATCTAGTCTTCAATCTTCAAGAAAAGAGAAAATTCAGAAACAGTTATGGTTGTGTTGTTCTTGGTGAAGAGTGGCAAAGTTGTAGCCAATGGAAGTACCTAAGATCATCATCAATCGCCCCAAAAACAACCTCGTTCATTCAATAGTCTTTCTCTTCGGTTTCTATTGTTGGGATTGGGAATTCCTCACTGCCCTTTTGCTTTTCAGTTACTAATCCTTCTAATTCCTTTTTTTCTTTTTATAACTTTCCCTAGGATTCAACTAACTCATAATAAACTCAAAACCTCCAAAAGGGGGGTTTTCGTAATTTCTGTAAGTTCATAGATTTAGGGAAAAAACAGGGGATGTCGGGAAGAACAACACCGGCGCCGTTTTTGTTGAAGACATATCAGTTGGTGGATGACGTGGCAACAGACGATGTAATATCATGGAATGAAAGTGGTACAACATTTGTGGTGTGGAAAACTGCTGAATTTGCAAAGGATTTGCTGCCAACTTACTTCAAGCACAATAATTTCTCCAGCTTTGTTCGTCAGCTTAACACCTATGTACGTGTCTTTGCCCCTACTCACTCTTTTCTCTTTAAAATGCATATTGGTGATTAAATTCTTGATTATATTATACATTTAGTTTTGTTACATAGATTGTTTCTGTTGTTTGAGGTATTGATTGGTATCGAATTTCTTTTCAATAATTGCAATTTCTGATTGGATATAACAAAGAAATGTAGATGTAAAGAGAGAAAAAGGATATGATTCCTTCTAACATGGAATATTTGCTTGCTCCAAAAAGTTCTTTCTTAGGTTTTGACAATAGATAGATAGATATGGAAACACTAAACATATATTCCCTTTGTTAATTCTTTTTTATACGCCCTTTGAGAAATATTAATTAGAAATTAATTATCTACTGTGATTTTTTTTTATACGCCCTTTAAGAAATATTAATTAGAAGAGATTTTTAACTATTTTATCCTTCATTGGTATTTAAATAATCATAACATCACTTTAATTTTCAAGCAATTACTAATTATTAACGATAAAATGAAAAAAATAATTAATTTTGTATTGAACTTTTAAAACGGTAAATAATTTGGACAATTATTTTTAGAAATAACAACAATAATTTGAGATAGAGAAAACAGTTTCGGATGCTTTCGGGCACTTTCTAGTAATGGACTGGATATTAGAAGGATATTTCATCTCATATGGACTGAGGAGTGAGGTCTAAGGTTTGATTTGAAGTAATTATCATGTTCTGTAACACGTTTTTCCCGTTCCTGTTTTAGAGGAATAAATAATAAAAAATGCACCCTTTCAAAGACGGAAAGAGCCATACGCTCCGCCCTTTTTCATCTCGTGTTTATACTTTAACTAAAAATAATAATTTTAACAGTTTAAAAAAGTAAGAATATATATTATTTAACTTTAATTGAGAGTCCTTAAATGAATAAATAAAAATATATATATATTATACTCCATTTATTAATTTAACGTGAATGTCAAATAACAAAATTAAGCATAAAAAGGGTTGGTGAATGGTGATAACGTAGGATGTTTGAGTTAGGAAAAGTCTAGAACACAATGCCGTGAATGATCGTTGTGGGTTTTTGACATGTCATGCTGGTTGTCCAAAGAAGGTGACAAAGCCCAATTGGAAACGTGGATCACACGATGTGTGTCCCTATCACAACGTTCTACTGCTATAGTACTAGTGAAATTTGTCCTTATCCATAGCTGGAATTTGTTCAGAGATATTTCTCTTTGGTATTAAATAATGTTTAATATTAGTATATTTTCAATTCTAGAATTTACAAAATTGATTTGCTGTTATTATAAGTAATGACTGTTTTCCTAAATTTATAACTTTTTCCCAAATTAAATTCATTGTAATATCACGAATTTAACTTTCAAATACCCTTTTGCTTTAAAATATTATTTTTCTCTTTCATCAATCAAATATTATTTAAATGCGTTTTTATATTTTTCAATATTCAAATTTAACGGCGGAAGAAAAAAGGTGAATCTTCCTAACTACCCAGTGGACGGAGGAAGGAGGTTTGTTAGTGAGCCTAACACAACAATCTACTGTTTGCACGTTGTTAGTCAAATTTAGCTGCATCGCTTTCGCAGTAGTTGGGCTATTAAAGTCGTTCCAATCTTCCTAAAGTGGTTTAGTCTATTTTTAGGCCTTTGGATAGCTGTCTTTTACCAAGTCTAATCCTCTAGAAGCAAAAAAGATTATGGTTAATTGTCAATTTAAACTCTAAATTAAAAAAGAGAAGAAACAAGGGAGTTAACTAATGAAAGCATACTCCAAACAGCTATTGTTATAGTTTTCCTTATTTTGTTAATTTTGAGTGCCTCGTGAGCTTTTATGTACCAAAACATAATGAAACAATCAAATCCATGATAATCCATTTCTCCAACTTCATAGAAATTTCATTAGTCACCTAAAAGATCTACTTCTTTCACAAAGAAGTGTTGGTGAATAGCAACATCTCAATAGCTTAGCTTATTATGCAACATCACACCTATAACATTAATTGTGACTGATTATATTTTCCGCGTTACACAGGGTTTTCGAAAGATTGTGCCAGACAAATGGGAGTTCGCCAACGAGAACTTCAAAAGAGGACAGAAGGAGCTCCTCACAGCAATTCGCCGGCGGAAGACCGTAACATCAACCCCAGCTGGTGGGAAGTCCGTGGCAGCGGGGACTACAGCATCCCCGGACAATTCCGGGGATGAGATAGGTTCGAGTTCAACCTCTTCCCCGGACTCCAAGAACCCGGGGTCGGTGGAGACCCCGGGAAAGTCGTCCCAATTCACGGACTTGTCGGATGAGAACGAGAAGCTCAAGAAAGACAACCAGATGCTGAGCTCTGAACTGGCGCAGGCAAAGAAACAATGCGACGAGTTGGCTGCTTTCTTGAGCCAGTACGTGAAGGTTGCACCCGATATGATCAACCGTATCATGAGCCAAGGAACCCTCTCAGGGTCCAGCCTTGAAGAGTTGGTCAAGGATGTTGGTGGTGTTAATAAATATATAGAAGAACAAGGTAGTAATAATGATGATGATGAAGAAGATGATGACAAAAAGGGTGATACTCTGAAACTATTTGGTGTGTTATTGAAAGAAAAGAAGAAGAAAAGGGGTCTGAATGAGAGTATTGATTTTTCTGGGCCACATGGGAAAATGATGAAAACTGTGGACTATAATGCTCCTTGGATGAAAATGTCTTCTGTGCCTGGAGAGAGCAACAAGGTCTGTAACTGAGGTGAAGTTGATGTTAAGGTGGAGTCGTGAAGTTTAGCTTCTTCCTTTTGATGTAGTAATTTCATTGGATTTACAAGTTTGATGTTATGAATAAATAGACAGTTTAATTAGTATGAGTAGTATTGGGGTTATATTACTATCAAGAGTAGTAACCCCAACTAGAAATATATACGTACAAGTACTATCAAGTCTTATGCCCCAGCCTGAAGGTTGGTTTGTGTAGCAGTCAAAACTCCTAATAATAATGGTTTTTGATTTATGACTTCTGTTGGATATTCAAAGGTTCTGCCTTTTATTATTTCCTTTTTTAACTGACAGCTTATAGTTGATAGTTCTTTCAAATTGGTTAATCAAACTTCATATCGTTGAGTGTTTCTTCAATCTCAGTGCTCAAATATCTACTGTTGGCAAATGAAGCAGGTGATCATTTACAAACATTTATTGATCTACCTCTCAGCAATAATCCTTCCACCTAATAGCAAAACAACCGCCCAAAAAGAGCTTAGTGAAAGTGAAAAGTAGTTAATTTTTTTTAGGCCAAACCCATCGACAGACATCTGTGGTCGTCCATTTCTTTCACTTGAAAGACCTAAAGTGACTCTTGTTCCATTTAAACACTTTAGGTGGGTCATTTCTATTCCACTTAGATATTTTTTGCCCCGTCATCGAAGCAAAACCAACACCAAATGGGGCGTCACCTCATTGTACATCCAACCAGCCCAAAAACCCCAATTTTTAATGGTCAAAACTCCACGAATTTACAAATTATTGAATTTACAATTAAAATGAGTTGGCACAATTTAAATGGTAAGCACAATTTAATTGGCCACTTAATCCACGTAGAGAGACGATCGGTGTTGATTTTGCTCCATAATGAAGGCAAAAAGTGTCTAAGTGGAATAGGAATGGCTCACCCCGTTGTCTAAATGGAACAAGGGCTATTTTTTGAAAAGTCTTTCGAAAAGAAGTGATATCACTAAAGTGTTGTCGATGGGTTTGAACTTTTTTTTACCCCCTATTCGAAAGGAATTGGAGGAATTGCAAATAAACAGTCTGGTGGTCAAAAAGATTACAAATCGATCTGCTAGCTTATGATTGCAACTAGCTAGATTTTGGAATCATCGTCCTTATGCTCTTCTTGAGACTTGTTTAGTGCCAGGATAAACAGAGAACAAATAGGAAATGAGTTCAAGTAGCATATTCATGAGAATTCATATTCAATGTGAAGTATTAAGTCTTGTCATGATCTTACAATTAACATCATGAGTATGTTGCGAGGTCGAAATCTTACCTTTTTAGTGCGCAACAGGTTGATTTCAGTAATGGAAAGTTGTGTTCAACTGAAACAAATCCTTGAGCATTACTAGCCTCTCTGCAGTCTGCATCAGAATCAGATATTCTGGTCTCATGCAATTTTCACTCAATAATACAAAAGCAATTCTAATTAATCATCCGAAAATCTGTTTTTCATATTTTTGACTCTTCTCTAGATTATTTTCTCCGTGTTACCTGTGTAAATATGATTCCCGAGATTGTCCTGGCACATAGTGTGTTTGACCAAATATTTGAGAATCTAGAACTTTTGAAAATATATTGTTCGGTTTAGTTTCTGTGATTTAGTTTGACTCAATATGACTTTAAAGAAATAAAATGAAGAATTCTGAAGTTTGTGACCTTTAACATATCACATAACTCTTGTGTAGTTATAAGGCTTTTCGAACATGTACTAATAAACATATTAAAGGTAAAATGAGAAGTTTAAAATTTAATTATTTTCACATATAGAAATGTGTCATTCTTCTTGAAACGGACTAATAAGCAAATAGTTTCAAATAAAATTAAACGCAGGGAATGCTTATTCCAGAGAGGAATTTGGCCAAAATTTGCAACAAAAAAAAATAGTAGCTTTGAATTTGTATAAATTTTAGTCAATACAATCACTGCATAATTAGTTTATACATGATTATATGCTTATTATATATACTTATTATACACTGAATATACACCAAAGACAATTTCAATCTATTATAATTAGGCGATGTTTTTTTCAGTTAAACTGGCTAAAAGTATCAAGATACCAAGAATATCCTACTTTATGAAGGCCCAGTGCATCTGAAGTGCTAATATTTTGGATACTTGGCCATTGGGCTTAGTTACGAGTACTCGGGGACTTTTGCCAATATTTTATGTTAGTATTTGTTTTTGCCTCTCATAGCAAATAATCTTTTCGCGTGACATAAATTTATATTTTTACTTGATAATATATTACAAGTTATGGCCTCCGCTTTAACAAATTTATGCCACTAGACATAAATTTGATTTGAATTACAAAAATTTGGGTCATTCACACAAATACCTTACTCGGGGGTTGTGTTTAATTTTTGCTCTTTGGCACTTTAAGTGACCGAAAATACTCCTGAGATTTTGGGTTCGAATCCCATCAGAGTATTAAAAAAAAGTCACAAGACAGAATTTTGTAGCAAAGTAGGTCTATTCAGGCAAAAGTTATGCCTTTTCTGTAGAATTCCAGTAGAGTAAAAAAAATAAAAAAATCTGCCTTGCGAAAACTTTTGCCTTAAAGCAGAATTTCAGTGAAATCTTGCCTTGAGTTTTTTTTTTTTGACTGAGTGGGTTCGAACGCAGAACATCAAAATATTTTTAGCCACTTTTTTAAGCGAAGGATTTGAAAAAATCATCAATTTGAGAGCCAAAAATTAAAGACAGACTTTGAAAAAAAGAACAAAAACCAGCCCATTTGAAGGGCAAAAATTTAGAACAGGCCATTTAAAAGGCAAACCGTGCAATTATTGAAAAAGATTTTGTCGTGTCGATAAAATATGAAGGTTATTCTTGTCTGGGGGTCTCGTCTGTTTGCATTCCATCAGACAAAGGAGATAACACGATAGGGACAACAACAGCAAAAGCGACAGAGAATCTCCATATAATAAATTATGGTTTGTGTCTTTCTACTCGTATTTGAAAAGAATATTATTTTGGCTTCTTTTTTGCCACACCTTTTTTCCCAATTGATGTAATGTTTTATTCTGATTAAACGTTTGCCATCTTAAATCGATAATCACAAGCATTATATCTTCTTTATCTTGACTTCTAAACTCCAGCGCGTTTGCAAAGTGGTCATAATTTATGTTGGGTTTTTTTTTTACGTTTTATTTTATATTAATTGTAACCTAATTAGAAAATTACCGGATAGTGTGGCTGTTGTTCTTCCTGGATCTCATGAATTCTACAATCGAAACACTTTATTCTCTATGTTTGCTGATAAAGACAGGAACCGAAAATAAAAAAGAATAAAAAGAGGTTGACGAATAATGGCCAATTACTTATTTAGAGAAAAAGACAGGGCAAAAAGGAAGGATTTTTAATGTCGTTTGACTGAGTTCATATGAGGTTTTAAGAAAATTTAAATGACTATCGATGATGTTGTGTCTTCTTTTAATTTTAGGAATAGTTGAGATGGGATTATGACATGAAATTAACATTTTTTCTTGTATATATGTCAGTGTAACTAACCTCTGAAAATATTTCTTGAACTTTTGCTTGTTCTGGTAAATATTGACCAAACAAATATCTTTTGATCAGTTTCTATTGATCAAAATCGGACTATTTGATTGTACCAAAAAACTTTTCTTATGAGATTATGACTTGACAATTGATGCTTTCCAGAAAACTTTGTCCCTACATAGTCACTATGCTCACTCTTGTAATTTTTTATTAAATATCTTTGTTCTCAATAGAGAAAGACTCTCTCACTGCAAGGTTTTACACAAAAGGTCAGTTGCTTTCTTTATCTCACTTGCTCTTAGTCCGTCTAGTGCCTTTCGGTTGGGCTCCACCCTCGGGATTTTAATTAGACCGTTTGATTTTATTTTTTTCTAGTGTTGACGCAGTAAACGTGTTTGCCACTCTCCCCTCACTAGACTTGTCAATTATTTGCTCTTTTTCCTTCTCTCCTCCTTTCAGTAGATGAGGTTAGAATGAAAGGTATTGTCCCAACGCATCTAATGAAATGTATTGTCCCTACATAGGCACTATGCTCACTCTTGTAATTTTCTACTACATATCTTTGTTCTCAATAGAGAAAGACTCTCTCACTGCAAGGTTTTACACAAAAGGCCAGTTGCTTTCTTTATCTCACTTGCTCTTAGTCCATCTAGTGCCTTTTGGTTGGGCTCCACCCTCGGGATTTTGATTAGACCATTTGATTTTATTTTTTTCTCGTGTTGACGCAGTAAACGTGTTAGCCACTCTCCCCTCACTAGACTTGTCAATTATTTGCTCTTTTTCCTTCTCTCCTCCTTTCAGTAGATGAGATTAGAATGAAAGTTATTGTCCCAACGCATCTAATGAAAGGTATTGTCCCTACATAGGCACTATGCTCACTCTTGTAATTTTCTACTAAATATCTTTGTTCTCAATAGAGAAAGACTCTCTCACTGCAAGGTTTTACACAAAAGGCCAGTTGCTTTCTTTATCTCAGTTGCTCTTAGTCCGTCTAGTGCCTTTTGGTTGGGCTCCACCCTCGGGATTTTGATTAGACCGTTTGATTTTATTTTTTTCTCGTGTTGACGCAGTAAACGTGTTAGCCACTCTCCCCTCACTAGACTTGTCAATTATTTGCTCTTTTTCCTTCACTCCTCCTTTCAGTAGATGAGATTAGAATGAAAGGTATTGTCCCAACGCATCTAATGAAAGGTATTGTCCCAACACATCCTTTCTCTTCTCTGGCTTGCTCTTTCAAATAAAATTTTGGCCTGCAGTAATCTCTGCAATGTGGAGCGCCTTGGGGGCTTTGGTCTAGTAGTAAGATTGCAACACGTGATTTGTATGTTAGGATCACTTCGCAGGTTCGAATCCTGCAGCAGACAAAAATCTAGTACTTTTAGTTGAGAAGAGTAGAAGGGCACACCCATTACGGCATTATTCACCGAGTTTCGAACCATTCATCACTGGCCTTCGGGGATTCCTCAGTTATCAAAAAAAAAAATCTACTGGGAGCTACATATGGGGTTAAGTACCCTGAGATGGTTTATTTATATGGAGAGCTTTATGTTGTAATTGATTACTCTAGCAATATTATGGTGAATGATGGATAAATACACGGAAGATGCAATGTGTTAACTCTTGTTGTGGTTTTACCTGTATATCTTACAATTATCATGGTTTATCACATTTCAAGTGGAAGAAAAAGCTCATTTCATATTGTCTATTTTTTTCTTTTACTCGTGAACAAATTGTATTTTACTTACCTTTGTACCTCATTAGGCAAGCATAAGTAGAAAGATCTCAAGAAGAGATACTAGAAACCGTCACCCTGGGCTGACGCAGCAGAAAAGGCAAGAGATCAAAGAAGCATTTGAGCTCTTTGACACTGATGGCTCTGGTATTGAATTGTTTCTATCCCAATGCATTTTCGTGTTTGACAACTCTGTGCTCGCGTTAACATAGCATTTTTCTTAACTGCTACTTTTCAGGAACTATTGATGCCGGAGAGCTGAATGTTGCTATGAGGTTTGGTTTCTTTTCTAAAATTAATCAATCTAATATCTAAATGTGGTGATGTGCTAATCTAACTTCAATTGCAGGGCCCTTGGATTTGAAATGACAGAGCAGGTAACTTTGAAATCACATTGCATCCTTCTAGTTTCTGTTTGAATACACTGGTTGGGTATTTGTTAACGTTCTCTTCATGAGAAATTTGATCGATCGATTTAGGAAGGATGACTCGTGTTATGTATTTGATAGTAGCATATTATCTTACAGGTGCTATTTCCTGACTTTCACTTATCCGTTCTATGGCATGACTAGTGTTGCATTTCGAACCTTTTGTTTTCAGCAAGTTGAACAAATGATTGCTGATGTGGACAAGGATGGCAGTGGTGCAATCGATTTTGATGAATTTGTACTCATGATGACTGCCAAGATAGGGGAGAGGGACACTAAAGAGGAGCTCGCAAAAGCATTTAATATACTAGACCAAGATAAAAATGTAAGTCCTCGTTATCCAGCAAGTATTGAATCGTGCCTCACTGGTGATTCCACGGTTATAGAAAGAATGTTGGTACTTATAATCTATCTTGAGAGTGCAGGGGAAAATATCTGCCGCTGATATTCAGCAAATTGCCAAGGAGTTGGGTGAAAAATTCACTGCAAGAGAGATACAAGAGATGATTGATCAAGCTGATCGTGATGGTAACTTTTTTGTTTTTCCCATGCCCCTCCACTCATCTTCTGAATTGTCATTCTTCCTTATTCTCCTTACAGGCCTTAATTGAACAGTATATCTCTTCAATGTTGGCATAAGTAAACATTCATAAAGTAAAATTTCTTTTCCAGTCAAATAATCCATTTTTAAGTATGCTGATGTAGACTTTTGGGTGTTTCGTTTGTAGGCGATGGCGAAGTAAGTGCAGAAGAGTTTATGAGGATGATGAGGAAAACCAGCTTTGCAAACTAGTACAAATCATAGTGTGAAGTTTAAAATGAGACCCAACTTACTTTGAAGTTGCTTGTCCTTTTCTTTTTTCCCTTGTCCTCTATTCCCTCTGCTCTGTCACGTATTGTATATACTCCCATACATATTTTGTTTCCAACTGAATAAATGAAGAAAACAATTACCCATTGAAGAGTTGAAGGTTGTGGATCCTTGTATTCTCCCAGCTTCATTTTTCCACATAAAATAGGGAATGCATACCAAAATGCTTTGATATAATGAACAGCCCAGATGTCAGTTACTTGAGTGAAATGAATAAATCTTTCCCACCAAAGAATTGAAAAATATATTCATTTAATATATAAATGTCGTAAAAGATAATGTACGAAAGAGTTGTCACTGCTGTGACGGTAGGGTGTCAATGGTACGGTTCGGGAGGTTATTTTATAAAATTTATACCATATCAATTTTTCGGTTATTTAATTTTGTAGAAACCAAAATTAGACTTTTCGAAACCGTCCCATCATCTTGGTTTGTCTTCGGTATCGGTAAGGTTCGGTTAATTTTCATTTTTTTTTTTTAAAGAACATCATATTATAGTCACTAGTAAAAGTTAAAGACACCATATCATACATATTTCTATAGGATTTTGGCAAAAACTCTCTAGACATTTTTTAATATATAAAAGGTGATGAATCAAGAAAACATGAAAGGCGATAAGAATAAAGATTGATCTCACTATTTTATGATAGTGTGAAACAATGTTATGCAAAGACAAAAAATATAATTTAGATCACACAAGGGGAAAAAATCAATCAAGATGAGACTCAAGAACAGAGTCTGCTAAAATTAAGTATCCAATAAGATAAATTTAAAATCATACCAGAAGAAAGATATGTCATACTTTGTAGCTTTCTACACAAGATTGTTAGAATACCTTGTAGCTTACAAGCCAGTTACTACTCGTGATGCTAGAACTAATTTAATTTCTATAGTATAATAGATTTCAGCCTTGGAACTTTAGGTGTTAATTATGTTGCCGGCTTGTAGTCGTTTTCATCATCCCGAACCCAAGGCGAAAATTTTAATATTTTATTATATTTAATTTAATATATATAATATACTTTACACATATAAACTTATTCGGTATTTTTTTTATTTATTTTTATAAAATAAAAAACCTACCTAATTATTCGGTACGGTTATAAATTTATATAAAAACAATCGGTTTTATTAAAAACACCTAAAAATCAGTTAGGTAAGGTACGGTTCGATCGACTAAGTGGATTTTTTTAAAATCATTGACACCCTTAGCTGTGAGACTACTAGTAGAAGATACAAAAGGCTGTCCATAGTTGTGGATTTTATGCCTGCCGATTGGCATTGAGTCCGTGAACTTGTTTGCCTTAGAGCTTAATAACAATACATGATGAGATCGATCACTATATGTTATTTGTTGATAAATATTTTGCAAATTTCCAAAATTAACAAGTGTTAACAAAAGTTTGAACTATAGAGAGCGGTTTAAAGACGGGAGTTCTAACATGAGTAGCGGCAAGATTAAAAGATATGCTTGCTGGTGTAGTCAGCATTAAAAAAAAAAAAAAAAAAATTAAAAAAAGGTGAAGTTAAAGTAACTTTAGACCTGATTTTGATGCTTTAATACAAACAATTTAGATATCTAGGCTCAAAATTTCAAGAGAATCTGTAGTATGATAGATGTTTACTACAAATGGATTCAATAATAAAATGATTGAAAGGAATGAGCTATTACCAAATGTTACGCGATAGAAGGATATTAACCCAACTTATTCAATTTTCTTGGATGATCAAAAAGTCATCTACACTTTTGCCAAGTTATCTATAAAATTGTAAATTATTTTTTATTACTCCCGCCATCTCAATTTATTTGCGAGCGTCTGACTTTTGCTTATTATACTCCCTCCGTTCACATTTATTTGGATGGACTTTACACACCCTTAAGAAATAATAAATGAAATGTATAATTTATCACGATACTCATATTAATTGATGTATATTTTTTTTTATAGATTTGGAAATGATTTTAAATGTCTAATTAATACTATGGATTAAACAGGAAAAAAGAAATTATCTTTTCATGATATGCTAAAAAGTGACAAATAAAAGTGAAAATATATTTTTACTATACTGAAGAAGTAAAAGTGAATGGCGGTAGTAGTGTAGTACAATAATATAATATAATTATACTAATTTGTATAGTATATTATACTCCCTCTGTTTCAATTTGTATAATTGGAAACAATCTACTTTTATGAAATGTTTAATAGCCACACAAACCATGTGTGACTCATTTAACACTACAAGTTTAAAAATCTTCTCCTTTTTCTTAAACTCTGTGCCCAGTCAAATGGATTCACAAAATTGAAACGGAGGGAGTAGTGTATAGTGTGTGCGAGCTCGAGGAGAAGTTTCGATAGCCTTTTTAGAACTTACCAGGATTATCAATATGACACGCCTATCAAGTGGAAAGACTCTTTGACTCTCTTGACTAGAAAGAAATCAATGGACCACTTTTTTCCCAAATAGCCAAGCCAATTTCTGCTGACGTGGAGAGCTCAAGTAATCAGATTCTCTTATTACGTGGCTCTGAAAAGCTGTCCTTTCTTTGGAATCAGAATAACCCCGTGTGCAGTGAGTGTGCCAATTAGTGTTCCAGCTCGCCTCAGCCACATCCCCAAAAGGGAAGTATATAAATGCGCACACTACCTCATCCATATCACTGTTTCCTTAACTAAAACAAATTTCAGGAGAATCAACAATTTCTTTCTATTTTCCACAATGAATGGATTCAATCAACTTCAAGAGAACAAATTTAACCGTACCCACAAACTGACTCCAGACCAAGAATTTTACTACATGGTGTCAGCTCTCCGCCATGTTGTCTCCAGTGCCGATGGTCGTCCGGATGGTGAAGCAGCTCAGCTTTTGCGGGAAGTTCAAAATGCAAGTGGTGGTGCATCCTCGTCAGCTAATTCCATGCCACGTAGGAACATTGTGGACACTTCAGCAGCTTATCTGGCATGTCACATTGGTTATTCTTTCCATTTCCACGTAAAGCGAGAGAATATGGAAATGCAAAAAGGGAGGAAAAAACAGAGAAACACAAAGAAGGAATTTAGGGGAGTGAGACAAAGGCCATCGGGTAAATGGGCGGCAGAGATCCGTGACCCGCACCGAGCCCAAAATGTTTGGCTTGGTACTTTTGCTACTGCAGTTGAAGCTGCTAGAGCTTATGACAGAAAGGCTATTGAATATAGAGGTTATGAAAAGGCCAAAACAAATTTTCCTATTTCGGCATATGCTGCTGCTGATGTTGCTACAGTTACTGATGAGAACAAGTCGCCAATGGTAGTGGAAGAAAACAAAGAATTAGTACAAGTCCAAAGTGGTGAGGTGGCAGTGGCTGCTGATCATAATAATAATATTAATGGTGAAAACAGTATGCAAAATGGTGATGATCATAACAATATTAATGGTCAAACTAGTAGTATGCAAAATGGTGAAAGTAGTAGTATGCAAAATGGTGATGATTTTTGGGATACGTTGGAAGATGATGGACTTGTCAAGTGGATAACCCATGCACTACAAAAAAAGGAATAATTTGCGGAGGTCAAAAATTACAATCCGCAGGTTTTAGCCTCCACTAATTGCTTAAGGAGGCTAAAACCTCTACGAGTTATAACTTTCAACTTCCACAAATTACTACTCCCTCCGTTTCAATTTATGTGAACCCATTTGGCTGGGCACGACATTTAAGAAAGAGTGAAAACTTTTGAAACTTGTGGTTCAAAATAAATCTTGAATATTTGTGTGGCCGTAAATCATTTCATAAAGTGAATTTGTTTCTAAATTAGGAAAGAGGTCATTTATTTTAATATGAATTAAAAAGGAAATAAATTCACATAAATTGAATTTTTTTTTTATAGTGAGGCTATGTCCTTCTATTCTTTTAATCCGCTTTATTGTTTTTGTATTCTCGGGAACATGCAGTAAGTTCCTTTATATTGTTTGTTTTCTTCGTCTTTTTTCCAGCTGTGTCTTTCAATTCAAGTTTTTTGGGTGGCTAGTACGGAGTGATAGGAAATATCTTGTAGTTTGAGTATTGTACTGAATTACTGTTTGGGTTAAAATTCGTATTTTATAGTTGAATTTGTTTTAAGATTAATCACAGTTGATAGTAATTTGATACAGATATAATAATTAATACAAGCAAGTTATTAATTATCAAGAAAGAATAAGTAAATAAAAGAAAAAAGTAGACTTATGCCAATTGTGATGAACAATAGTAATGGATTTCCTCGTCCCCAAGAAAGAGTTAGAATTTGATGATCAAAGAATAATGATGATGAAGATAAGCAGAAAACAATAATCAATAATAGTGTATTTTTCCAGTCAGTATTGAACGCCCCAATGTACAAATGAAAGTCCTATTTATAGGTATTTGGTCCTATCGGGTGCCTTTACCATTATAAGTAACGGTAATCATTAATTACTGAATTAATGATTGTCATTTAATTCTTTGATTCTGGCCGTTAGAAACCGTTTTTTCCGTTACTGCATTAACTCTATTTAATGCGCAATCAAGAGGGTCTTGTGTACTATTTCGGTTGAGGCTTTCTTCGTTGACTACATCATCGGTATCAGTCACCTTTCCGCAAATGCTTTGCTTGGCATTACCATCTGATTTCTCTACGTCATTGTATAAATTGACACGTGTCGACTATATGGTGGTCCACGTGTTAGATGCATTTTTTTACCATACAACTACTATTGAGGCTGGAATCATTTATCTTTATGCAAAAAAGGAAAAAGTCAGAAAATGGAGGTGGCGTCGATTTTTTTTAATTAAGAAAAGAATGTAAATTAATTTCAAAATTTTGCTATAATTACATAATAAAAGGGTTTTTTTTTTCCTGATATTTGATTGAACGCAGGAAAATTTTAAAACATAAATTAACTATGCGTAAAAATTAAAGTACTTTTCTGGTGAATTGTAAGTATGGAAAAGGTCTCGTTTTGTGATAAGAAGGAAAATCGTATATCGGTTTTGGTTTTGTTGAGGACGTTTGATCTTTAATTGAACAAAGTGACTCAGAAACTAACGGATGTTGACTTCTTGGTCTTTCTGAAGTATTTTTGGTATTTAATTGAAAATATATGATAGGGAAGAAAAATGGAGTTATTGGAACTAAAAAATTTATATTCCTTTCAACAGCGAGATATGTAGAGTATTTCCACCATAATCGATATAATAGCTTGTTTCTTTCATAATCGATGTAATTGCTTGTTTCTTTCATTCTGCTGTATCTAAGGATTAACTTAACGTTGTTGACAAACACCAAGGGACTAAAGTAACGAATAGTAGCCAAGCGATGAGCTATGGAGCTGAAGAAAATTTTGCAGATAAGAGCCGTACGTGCACAAGGTTTAACTTCAAATCTCAGTAGCCAAACCACAACTTTAATTAGTGATCCATATCCCAGACAAAATTGAGAGCATCACTACTCCCTCCGTTCAGTTTTACTTGTCACATATTGACTTGGCACGCCTATTAAGTAGCCAAAAATAGAATTAAAAGTTTACCATATCATCCCTAATTATTGCTAATTACTCCGTCCCAATTTATGTGGTACCTTTGACTTGACACGGAGTTTAAAAAAAAGGAAGACTTTTAAAATGTGTGGTCTAAAACAAGTCTTATATAAATGTGTGGATGCAAATCATTTTATAAAGTTAAATTGATTCTAAATAGAAATGTGATATTCTTTTTGGGACAAATCAAAAAGGAAATGGTGCCACATAAATTGGGACAGAGGGAGTACCTAATGATTGAAATCAATTAAAGCTTATCAAAATATACGCAACTAACTAATTAAGTAATGGGTTCCAACAATTTACATATTCCCCACAAAAAAATAGTTTTGACTAGTATAATTTCAAAGTGTTGGAAAAAGAAATTGAAAATTTTGACTTATTAATACTACGGGTAAAATAGAAAAAAAAAGTGATAAATTATCTCTTGATTTACTAAAGTGGACAAATAAAATTGGATAACTATTTTTAGTATAGCGGACAAATAAAACTTGACAGAGGAGTATAATCACCAACCAATTACTCCCTCGGTCTCAAAATATATGTCATGGTTACTAAAAATAATTGTTTCAAATTATTTGTTGTTTTCCGAGTTCAAGGCAAAATTAATCACCTTTTTCCTATTTCACCTTTGGTAGAATTTTTCTTGAAGACTACAAACTCCTTCATTAACACATACTCCCTCCATTCACTTTTACTTGTCCACTATTCTAAAAATAGATTTTCACTTTTATTTGTCCACTTTCGCATATCAAGAGAAAAATAATTTGTTTTTCATGTTTTATCCTTAGCATTAATTACTCTTGTCAAATCATTACCCTTAGCATTAATTACTCTTTCCAAATCCAATACAATTATACACCAATTAATATGGGTATCATGGTAAAATATGCACTTCATTTATTATTTCTTAATAGTCGTGCAAAGTCTATAGTGAAAAAGTAAAAGTGAACGGAGGGAGTAAATTGATTTGAACATTTAATGTGGTGAGCTAATAGCTTAGACATAAATAAGATTAAAATAATAAAAAATATCTTTAATCATTATTTACAAGGGGTGTGTAAATTAAAAAAGCGATAAATATTTTGAGACGGAGGGGTATAAATTTACCACTGAGTGAGAACTGAAGTAGAGGCTTCTGCGGTTCCTTCTAGAACATTCGAGGATTAAATGTCCTAATCCTAAATACGAGAATGTTGCGCTGTCAACTGCCAAGGCCCTCTGAAATATAAGTACTATAATCGACTACAAGAATCACATGCACTAAGTTTTCTGAAAGAGCCACGTCAATTCTGCAGATATTATACCTCACACAGTAGAGTGAACTTCCTCAGTGTTACGTGGTCCATGTATTCCGTGCTCCTCCTCAGATGGACCACAAGTGGCAAACATCTGGTTAACCACGTGTGCAGGTAATAATACAGCCAACCAAAACAAATTGGAGGATGTAAGTATAGAGTTTATCTTAGTATGCCTTGTACTATAAAAAATTTCTCCATCGGGATATTTTTACTTATTATTGCGCGAAATTTGCTTGTTTTCATAATTACCAATCTTATTTTTGATGAAGAACTACCTACAAATATTTTTGTACATACATGAGTTAAATTCATAGGAGTTACGTATATACTCCTATTTAGACAGACACTACATTCACGTCTAACCAATTCATGTTATTGTCATTATGGGTAATAGAATTTCGACACAATTTAATTTGAGCAATAAGCTAATCATTCAATTTTCTCGGATGATGAACAATCTAATTAAGCTATCTATCTTCTTCTCCGAGTTATCACCTTATACTCCCTCCATCCCAAATTAACTGTTGCCTTAATTCAAAAAAACTATCCCAAGATAATTATCATTTTAAAAATTTAAGACTAAAATTACAATAGCTTCCAACTAGCTATATCTTTAACATTAAATAAGGTGTTTTTTTCTAATACTGCTTAATTTCCAAAAGACAAATTTAACAAAAAGGGATAACTTAATAAACTACATTTTGTATTTATTAATATATTTTCAATGAGATGAAGGGAGTAATAAATATAACGATAATTTTTTAATTAATATACAAAATGTCGTTAAAGTTAATAATCTTTGTATAATATTAAAATTTTCCATTATTAATTCGAATATAACAATCCTTTTTATTATTATACACCGCATAAACAACTTTTACATTTTAAGCTCACATAACTGGCATGTGAACCAAAAGGCCCTCCGGGCATGGATTTAGTCAAAGTCAACAACTTCAGTTTAAATTATGTTAGTGAATTAAATATATTATAAAATTTAATTTTAAGACACTGTTACTAGTACTTAAAATCATTATCCTACAATTCATAAACATAAAGTTTTAATCCTTAATTCATCACTACATCCGGATAAAGGAAACCCCTCTATATGGAAAGTTCCATGGTCTTTAATTTCTAGAACCTACGGAGATTACATGTCCCAAATAGAAGAATGCTGCGCTGTCAAGTGGAAAGACCCTTTGACTCTCTTGACTAGAAAGAAAACAGATGGACCACCTTTTCAAAATCGCCACGTCAATTTTTGATGACGCCAGAGACGAAATAATCAGATTCCTTAGCCCCACGTGTCGTACAATCTGTTATAACCCGTGTGCAATAAGTGTATTAGCGTACCAGCTGGCCTCAGCCACATCCCCAAAGCGCAATATATATATAGCCCACCAGGCACCTTATCCATGTCATTGTTTCATTAACTACTTCGAATTTCAGGAGAAAATCAACACTTTCCCACTTAAGAAAGATGAATGGATTACTTCAAGAGAATAAATGTACACGTACCCAAAAATTGACTCGAGACCAAGAATTTTACTATATGGTGTCAGCTCTACGCCACGTCGTCTCCGGTGCCGATGGTCGGAAGGACGGTGCAGCAGCTCAGCTTTTGAGGGAAGTTCAAAATGCATGTGGTGGTGCATCCACGTCAGCTGATACCATGCCACGTAGGAACATTGTGGACACTGTTCAGCCAGCGCCAGCTGCTAATTATCTGGCATGTCACATTGGGAATTCTTTTCACGTAAAGCGAGAGAATATGGAAATGCAGAAAGGGAGAAGAAAAAGGATCAGAAATACAAAGAAGGAATTTAGGGGAGTGAGACAAAGGCCATGGGGTAAATGGGCTGCAGAGATTCGGGACCCGCACCGAGCCCAACGAGTTTGGCTTGGTACTTTTGCTACTGCTGTGGAAGCTGCTAGAGCTTATGACAAAAAAGCTATTGAATATAGAGGTGAAAAGGCCAAAACCAACTTTCCGATTTCGGAATATGCTGCTGATGATGATGAGAACAAGTCGCCAATGGTAGTGGAAGAAAACAAAGTAGTAGTACAAGTCCAAAATGGTGAGGTGGCAGTGGCTGCTGATCATAATAATACTAATGGTGAAAACAGTATGCAAAATGGTGATGATCATAATATTAACGGTGAAAGTAGTATGCAAAATGGTGATGATTTTTGGGATACGTTGGAAGATGATGGACTTGTCAAGTGGATCACCCAGGATATGTCCTGATGATTCTTTTAATTCGCTTTATTGTTTTTGTCTTATATCGGGAACAATGAGTTACTTTATATTGTTTGATTTCTTCATTTTTTCCTGTTATGTCTTTCAATTCGAGTTTTTCGAATGGCTAGTACGGAGTGGTAGGAAAAATCTTGTAGTTTGAGTATTGTACTGAAGTATTGAGGTTGCAGTCATTTATCTTTATGCAAAAACAGAGAAAGTCAGACAACAAAAGTGACGTGTTTTTTTGTTTTTATATAGGAAGTTGTAAAATCAATTTCAAATTTTGCTATAATAAAAGAGTTTTTGTTGTTTCTGATATTTGATTGAGCACAAGAAAATTACTTTTACTTTACTTTACTACTATATAGAAACGTGAGATGGAAAGTGGAGATCGACACGGCTGTTTTATGCCAATAAAAGTGGAGTTGAGGGCATTTTAGACTTAGATGATATTAGTTATGCATGACTATTTTATGCCAATAAAAGTGGAGTTGAGGGCATTTTAGACTTTGATGATATTAGTTATGCAATGTGTCCTTTACATATGAATGAATTGCCAGAATTGCCAGCACACCAATTCTCACTTTATAACTTTCTATCAGCTTCAAAACTATTCCAAAATTGTGAAACCACACAGCAACTTCAATATTGTCCATGTGACCTTTCATTTCAACCGCAAGATCCGAATTTATTTCAGGTTTGTGCTCTCTTCTTACTCTTTTTGTTCAATTATTTATTTCAATTGGGTCTTGCCCATAATTTCCTTTGTTGTATTTTAACTATAATACTTCTGGAAAGCTATTTACACGTGAAGATTTTGTGGGATTGAATGGTTTTTTTGGGTCAGTCAACATGCCTGTTACTACCCACATCGTGGGTGTATTTACGGTCACCGAAGCTCAAAGGCTTTAAAGCTACGGGTAAAGGTTATAAACCGACCCATAGACGGGCAAAGGCACTAAGTCGGGCTCCACACCACACTCCGCCATCTTTATACCAATTACTGGGCTAAACGGTTCAAAGATACACTTAATATGATGTGATATTGCCCGCTTTGAGCTAAGTCCGCACGGTTTTTCCCAAAAGGTCTCACATCATTAAGAGTATCTAACACCTTATAAGTAGCTCCTTTTTCTTTTCAGCTACCAATGTGGTACTTTGTTAGCACACCGAAACATATTTCACTTCCTTTAATTAGTTTGGTCATATTATTTTCAATTATTGTTGATTAAAGATTTGTTTACTCATCAATTGCAGGTCTTCTCAATCATATTTGGAAATAAAAACTCCATTGCAGAAGTATTTAGGAGGTACTGGTTTCATTTATGAGCTTTTCATGTCACTGAATGTTGAATTAATTGTTATTGTTTGATTTTAGTAGACAAGTGACTTGCTACGTGACATGTAATTGAAATCAAATTTCACAATTTTGATATGGATAAACGGGATTCACTGAGTTCTGGTTCACATATTTGTTAAGATCAAGTTTCTTATTAATGATGTGCCTTAAACAACTCAAATTTCATATTCTGTGAATTGAATTCACCTTGTTGTCTGTGTATAGATTAATATATTGAATGCTTTGTTAGACAACGCCATGTCCTATTGGCCCTTTCTCCCTATCATATACTCCTATATAGTTAATGAGATACAAACTTTTCGCTTCATTTCCTTTGAAAGAATAGTTTCAAATTTAATGTGATATTTTTCTAGGATAGATCATATATACTTTTGATTTTTATGTATATTTGGTGTGGGCAAAGTTATACTCCATCTGTCACCGAAGAACCCACAGTTCAGGAATTTGAGTGGAGGCTTGAAGAGTGAGGCTAATCCATAATATCAACTGCAGAAGAATGAGGTTCGAGTTGATGAATAGAAGGAGGCCGCAATACGTGTCCGTCATCATTCTCGCCCGGGGTTGATTAATTAGGTTAAGGAAAATAATTCTCGCCCGGGGTTGATTAATTAGGTTAAGGAAAATATGAGGCGGCCCTATTAAGAGAGCATTAAGGATACATCGACTCTCTTGAATTTCACGTCATAGCATGTATACTGAGCATATCCAAGAAAGACACAAGTGGTTGCCTTGGGATTGCGGAGCTTTTTTGCCATTTGTACCTATTTATTAGACAGAAAACTATTTAAATAAGAAAATACTTGCCTTTCTAGAATGTGTAACAAAGTAACAGTATAATATGCTAGTATAATATGCTACTGTCTTTTGTTTTTCTACTTAGCAATGTTTTCCGTGAGGGGCTTTTAATAAGTTCATTAGAAGTTAAACGAAAATGGAAGAGGGAATAAGGTAGTAGTTCAAGAGATGCATGGGATGTTGCAAGTTGCAACTACAATACAGTTCTATTTGACGCAAACAATTAGCGTTATATAGTAACTCATCCGGATCAGGTTAAGATTAAGAAAAAAACATATTTTACCTTAGGAATATAGCTTCGAAGAATTTGTTGAATATAGATATAATTTTAATTAATTATAAAACTAGAAGACTTTTTTTGTGAGAACGTCTGGATTAGATGTTTGACAAAAAAATAATATTAATAAATATAATGCCATAACATTATTCAAATGTTTGATAAAAAGTTAAATTTGTAATTATTTTTAACTTTTCTCCGCTCTTTGTGACATTAAGTTATAGAAAGATTAGTTTGATAGTTTAGGCAAACTCTAGTACGGGCTCAAAACTAATTAAAAGTTAAATTTGTAATTCTTTCTTATTTTTTTCCACTTTTTGTGATATTAAGTTATTTTTTCCAAGATTAGTTTCAAATATTTTAACAAGGTTATGCTAAATTAAAAAAATTAAAAAAAAAATACGACTTCCCATATATTTAGATTGCATAAAAATATTTAAAAATTGAACAAAATTTCCTAAAACTTTTGTCCTTAAAAATCTTTAGAAATTTTTTTAACCTTCAAAGAACTACGTGACATAAAGTCCTTAATTTCTAACATCATCTAATATGAACTACAACGTTTTTTTTCCAAAAATAAGAAAAATAATATGGTTCTAGAGACATCAATTATATATGCTATATTTATTCTTTCATTGAGATTTTAATGAGGTTACTTAACAAAGATAACTTTCAAGTAAATAAAACTAAAATTTTACACTTTACTAATATTTGTAGATGACAATTAGTTAAATTATATAAAGTATATCGAAAAGATGAAGAGAATTAATTACTTTTCTTAATATAATTAGACTTTCTTTTACTTTCTAAAAATCTACCGATGAGAAAATACATTATTTCCTTTTGTTAGTTTAAATGTTAGTTTAAATGGAATATTTTTTTCAAATGTATATTTTAATTATTTTCTTAGAGACACAAATATATGAATAAATGCTTCATGATTCATTTAAACATGTTTCAAATAAATAAAACAAACATTTTACCTAACATTTTTTCCAATTAGTTAAACTATATAAAAAAAAAAAAAAAAAAAAAAAAGACTTTCTTTTTACTTTCTAAAAATCTACCGATACACAAAAAACTTAAAAAGTTTAAATGGAATATTTTTTTCAAATGTATATTTGACATTATTTTCTTAAGCACAACTAAAAAAATGTTTCATTAACTACATATTTTCCAAAGATGTTCTTAACATTTAAACTACTTCATCAAGGTCAGATTATAATTTCTTTTTATGTACTTTTAAGTGTCAATATATTAAAAAATATATTTATGAATTTATACCAAAAATTAAACTGATGCAACGCGTAGTACGCCTTGCATTATTTTTTTTAAGACGAATGGAGTATAAACTACAACTTACATTGTTCGTTATGCATAGAAAATATTATTAAGTATGCGTGCATCAAATTTTAAAAATAAAATATTATACAACAACAACAACCCCGGTGAAATCCTGACATGGGGGTGCAGGGAGGGAGGTAGAGTGTACGCGAGACTTTACTCCTACCAAGGTAGGACGGTACATTTACGAAAGACACTAGCTAATAAAAAGCATAAAAAGAGGTCAGATAAGGCTAAGAGATTCAAAGTGATATGGAAATGCAAATAACGAAAGTGACACAGATAATTTTGTTATAAAAATAAAACATTATAATACACCAAATAATATCCAAAAAAGAAAGTTAATTTTGTTAAACATGACCGATATGGCTAATCAACATATAAACCAACACAACACAACATGCCAATGAAAAGATTCAAATTTCAATATTGTTAACAAATGATTAGATAAAAATAAATATTTTAGGTAACGATATGTAATCCAAATGAAGACCAATTTTATCTGTTAAATTTTTTAAGTTTCACACTGAACAATTAAGAGTTGTTAATTAGAGAAATTTCAATTTTTGTGTGTAGAACATGTTTTAATTAAGGTAACTGCAAATGTGGTGTATTTTCTCATTCAAATTATGCATAGTGACATGTTTCTTTTAATTGACTTCATGACAATTCACAATTTCTTAAGCATTTTAAGAGGACTTTAAAAGTTTCTAAATTTATCAAAATTAGGTGTGGCACCTCAAGTAATTAAGAAACAAAGTAGGAGTAAAATAAAATATATGAAGAAGTTAGTATATGTTACATCACCTTAAAAAAAAAAAAAAAAAAAAAAAAAAAAAAGGTTAGTCTAGGGAGTTTTGTATTATTAATTTTTTTTTTTTTAAAGTGCCTAGATATTTTTAAAACATTCAATAATAGATGAAACAATATAAGACAAATATAGGGATAAATTTGGAAGAGGCAACCTTTAATTGACAACTCTTAATTGTAATGTAACCAAGACTCTAACTAAGGATTACAAAAAAGTTACATTAGCCCTTATTATATATAGTATTGTACCAGGGAAATGAGAAGGGGAAGAGGGGTGCATTGTATGTACTTTACGAATTTAGGAAACAAACTAGGCATCTATTGTGTGTATCACTGATTATATCAGTATATTCACATATTTGAATAGACTTTAAGTAACACGTGAGAACACAAATGATAAAGAAGTGAAAATGCAAAAAAAAAAATAAGAAGTTACATTTGCTTGAATTATATTCTGTATATTTCAAAAGGCCTATGGCGCATGAATTGGATCTTTTCGTTGAAATTGTATTCAACTATATAGCTATATAGTCCTTTAGCATGCCACCTCACCTCACCTCAGCTTCACCATACTAGTGTTTTGCATACTATTTAATTGGTTTGTGGCTAACTATTTGTAATTGACATAAGGCTGGCCTCACCCTGCTTTTCTGGAAGTTGAACTTGCATTTCAATGGTTAGAGAAAACTAATTCATTACTACAGATGCTGATGAATTTTTTGTAATTGCTATCTTTCTATTCTGGTAGAATGTCATTGGTGGACAACTCCTAATAGAAAGAGCTAGTACATGTAGCTTTTACTAATGTGACAAAGCCTTGCAATTAGTATTAATAATTCTAAGCTTTCATTGACGCAGAGGATTTTGAAACTTCTTGGGAAGAAAAGAGTATTTTTCAGGTTGAAAGATTTATTATTGTCTGTTTCTCTTTTTTTCTTTTGAATAATGTAATCAATATGCATGTTGTAAATGTGTCCCTTTTAAAACTAAAATTTTAACTTGTGTATATACTTCCAGTGTGTTTTTCCCAAAGAAACTATTAGGAGTTGGATGACTATCCATCAGTATGATCGGCGTAGTACCCTGATAAGAAACTCTGAAGATATTGGATTTGAAGACTATGTAACTGGTGTACGGATCCTTGTATTTTTGTGTATATTTGAAGACTATCTGACTGGTGTACGGATTATGTTTTAGATAATCTGTTATTTAGATTCGTCTTATCTTTGTAAACATTTCTGGCTTTAATTCATTGCCACTGGCTAACGATTTACTAAAACAGGATTTTCCTATTTGTACCAGTTGACAGTACTGATGAATTATGGGATAGCTTCACATGCCAGATACGCTTTGTCAAGGCTTCATTACAAAGGCGATGATACTGGCATTTTCTCCCATCAAATTTTAAATCAATATAGGATTGACATACTAAGTTCATGATGGGAAATTTTATATGTAATATCAAGCTTTAAAAATGTAAATGTAGGCCCGTGCACAGCACCGGCATGTCCCACCTAGTTTTAAAATATAATCTAAGTAGGCGTTTGGACATGCGATTTGAAACCATGAGATGAAACCAGAGTTTGGAAATGCATTTCATCTCACGGTTTCAAACCCCAAATCATCCAAAAAGGCTTTTTGGATGATTTGGGGTTTCAAACCATGTTTCAAAAATTTTAAATATATAACTTGATCCATAAGTTTATATTTTATAAAAAAGGACCCACAAGTTGGTAAAATATTTTTAACAATTACTCCCACCAACCATTTACCAACCTTATTAACTTTCACCAACTTTTATTTACCATGTGGGAGGATTATATTAAAGAGTATTTACACTACTCATGTTAAATTTTTATTTTTATTGAACTAAAGTTTGATTAATTGATATTGTATTTTTTTAGAAAGGCCTTCTAGTAGTGTATTAATTTTGTTATGAACTATGACTTGCTCATTTGGTAAGATTACATAAGAATTGAGAATGTTTTGATAGTTTTCACAACTTGTGGAATTTTTATGTCTATAAGAGAAAATACGATTTAAGATTTCCAAATTACATGAATACAACTTAAGATTTTCAAATTACATGTCCAAACATAATTTCAAATCATGATTTGAAACCACGCCCAAACAGCTCCTAGCTATGCGGAGTATATTTTAACGTACTTTTCCAGTTAATTGACCCGGCTTTTGTACAAGTATGCCAGTTAATATAAAGATTATGCGTATGAAAAAAGTCTCAATTTTTTATCAGAACGAAAATCTACATTAGTTCTCGTCATCGGGAGGACGTCTGATACTTAATTTAACAGTGTCTCAGAAACTAGCAGATGGTGACATTTGTGGCCTTTCGTAAGCATATTCCCGAATCTATGATAGGAATGAACAATGGAACTCTTGGAATTAGTCTTTATATTCCTTTCAACAGCGAGATATCAGTAAGAGTCAATATAGTACCGTAGACTTGCCATATCCATTAACATGAGATGCTCTATCCCAAGTACATTACTTGTAGCCATTCAAAACTCATATAACCAGATAACCTTTGCGTGCTCTAACCAAATATGAAGAAAATTTCATTTTTACTTCAACATCCGAAAACACCTGGCAGAGTTGAAACAGTGAAAGTGGCACCTAACAGAACAACTTTACGACAAACATTAACTTATTGAAAGAAGCCAAAAAAAAAAAAAAAAAGTACTAAAAGAACGCTTGAAACGGCATGATATAATTGTTAATCCATGCGCGAGAACTGTTGAACTGATCGAACAGGAATTCAACCACTTAATTATCATTTAACAGTGATGGTGACTAGGAAAAAATTCCATGCATTTCATTTTCCAGTTTCAGTTTCCAGGCTAACGTAAGCTGCTGGAGAACAAAAGAAGAGAATTCTACTACCAGTTACACCAGACAATAGCTTGTTCCTTTCGTTCTGCTGCATCACAGGATTAACATAATTGACAAACACCACCAAGGGACTAAATTAACGAATAGAAGCCAAGCAACAGCGAGCTGACAAAAAAAGTGCAGACAACAGCCGTGCACCGCGTTTAATTTCAAATCTCAGCAGCCAAACCACAACTTAGTAATCCATATTCCAGACAAAATTGAGAGGATCACTATAATCACCAACCAATTATCTAAAGTCCATATAAAGTTATTTTCAGAAGGCCATAAATGCAAGAAGTTACCAAAACTAGCTTTGTCCCACTGACATATATTCTCAATAACTGATTGTTTGTTCATTCCGTTGTTTTTGTCCCACTAAGGGTTTGCTTAGCCACGTATATTTGTTTCACCTTAGTAGATGGAACCGCACCCAAAGACTGATTTCTGCCATGGAAACCCATTCTGCGATGGGACCAATCATTTCCACCCATATTTCTCTGAGACATACCACCACCCCTGTGATAGTTATAGCCTGCAGTTTGATTCTGCTGAGTAGAGGCATTCTTCTGTTGTGTTTGTGTTTTGAAACCACTTACACCTTGGTCTTTACCGCTGTTGCTGACGCCATTTCTGAAAGCATCATTTTTGCCAATATCTGCATTAGCACATCCAGAAGAGCTTTGACTGACCAAACTCTGAGCAGAACCACCAGTTGCCCCTGACTTGGAGGAATCTCCAAGACCCGATTCAACAGGAAACTGAGCTGCATTGGCATCTGTCGCAACAGTAAAACTGGGGGTACCATCAGAGCCTTCTCGAGGATAAGACTCCAAGAACCTATTGGTATTCAATGACTGATCAACCGGATGACTGTGCCCGAATTTAGATGGTAATGCGCCTTCAGCTTGCTGCTGCAAGGGGTGAGAAACGGGAACAGAATGAAGAGGCGATGCAGGGACATGAGACCAGCGAGCTTGGATTGGCATTTCAGGTGAAGACTGAGTAGAAACCAAAAGCAAAGCAAAATGTCATACATGAGAACGCTTGCACTAATAGATCATATAACAAAAATAGAGTCCATGTGCTTAGAAATAAGTCAATAAGTTCTACACTAGATGAAAGAAATGATGGCAACTATGATTATTTCAAAATCAATGAAGTGAGCAACTAAAATAGACATGTATACTCCACTACGATGGGGCGAATTATTCTACAAGCCCTCCTTTTTGTTACATCACTGATGGAATGGCATTGCTTACCTGGAATGGAGACACATCAAACATGGCCAAAGGAGAAGCCATGGGCATAATTGGTGAAGCAGGGCCAAGGTGCTGGACGGTAGCAGGCATATTTGATAAATTCCGCTGAGAACCAGCCATACTGATGTTATTCATATCCGCCTCAGTGATACCCATTGCGGAGGATGAGGGGGTGTGCTTCCAATCAGGCTGTTTTCCAGAAGGTAAATAAGTTGTACCCATAAAGCTCAATCCAACCTGGCCATACGGTCCAACTGGAGCAAAATGATTATAGACCACCATGTGCGGCGGACCTTGAACCCCAGGGATACCTCCAGGTGGGCTAATGAAAGGGCCAGTGAACCCTGCTGGATGACCGTAGAATGAGTCCAACGTAGAATGGCATTGTTGCCATGCACCAAGTGGACCTGAGCTAGACACAGTAGCTTTCTGTGACTGTGACTGGGAGCCACCTGACTCTTTATGTGGACCAAAGGCAAAAATCGGACCACCCAACATAGGATTCATCTCATAGAAAGGAAAATGAGACTGCGGACCACCAGGAAAATGAGATAGGATTTGGCTCGACGAATTCTGGGGACTTGGTGAGGGTGGCCACAATGATATCGGAGGAGTTTCAACATTGAGATCAGCAGGAAGAGATACGCTAAGAGACTCTTCTGCCCTTGATTGGCTGCTCAATTGCTGATCACCTGCCATAACAGAGACTGATTAATAAAGACAACTGACAGAACAATCAAATGATAAACAAAGCACATTGGGATACCTTCAAAAGTTTTAGCTTCTGAAATAGCAGAGCCAAGTCCATTCCCGACAATTTCATCACTGCTGATAGCTGCTACAGCAACAGCAGAAGCAGCGGCTTCAGCTTCAGAATCTTGTACATTTAGACATGGATCATTTGCACGTTTATCTTGTACATTTAGACATGGATCATTTGCACGTTTATCTTTCTCAAAGAAAAGGGTACACTCACTTTCATCAGGAGAAATATTACGGGAAATTTGTACTTCCGATCGATTAGATCCTGGAGCTCCAATCCCATGGGAAACAACACGACTACTAGTATGAAGGACCGTCGGGGATGTAACAGCACCTGGTAAGCGAGGGGATTAGATTTTACAAATAAAATAATCATAACTTTTTTTTTTTTTGATATCGAATAAAATAATCATAACTTATATATATATATAGATGACAAGGCGGCTTACCAAATTGAATTTTCTCGCCAGCAAGCAGGGAGTTAATTGGACTTGCAGCAGAAGAAAAAGATTTGTCCTTTGTTAGGATGGATGATGATTGTAAGATGGGCTCAGTGACTGTACCACCGTGAGCTCCAACAGAAGCTGCATGTGCTTCGAACCGGGCAGGGTTCATAGCCTCTTCAAGTTGGCTCTGCGACAAGGCCATAACCTATGCCAAAGTGAGTCAGGAAATTTCTCGGAGCCAACAATTAAAGGAATATCGAACCACAGAAAATATAGATCCAATAGTCAACAAACTAAACAAAAGACCGACGAACAATAGCGCCACCAATCTAAACATTTAAATATGTGAATATCCAGGATCATTTATGAAAACAAAGATTATAAATCCAGTAACAAAATAAGGCATTACCTAGCGGATGTTCAAGAAAGAAATTATGTGAAAATTTTGGTCAATATGGAAAAAAGACGAGAACAATGAGAAAAACTTTCAAAAAGAAAATTAGCCAAGTATGTTTGATACCATATCAACAATTTGGAACAGAACAGTCACTCCAACTTTGGGTCTGCAAGATGAAAAAATCAATAAACTAACAGCAGAGAAGAGAGGGAGAGGGGGGGCAGCCCGGTGCACTAAGCTCCCGCTAAAAGCAGCAAAATATCGCAGCCCAAACTTTAGAGAGTATAGATGCCAGATGGAACTACATCATTTACAGTCGAGTCAGCAAATCCAGCATCAAATTTTTCTTTGCACATTCAGTCAGAATACAATTTAACAACAGAAATGACAGTGACCTAACTGGAACTGGTATCACATGACTCCATAGAACATCACAGTTACTTGAATAGAACAACACCTGACAAAATAACATACCTGTTGATTGATCTGTGCACTGCCCCATGAGTTTAGTGGTGATGATGTAACATTGTCTGTATTTTTATTGCTCTCAAACATCAGGCCTGGCTCAAGGTCATCTCCGCTGGCAGGAACAACACCAACAGAGGTGGTTTGGTGCGACCTGTGTAAGTAAACGAACAACACATGGATAAGCATTTCAGGAGGTCAAGAGGTTTTTTGCTATTATTTTGCCACTAGAGCACACATACTTGGCGGTATGAAATTGTTTATCAGCCTGAGATCCATTGCTCCCGGCAGGCGTTCCAATTGGAGCCAGTGGCTGCGACACCACGGTAGTAAATCCAGTGGACACATCCATATAACCAGATCCCTGCGCCTCTGAAGCAATAATATCTGAAAAATTACTCTTATTTGGTATTTCTCCACCCACAGATGCAGAGCTTTTATTTGGGCTAGTTGAGACTGCATTATTTTGTCTGGTCGTCCGAGGTTTGCGCGGAGGCTGAAACATGATTAAAAAGGGTTAACATACAACATTGCATAAATATCAAAAGATGGAACAAATAAACATGGATAAGTCGTCAATACCTTAGAAACACGGGATTTCGCCTTGATTTCTTTTTCTCTTTGCTCTCGCCGATCATTCAGCATTTGCCTCTTAGACCTGACTTCAATAAAGTCATCTTCGTCGCTAGGTGCTTCTATGCCAGGCTGCATAAACACACGTACAACACCACTCTGCAATGGAGCATCAACATCCTCCTCGGATATGTTCCTTTTTAGATTTCCCTCGCCAGTGTGTGAAATATTCTGACTTTTGTGCAGTGATGCCCTTCCCTCATCTTTGCTTGGCCTGATACCAGAATCAACCTCCTGAGAATCAACATTTGCTGACTTAGAATCCAACTTCACATTTTGCTTCAGTGGCTTACTAGAAAAGGATCCTCTCTTTGATCCACTTTTTGCAAAAACCGCTGCGGCAGCTCTCCCACTGTGATTTAAGTTATCACCATGACCAGAGTCATTAGAAAAAACGGTGCTGGATGATTGCCTGCTATTTGAATTTTCCCGGATTCGAAATTCAGTTCGCTGAACTGTCCGACGAGGTCGTCTCTGAAATCTACTTGACTCAGAATAAGGACCATCAGAATTTGGGAAAGATGACCTCAAACTAGAACCTTTTACAGCATATGTGAATCTTTTCCCCTTGTTGCTGTAACCTTGGCTTTGAGCCCTGCCCCCAGCAGAATTTCTCTCATTAGAAACTGACTGAATTGATGGCAGCACAGAGGACGAGTTGCCATCAGATCCTTTCTCCTTAGATGGCTGCACATGCCTATCTGCATTACTCAAGCCTTTAGCTTCAACTTGTATTTCTGACTCTGAGATAATCTTTCTATCACTAGCACTAGCAACCCCCGCAATGTTGTCCGTAAGAACTTTGCTTCCTGCACTTTCTTGTACTGGCTTACTGTCATCAGGTCCTCCAGGCCTCACCACAAAACCATGTCCCTGATTTGCAGAAATAGAGTGAACATTGTCTTTCATCAGACTCGAAGTAGAAGCATCTTGAGAAGGTTGGGGAGGCACATAACCTCCGGAGCTTTGATTGGTATTGTAATGAGCCTGCACATTGGGCTGACCAAAAGACATCGATTGAGCAGTGATTGGCAGAATCCCTTGTGATGAATACCTGAGCTGACCAAATTGGAAGATAGGAGGCTGTGATGGATGAATATGAGTAAGGGATGGACCAACTGATGGATGGAGATGAAGAGGCATTTGAATGGAACCAATTTGGATGGCTGGTACCGGAGAAGGTATCAAAGAAGGACCAGAAAACAGCCCAAACTGAAGCTTAACAGGTAAATCAGGTTGACTAGAAGAAGTTAAACTTGACGCACTAGTCTGACCAACAGATGGGGTGCCAGCAGATGAGAAAGTTTGCTGAGCGTTTAGTGAAGGGCCACAATAAGTATCAATACCATCTAATAGATGTGACGCTGCTGAAGTGTGAGGTTCAGTACTCAGTTTATACTCAGATTCTTGCATAACTTTTTCAGCTTCTTGGACCCTCTCAGAGGAGATATCCAAACTTGCCCCAGGGGCCCCTTCAACGGGATTAAGGCATTTTTCATCAACTTGAACCCCATTCATAGATCCACCTTCAGAGGTTTCAGGTCTATCAAATACACTTTCTTCATTCCTTGAGTTCCTGTCAAAATCATCACTTGGTATTGCAACTTCAACACCCTCATCAAAGCCCAAAACCATATTATCTAAATTGTGAGATGATACTCCCTCGCCTAATTGCAGATCTTCAAATTCTTGGTTCAGGTCAAGATTCTCATCGTCTACTTCACGCACTTCATCCTCTTCCCTATAACCATCTTCATCCTCATCATACTCTTCTTGCTGCTGCAATTCACCATTATCATCCACATTCCAGTCTTCATCCTCCATGGCAGAGAGAGAGCTGGAAGCCGTTTTCATGGCATCTCTTGCAGAATTATCATTTAAGAGAGTACATTCATATCCGGAGAGGGTTACATTTTTACCTTCTGCAGCAACAGATGCTGAAGGAGAATCCCCAGATTCATCCAACTCATCATGAGAGAGATGAGGAGGAGAGTTTGGGGGGCTTGTGACAGATAGAGAAGATTGTGAATCACATCTTGGGCTCATTTCTTTATTCAGTTTCGTGTCTTCTGCAAGAGCGCTCTCCTGCTGGGAAGCAACAAGTTCAGATGGATGGCCAACAAAATAGCCTGTCTGCCTTGTAGATTCACCTCCTCGAGGATGAGGATAATGGATCTCATTGTCAACAACGTTCGATGAACCTGGGTGATCATTCATACCCCTAAAAGTTCTCTGCATAGTAGAGAGTGAAGGTGGAGGAAGTACTCGTGGCTGTCTCACAGCATACCTTGACTTACCATAGGAATAAGGTTCATCCGCTTCAGAATTTTGATATAGCCGATCTGGGTAAGGGAAGCGAGTATTGCCACGAGAACGAGCTTGCCCCCAACCAATATCACCATACCTATCTGCAAGATTATCATTGAATTCCGTATCCATGTCCCTGTTCCTGATGTATGGATCAGCATCCATAGGAACGTTCCATCTATGCTCTTTCCGATTGCCAAATTCATCTGTATATCCTTCTCGTCCGCCTTTGGCATAATTCCCAGGAGCCAAATATCCAGCTGTCCCTGATAAATCTTTCCGGGGAGCTGTTCTGCCTCCAGCAGATACATCCCTTCTGGGACTGTGATGACCAATATCATGGTCTCGTAGATACATAGAAGAGCTGCTTCCATTCTCAAATACATCCCCTCTCCATGAATTAATAGGTCTTCCTCTGTCTGGAAAATTTGTGAAAACCTCTTGAGAGGAGTAGTGCTGGGAACTCACATCAGAAGATCTGCTTAAGACCGGGGTGTCAAAAGATGCTGAAGTTGTTAACCGTTCCACCATTCTTTCACTCTCATCCCAATTATCCACATCAGATGTCCCTGAAACATCAAATTCCTTGTTCATGGCAGATACATTCTCATCGGCCGTGACAGCTAGAGTATCAGTTTTTGTCACTTCAGTATGCCTCTTGGCTATCTTGGCCTCCAATTCCAAAAGCTTTTGTTTAGCAGCCTGCTTCCTCCTTTCTTCCTCCATGAACATCCTCCTTTTCTCTTCCTCTCTAGCAATTCTCTGCTCTTCAGCTCTTCTAACTGCATCAAGACGCTCTTGCTCTGCCCTCCAAGCAGCTTCTCGTGCTTCTTCTTCCAACTTCCGCCGACGTTCTTCCTCTTCTCTAATCAGTCTCTGTCTCTCCTCTTCTTCTCTTCGAGCTTGCTCCAATGCTCTTTCTTGTTCTTCCACAACTCGTTGTCGCTCAAGCTCTTGCATCTTTTGAACGCGCTCCAGTTCAGCCTCAAAGGACTCTCTGACAGGGTCATAGAAGTCAGTCTGCTTAACCACATCCTTTTTTCTCTTGATCACCCCAGCAAGTCCTCCAGAAAAGAGATCCATTTCATCAAATCCAGTAGATTCAAAGTCTTTCAGGTATGGATCCTCTCTGTATGGCCTTTCACCCCTCGGAAGGGCATGTTTCTCCCTGCCCACATTCAGAAGAGGGTCACCCATAGGCAGTGATTTCCCAACAGATGCAAATGAAGGTTTTGACCCAGAGTTGTTTTGAAATCCATCACGCCTGTATCTACTGGACAATTCACTGCCAAGGCGATCTTGAGTCATGCGCTCGACCCCTCGACTGTTGGATGATTCTGTTGCATGATTCCAGCGTTGTTTGCCATCAGTAACAAGACCTATGTCCTTCCTTCCATATGAATAATCCCGGTTTCCAGTAAAACTTCCATCACGAGCGGTCTCACCATATTGGTGGGGGGCATATTTGTTATCTTTCGCAAAATCTTTGTTAACAAACGATCCCCCAGAGCTAACAGCATTTCTGTCGTTTGCAACGCCTGGAACATTACCATCTCTCGAAACGATTGAGTTCCTCCATGTGCTTGCTTCCCTACCTTCTCTACTAGGTATTCTCAGATCCCTGCTATAGCTATCACCTCTATGGTCAGTGGAAAACCCATTCCCGGTCAGAGTCTCTCTAGGAGCCCTCCTTTCATATTGGTTATGAGCAGCTTTATGGGGTAACACACTAGTTCGGGGCAAGTCAAAATCCCTATCCCAATAATTATCAACTTTTGAATTCACAATATCTCTGCCCCTATCTGCAAATCCATGACCAGTGTCACGTTCATCATCAGCCCAATCAGATCTGGGATTCAACCGAACTAATGGAAGTGGCCCCGGAAAGAAATCTTCCTGCTTTCTAGGTTGATCCACCCTGCGAACACTGCTCAAACCATGACTACTTTCATACCCATTATTTTCTGCCAGACCATTTCCAGTTGCATAACGTGAAGACTGCCCATGAGGACGCATATCAACCACCAAACTCATGTTGTAACTGTCTCTTTGTTCATCAGATGATCCTTCACCAGACACCTGCTTCTGCTTTTGACTCGAACTATCCTTTTGCTTGTTTGCCGGTCCAGAAGAGACAGGCAATGCAGCTTGAAGAGAAGGAAAATCCTCACCTCTCAAGACCGAGACTTTCTCAACTGTCGAAGGAAATGTTCTCGCAGGACCAGTAACTGCAGCTCCAATTCCACCTACACGAGCTGAAGGAGGCATATACGATCCACTAACCTGGTTAACCCCATCAATACCATGCCCAGTCTGATCCAAACCATCAACAACCTGACCATCAGTATTAACATCTTTCTCTTCCAATGCCACAGCAGCAGGCTTAGTCCAACCCATACCAGAAGACGATGGCCTCGGCCCACTTCCTTGACCACCACTTCCCGATGTCCCACCACCCGATCCCGATAAATCAAATTTCTCATGTTCTTTCCTCAATGAAGGCAAATTCAAGGGGGGTGGAACTGATAATTTCGGCGCAATTTTCTGCACATTCCGACCCCGTGACAAAACAACCATTCCTCCACTTCCACCACCAGACCGCCCTCGTCCCATTGAGGCGGCCTGTCCATAAGAACCACCGCTATAAGATTTATTATCATGATGATGTAAAGACTGCCCATATGATTTATTCAAATTCACAGACACAAATTTACTCCCAACACCGCCATGATTGGCCATATCAGAAACCCACAACGCATCAAAAGTAATATATAACAAATGTTCTCTCTAAGCCACCCAAAAAAAAAAATTGTTTATCAACCCTCACTAGATAATGATCCAAATAACAAAACCCTAGGAACCCTAAATCAAGACCCAAAAAAATGAAGAGTAGCAATAATTTATTATTACAGCTAATGAATTGAATAGAAGCAGATAGATATTGAACAGAGTAATAGTGGGGCTAGATTAGGGTTTGGATTGCAAAGCGGGTCAAGAAACGGGTTGTGTTGGATCAGGTGGGAAAATGAGGCGTACGATAATGAGCTTACCTCGGACGGCGTAAGATAGTGACGGCGATGTTTAACGTGCGCCGGGTGTAGAGATATAGATATATAAAGAGAGAGTGAATGACGTTTAGAGAAAGCCCTACTGCTCTTCTAGTCGTCGGGAGAGAGAGAGAGATCACTTCTCTTCGTTTTTTTAGAGAGAGAAAAATTGGGGTGTGAAACAATTGAGCGAAACATTAGGGATTATCGTTTTGTCTTTTTCTTTTGTTCCCCACATTTATTATCTAATTACATATTTCTCCACAAGACTTATTGGATTTCGTTGATGTCGGTCCTCGACTCCTTGCTTTAGGCATTTTGGCACAATTAATATTGTTTGATTATGCAAAAAGTGTTGTGTATGAGTTGTTATCAGTAGAAAAATAATAAGTTCAAATCATCTTATGCGGCAAATTGGTATGCTTGGAAACTACAGTAATTATAATGATTTATTCTTTTAGCATAACAATATTATAGTGTAACTCTTAGTGTCATGCTTGATTTTATAAGTAGAATTACATCTGACCCAGGCAATGATAATTGCCCGTTTTGTCATCTTTTTCTTTCAAGTGTGCTTGGTAACGGAGTTATCTCTTACGTTCGCTAGTATTTTCCAATTTAATTTTAAATAATAAAAGAATTACTTGGTCATGTCGTTGTGTTGTATTTTCAAAGTGCATTTAGAGAGCTTAAATAAATGATTAGTTTTGTTAAGCATGTATACAAACAAATAATAATTAATCATATACCTAAAACTGAGAAGGGATTTTCCCAAAGTTGAATGGAGAAGATTGACTTGCAACAACATTGACTTACCTTAGTGGACTTTCATGCTGAGAATAGTTGTACATTCAAAGTTGTATACAAGAGACAAACCAGTAAAATGGGGAATCACTACAAGCACCGAATGCCCTCTGTGTGAACAAGCTGATGAGAATCACTCCAGTTTATTGTTCACGTGTGCACTCTCTACACAAATATGGGCAAAACTGGTGAAGTGGCAAGACATTAACAAACCTCCTAGTTATTAGGATTTTGAAGTTCAATGGGCTAGTGGCTTTGCAAAAGGGAAGGGTGCCATAGCTGAGATTTATAAAATGATTTTTGCAGCAGTGGTATACCATCAGTGGAAGGAGAGGAACATAAGAGTGTTCCAAGGAGAGAAGCATAGAGTGGACAACATAGTGAAAGAGATAGTGCGAGAAGTTCATCTCAGAGGATGCAAAACAGTGAAGGTTGCGAGGTGATTGGAAAACATAATTTCTATCCAGTATAGTCGTCAATTGTTTGTACCTGAAGTGATTTAGTGGTGTTGTTTCCTTTGTTTTTCTATAGTATGCAGTTCCTGAAGTCCCAAGCTTATGGAATAGTTGATCTTCTAGCGGTTGAATGAAAATAACATGGATTTCGTGCAAATATGTGATGTGAGATTTTATCTTCGAATTGAATATTATATTAAATAGAAGTAATTCATTATCGTTCGGTTAGGATCAATCTAAACCAATCCATCATATTATGTATACGGTTCAACATGCCAACTATTAAACAACTTATTAGAAATACAAGTCAGCCGATCAGAAATGTCACGAAATCCTCGCTTTCTGGAGATGCCCTTAGCATCGAGGAACATGCACTAGGGTGTATGTGCGACTATATATATATATAGAAACGTTCGTATGAAGCACTGTGTGGCTCACTTGTCCAGTTCTCGGGTTTTGGTTTTTTAATCGCTCACAAGCTCATTTTAAAAATTCTGCTCTTTGTCTAAACTTATTTCTCACTTTGGTAATAAAAAATTATTTACCAAAAAAAAAAAAAAAAATAACCATTCATACCATCATTTTTCACATGATGTTGTTAAAATATATATCCAAACTTATATATATATATATATATAGAAACACACACGACAAATAGTACAATTAATGGATAGATAGTCGAGGCCTCCAATGTACTGTACATTCATTTGATTTTCCTATTTCACTAGTTTGATAACGATTTTGGGATTATATGTCCTATATACCATTTATACTAATATAATTCTCTCCATTTTCTTATATATATTAAGTTATCATATATATGTATAACCAATATATGTTCTACCTTATATATGATTAGAGACAAATGTAAAGAATATATATATACTGAAGATTTAATTGACTAAAACAAAGCCCTAACCATAGTTTATATAATTAATAACTTATATACCATAAATATATTAAAATACTTTCTCTCTCTTCCTATTTAATATTCCATCTTTTTTTCAATCATTATAACTCTTTAATATATATTTTTCATATATAGATTCTTTCGCAAATATACAATTACCAATTGAATAATGGGATCTATATTATGTGAATTAGTAAGCATCATAATTGAAAAAGTGAAAAAATCACCAATTATATAATATATATTAGGGGGTAAAATTAAGTGGCAAAAAATAATCGGTAAATTAGAAAATATATTTTACAACTTGGGTAGGAAAAATAAATAGGAAGACAGAGAAAAATATTCTAATATATTTATGGATAGTTGAATATTAATTATTTAATCATATAGGGCCTTGTTTTAGTCAATTAAATATATAGCCATATAATTATATACTATATATACTTAATATATGCATGCCATATATATACTAAATATATGTATAACTTAATATATACATATATATATATATACTATATATAAATATATATAGAAAAATGGAAAAGAACTTAATATATATACTATATATATGTATATATTGTCACATTATTGCATAAACAAAAGAGATTGTACAATAATTGGTTGATTTAATCGCTCACAAGCTCATTTTAAAAATTCTGCTCTTTGTCTAAACTTTCTTAAAGTTATCATACATCAATATGTTGTGGCTAAGATACAAATTAAATCACATCAAACGATTGAAATATATATCACACTGAATTTAGTTATAAATTGAGAATTACAATTATTTTAGAGTTCCACAATGATATATACTATAATTTTTAACACATGATATTTTCTATTAATTGCATAACTATGTCATGGCATAGTTCAAATATGTTACTTATTTGTTTTAGAATAATGCTTATGCTAACAATTTTCTTTCAAGTAAAAAAGAAGTATAATTTCCCCCATCGAGTTGTACTTGCATTCAATTACTCTTTTTAATGATATTTTATTTTATACTTGTACTTGTTTCCTCACCAAGCAGGCAAGTAACAGTACACATATAAGATCATTCAATTTTGTAAGACGGTGCAATGGACTCTGGACAGAGAAATCGAAATTCAAAAATCATCAAGTTGGTTAAATAAATAAATGTATTATTTTACGTTAAATAATAAAAAATACATTTCATTTGTGAAACAAGTAATTTTGAAATAAATGATTTGATTTTTAATTAGGCATTTCAAATAATGGATAGAAACTCACGAGAAATATGTTAAGCTCCCGTAAAGAAATAGAACGATGAATATAAATATACAATATTCAAGTAATTCTAATTTCTTGCAATATTGCACTTTTTCAACAATCACCTTTTATGATTTGTAATATTAGTTTTGTTACAAGTTAAGTGGTCTTTGGAGAGAAAAGGATTGGGGGTTAAATATGAGTGTCCAAACATTTTCACAAAATTTTAGAGGATACTATTTATGTTGACATTTTTTATTCACACCTTTGATTAAAAGATAGAATAATAATTTTCTGAAAAAATGGATCTTCCATAACTCTTGCCTCTTGGATAGAAAATGATCACATATAAATATTCTTGTTTTCTTATTGATGATTCCGCTTCAAATTATTTAAGTTTATAACTTAGATAGAATTTTCTTTGTGCATAATTATATAAGGTGTTTAAATTTATTTATTTTTAAATATGGATAACAACATGCTATTTGTTTAGGAGTTTCATAGTATAATGAGCCGTTTGGACATGATTTCATCTCATTAGATGAAATCATGTTTTCCACATCAATTTTGATTTCTTAAGTTGCAGATTTTTTTTTTATAAACATAAAAACCCCACAAGTTGTAAAAACCATCAAAAAAATTTCAATTCTTATACAATCTTATCAAATGAGTAAATCATAGTTCATAATAAAATTAATACGCTACTAGAAGCCCTTTCTAAAAAATGCAACATCAATTGATCAAATTTTAGTTCAATATAAAAGAAAATTTAAAATGAATAGCAATGTAACTACTCTTTAATATAATCATTCCACATGGTACGAACAATCTCTTCACACTGAGCATGCATTTCTCGGTTGGCAAACATGGTTGGTAAATATATCTACTAACTTATGGATCTTTTTTTTTTTACAAAATATAAACGTATGAGTCAAATTTTACATTTATAATTTTTTGAAATAATGATTTCAAATCCCAAATCATGCCTTTTTGGATGATTTGGAATTTCATCTCATGAGATAAAATCAGAGATGAAATCGCATGTCCAAACGCCTACTAAGTAGGGGTTGGCCATATAAACCAATTTCTTTTTTTTGCACTTTTTGGAGTTAAAGTGGAAAAAAAGTGAAATCAGGGTTTTAAGTATTTTTAAAATTTTAAATACAACTTTAAATTGTATTTAATTTTTTTATGGCCAAATGCTGATTTTCTTCGGGAAAAAGTGAACAATTTTCATGGCCAAACGGGTCGATACTAAAATATAAGGATTACATATGCAATTTAGTCACATATTTTGTGCATGTTCAATGTAGTAGTTAGGGGTGTACGTATTTGATAAGCTTGGTTCGGATTTTTAAACACCAAACCAAACTAATTGCGTCGGGTTTTTAAATTTATACCAAACCAAACCAATAAAATTCGGGTTTTTCAACCTCGGGTTTTCTCGGGTTATTCGGTTTCTCGGGTTTTTCGGGTTTTTTTTTTTTCGGAATAGTCTCGATACAAAACATATAACTTTTACTTCAAATATTTCTTTAGTCCTAGTAAGATACAACTATATAATTAAGGTGTTTCATAAGAAAATAACACAAAATGTGAGAAGAGGGTTGACATTATATTAAAATATTCAACAAAAGATAATAAAATGGGTTAAAATAAATATTGCTAATTAATAAGCCATAAAGAAAATGACCATGATCTAAAAATACTAAGTTATGCTAAAATAAATAGAGTTAATAAGTATTAATTACAAAGTCAAGAGAAAAAAACTTAAGTTATGTATTTTCACTCTCTAAACCAATTATGCAAAATTAAAGAATAGATATCCAACATTATTTTGTGGCTAGTTAGTGGTAAATTGAGATTTCTTTTGATTAGTATTAGTGTTGAGTTGATTTTGGTTTGGACTTTATATGGTTACTAACATCAGGGGATGGATATAAAAAAAAAAAATTAAAATTCAAAATGTTCAAGCTTGAATAATATGATAATAGATTAAAAACTACCGAAAAAAATTTAAGAAATATTTATAAATTACATTACAAATAAATATTTTTATGTATAAAATATTTTTAAAATATGAATATATGTAATGTCGGGTTGGTTTGGTTCGGTTTGACTTTTTTAGCTAAAACCAAACCAAACCAATTATGGTCGGTTTTTTTTTTCAACACCAAACCAAGTCAAACCAAACCACTAGTGGGATTTTTTTCTCAATGGACTTATCGATTTGGTTGCGTTTTAAATGTATTATTTATGTTATACAAAAAATACATTTCATTAGTAGTATAATATGATTTGTACTTTTTACACACACCTTCTTTTCTTACTTAAAATTAACATTGTTAAGCTCCCGTAAAGATATTTGGGAAATAGTGTCACTTGGCCCGTCTAAGTTCTTGCAATATTGACATTAAAAATTTAATTTGTTGATATTTTTTTTATTTTTGGAGAAAAAAGGATTGGGGGTCTTGGTTTTTTATTCTTGTAACATTTATGTTGATATTTTTTATTCAAGACTTCTAAAATATCAAAGTATAAAAACGTGTGTTAAAGGGAAACATTTTTCTTAGTTTATATATTTGATTTTTTTTAGGAAAAAAATCAATAATTGAAAGCTCTTCTAATTTAGTTTTTTTAGATTAAGGATAACAACATGCTATTTGTTTATCCAAATTGAGCCTTTTATATGTTAAATTAATTTCGTTTGAGTTCTTTGAATTGAACTCATATTGGCTAACTTATTTTTTACCAAAAAATATTTTGCAAAATACCGGATAATTAATATGTTACATAATTTAGGACAAAACAGTTAAGTTTAATAAGAAAAAAATTATTACTCCTAAATTATATAAAATATATTATCCTATTTTTTACAAGATATTTTTAATAGTAAAAAAAGTAAAAAATATAATTTTTGCAATTGTCTATATTATTAAATTTTATCGAGATCAAATTATATTTCTTTAAATACAATGTTTTTCAAACATTTTTAGAATATATATAAAAATAATATCTTATAGTTCCTCTTTTAATATAGTAATTTATTAGATAATTTTATGTTAAACAAATGGTAATTTAAATTTGATTAATTAACTATCATACTTCGGAATTCATTTTTTGATTGAAGACTTAAGGGCTATTATTTACATTTTTGATAAATTTTTAAAGTATTTAACAATGATATATTTTAACAAGTTTAATAATATTTTCACATAAAAAACTCAAATATGTATGAGTATGCTTTGTAGGGGTCACTATAATATTTTTCAGGACATCATCTTTTTTAGCAGCATAAAAAAGCCCTAAAAGTTATTAAAATTTACCAAAATGTATTACAATTTATAAAGTTATAAAAATTTCAGGTAGAGGTAAAAAAGGATAAAAAATGGATGTGAGGACTATAAAAAATGCAATTCTCCCTTATATATATATATTAGTAAATTGTAAACAAAGGAAAAACAGCCAGGAAAAGTATTTCATACATCGAATTTCGAGGAGAATATTCGTAATCTCTGGGAACATTTGAAAATGCATAGCATAACACGCTCAACTGGGAGGTTACTGTAAGGTGAATTCGGCGAAGCAGTGAGTTTTTTCTTCAATTGTTGAGCGAAGCAAAAGTCTCAAAATCCATTGATGGAAGCCAATGAAGCTCAATTACCGACTTCTCCATCAAGTTTCAATTTCAGCCAACAACGTCATTTCTATCTAGCCGTCGATAGACTTCACTTCAAAATGGTAACAATTTCATATTCTCCAATACTGTAAACCGCTAGCTTATTCATCTTATTGAAATTGGAATGAAACAGGAGACTTTGGTGGATCTGTTAGGTATGGCTGGGCGGCTACGGTGCCTACCTATTGTAGTTAGTTGCAGCACACGTGACGAGCTCGACGCTGTCTGCTCCGCCCTTTCCAGTCTCTCACATACTACAATCGCCGCTCTGGTTCTCTCTCAATACATTTTTATTCCTTGTTGCAAATTTACCAACTCGCTTTAAATTAAGTTGTTAAACCAATAAGGATAAATCTGTTATAGGACTTTTCAGTTTTTTTTTTTTTTAAAAAAAAAAAAAAACTGTTATGGGATTCATATAACGGATACAGGTAGTTTGGAACTTCGGAATTGAGTCATAGCTGGTTGATTGATTCAAAAAGGCTTAATACAATGACAACCCCTTAAAATTTCCAACAAATTTCATTTAGACACTCAAAGTATGACTTGTTCCAATTTGAGCACCTGAACGCATGTTCAATTAGAAAACGCCTGGGGTATTACGTCTTATTGAGGTGAATGCGTATATTAAAGAAGTTGACATATTTTAAATGGTTAACTTATCTACGGAATAGACGATTTAGAGTACACACAAAAGTTTTTTTTGAAATTTGAACTAAAAGTGTCTAATTGGAACACTTTATCATGTGTTCAGGTGCTCAATTGGAACTCGCCGTAGTTCGAGTGTTTAGATGAAATTTATTAGCAAGTTTAAGGGACTGTCAATATATTAAGCCATTGAATAATAAACATGCTATTTGAATGAAATTAGTCTTAACAGAGGGAAATTGATATAGAGAGTTCCAACTAGTTTGGGATAGAGGGTTAGTTGATTGATTGATTGAACATAAATTTGTGAAAATTGCAGTACAGTGATCTTGCTGAAGCGGAACGTGCAACGGTTTTAGCTAGGTTTCGACAGGCTACAATGAGGTGGAACAAGCAGGCTACAGCTGAACATGGACATGCAGGGGAAACAGAGAAGGAAGAGGAGAAATCTCATTTGGTAGTTGTCACGGATGCTTGCCTTCCCCTTGTAAACTCCGGGGAGTCACCTATTAATGCTCGTGTCTTGATTAATTATGAGCTACCAACAAAGAAGGTACTCTTCTTGCAGGATTTACATTTCCTCAATCTTCCATTCGAGCATTTTGATAACTCTTTCTCGTGGCACTTGAAAGTTTGTTAATTAGAGGTGTAACCTTTTTGTTGATCATAGCACTCGAGTGGGCTTGTTGTGAAAAGATAGCACTGTTCTCGGCCAGGAATTTAGAAAAAGAGAGAGCTAACTCTTAAGAAGTAGGAACCAGTTAATCATAAATTTCTAAAGTTGTTTTCTGGGTCTTCTTGCATCCTTTAGCCTATGTCCATTCAGTTTCACCTGCTTATTTCTTTCATCTTTTAAAGTTCTATTATTTCCTGCCTTTTGGATTCTTTCCTAAAGCATTCTCCCATAACATGCTGCCTATTTATCTTTGTTGGAAACAACAACATACCCAGTGTATTCCCACATGGTGGGGTCTGGGGAGGGTAGAGTGTACGCAGACCTTACCCCTAACTTGGGAGGTAGGAAGGTCAAGCCGATAGACCCCCGGCTCAAGAAAAGGTGCCAAGACAACAATAATAATAGGCAGTAATAGCAACATATAATAAGATAAATGACGTTAAAGAAAGAAAGAGAGAAACAAGCAAGCTATATGAGAGATATAGAAAAACAAGCGAGAGAACAAAGATAATAAAACTTCTAAAGCAGAAAAGAAATCCTCGCGGCCCCCTACTAGCCCTCTACCCTGATACTCAACCTCCACACCCTTCTATCACCCATGTGTCCCTCGCAAGTCAAGGAGCGCCATATCCCGCCGAATCACCCTCCCTGTGCCTTATTCGCCTACGCTCCTCTCTCGGCCCACCACCGCGGGCCCCACACCTCCTCACCGGCGCATCAACGCATCTCCGCTGCGCATGGCCGAACTATCTCAACCTCCCTTCCCGCATCTTATCCACCACTGAGGCCACACCAACCTTGTCCCAAATCACTTCATTCTGATCTCTCCTGGTATGACCGCACATCCATCTCAGCATCCGCATCTCTGCTACCTTCATTTTCTGGACATGAGCTTTCTTCACTAGCCAGCATTCCGTCCCGTACAACATAGTCGGTCTAACCACCACTTTCCCTTAAGGATAGACGACACCTTCTTATCGCACAACACCCGCGATGCGAGCTTCCATTTCATCCATCCCGCTCCAATACGATGTCTGACATTCGTCATCAATCTCACCATTCCCTTGGATGATCGATCCTAGGTACTTGAAACTTTCTTCCTTCGGGATGACCTGAGTATCTAGCTGCACTTCCTCGTCCTCGTCCTCTACTCGAATCACATCACTGAACTTGCACTCTAGGTACCCTGTCTTAGTCCCGCTCAACTTGAAACCTTTCGACTAAGGGTCTCCAGCTCAAACCTCCGGGCTCGCGTTACACGCTCCGCGACTCGTCATAAGCACAATGTTCGTAAACAACATGCACACACGACACCTCTCTCCTGAATTCGCGTCGGTGCGTCCATCGCCAAAACAAAAAACGGGCAAGAGCGGGACCACGACGTGCACCCATCGCGACGGAAAGTGTTTCCGAGTCACCCTCCAACCGTCCCTCGCCCGGTCTTGGCTCCATCATACATGTCTCATCGCTCGAATGTAAGCTACAACACCTTTAGCTTTCCAAACATATCCACAAAGACCTCCCTTGGGACTTTGTCGTAAGCCTTTTCCAGGTCAATAAACACCATGTGCAAGTCTTTCTTCTTATTCCTATACTGCTCCACCAACCTCCTTACAACGTGAATGACTTCTGTAGTCGAACGCCCCGGCATGAATCCGAACTGGTTCTCCGAAATAGACACTATCTTCCTCATCCTCGCCTCCACCACTCTCTCCCAAACTTTCATCGTGTGACTCAACAGCTTGATACCCTTATAGTTGTTGCAGTTTTGGATATCCCCCTTGTTCTTGTACAACAGGATCATGGTGCTCCATCTCCACTCTTTTGGCATCTTTGACGTCCTAAAAATAACATTCAACAACCGCGTAAGCCACTCCAAGCCTCCCCTGCCCACCTTCTTCCAAAATTCTACCGGGATTTCATCGGCTCGTCGCTTCTCTCCCCCGCACATCTTACGCATAACCCCTCGACCCTTCAACCTCGATTGCACCTACGACCCAAAATCGCGCGCTCTCCGAGAGCTCCACCCGCCTAATACGATGTTCCGGTCCCCCTCTTCATTCAAGAGTTTATGAAAGTATCTTTGTTGGAAAGTGAAACAAAAAACGTAGGGAGCACTTCCCCCGGCTGGGCTCTACGCGACACGAATCCGGAATAGTCGGGCTCCAATGCGGGTATTGGACACCGGATGGAAAAAAAAGAAAGAAAGAAACAAAAACCGTCGCTAGAAGTACGTATATAAAGAGAACTGTTAAATTCATATTAATTGAGAGTTGGTATGTGCCTTCAGGTTTAAGATGATGATAATAGTTAGGGGTGTCAAATGGGCGGTGAGGCGGGTTATGTTTTCATGGGCTAATTTTGCTAACCCTAGTAATACTAGTTAAATAAAGCTGTTAGAATCTATCAGATTGGAGGCATTGAGCTCTTAGATCACGTCACGTGGATTTCAAAGTTTTTCAAAGTTAAAACCCGGTGGAAATGCACTTAAAAGTTGGAAGTATGGGAAGTACTTTAGAGACTAAGAGCTCATTTGGTTGGAAACAACTTATCCCGGGATAACTAATCCCGGGATAAGTTATCCCGGGATTAGTTATTCCACCCTCAAGGTGGGATAAAAAAACACTCTAATCCCGGGATTAGTTATCCCGAGTTTTTTTTCCAACCAAACGTGGGATAAGGCGGTACTAATTTTTATCCCAGGACTATTTTTCTCTATCCATCATACCAAACGAGCCCTAAGGATATTAGGAAACTATAAGTAGAACAAATATCTTGGCATGGTCTTATAAGAGAATGACACAAAATATGAGAATTTTACACATGAAGTCAAAATAGGATGGCTGAAATGGAAGAGTGCTACAGGAGTGATATGCGATAAAAAATACTTATGAAAGTGGAAGGTAAATTCCATAGGATGGTTTATTGACTGTTGTTGATCAGTGTCTCACAATATTATGTTATCTGGAAACGAATATGGGCCTGTAAACCCCAATATGTCACAAGTGTTGTATAAATGTGGATATTGAGATGGGTTAATGTTGACGCAAGATTAGATAACATAAAATATGACCACATTTGACAGAATGTATCCAAATGTAGTGGCCATAGATGCGATACTATGATGACTAAAGATGCTAAGCTTCAACATGGTAGAGATACTGATAAAAAACGAAAAAGAAAAGATAGATATAAAGTCACATGGAGAGAGTCTCTTCAAAGATTTATTCTCTCTTGAAATACATGTGGACTTGGCCAAGAACAGAACAATCGTAGAAAATGAACCATACAGGCAATACCGATTAGTTTGAATTAAGGCATTGTTGTTGGTTTTACACTTATATTTGTTCACGTTTTTGCCAGAAGTGTTTTCAGTTTTGTTAAGGTTTATATGCAATGTAGAAGTGGGTGTGAGATTTATAATTTTGATAATCTATAGTTTGTCTTAAAATACATTATTTAGTATTGGAATGAAATAAACTGAATGGAGGGAAACAAGTCTAGAGGACTGTTATAGCTGATCCCATCTAGTTTATTGATTTAATTTTTGTTTAAATGCACTCAGGCATGATTCAACATGATTTTTATCTCATAGGTTCACTCTTATTTGTGCATAAGACGTGAGATGCTAGATAAGCATATCAAGAAGGTACACCGAGCGATTGCAACTTTCTACTTTTCCAAATTGTTTTTGCCTATTCATGTTTACTTTCTTTGTTAAAACGACTTAGTGATTAGAAGTACAGTGGACTAAGATAAGATGGATGAAGAAGGTCTAGGATTGAAACATTGAAAAGAAACTGAAATGTAGCACTTTTTTTTTCTTCCTTTTTTCCCTTTATCATTTTTGGCGTAGAGAGGAGAGAAGGTTGCATAGTGACTGCAACTCATAGGGGGCTGCTCCTCTTGTTACCTTCTGCTTATGTGAGCAGAATATATATATATATATATATATATATATATATATATATATATATATATATATTTTGGGTGGATGAAATATCGTTTTTATGTGATTACACCTCTGGCTATCTGAGGAGAAGTGAATCACCATGTGGTTTGGGATAATAGACGTTCGCCAAACACCTCTCTGACTATGTAAGGAGAAGTGAATGCCCACGTGGTTTGGGCTAATTGACGTTTGCAAAACCACCTTAATCTTAGCTAGCAGTGCAATCAACAATGTGAGCATTAGTCTCTGCCATCTACCAATGCCGTTTACATCAAGAGACCATACACCGCCATGTCCCAGGATTATTTGATGTGTGTATATGTACAGCGGGTTCAGAGGACCGGAGAAATTTAAGTATTTTTCATGCTGATTAGGCAGAGAAGTAACAATGATGAACAACAAGAACCAAAGGTGAAGGGGAGCAGCTAGTGAGATTTTTAAGTCTTAAAGCCTTAAACATGAACCATTAATTGCTCCAGAGTATCCAGACATGCAAGTACTGACTTGAGGTTTACTGTGATTGACCCTAACATCAATCAAAGAGAAATTATCATGATCTTGCTTGTCAGACCCTGAATTTCCTCTGATACCATGTTGTCTGAAATCTTCACCAATTTGAAAGATTTGGTGAAGAATATGAACATCCCAGTGTAGCTTCTATATTCGTGAAAGAATATGAACATCTGAAGAGTTGTCAAAGCTGTGAATGAATGTAAACATATATCCTTACTAACTTCAGCTGACAATAAAATATCCAGAAGGTATGCACGAACAACTAATAAGCTGCAGAACACCTGTAGCTGTAAGCTACTGATAAATACTAAATTGGGCCTAGTCAACTTAATGAAGAACTGGACTCAGAAGCTTGGGCTAGCAGCCCAGATGCTGCTTCCATTTACTGCAGTTGAAGTTGGCCTAGAAAAAGCATGTATAGTGAAAGAAATAGTCTACTTCACTTGACAATTGCATTTAATTGTTTGAATTTGTGACCTGTACCTCAGGACTTGCAAATGTACTTACTTTGTTGTTATGCTCTTATGCAGGAAACATATATGAGGCGCATGGCTACTTGTTTGGCAGCAGGTTCTCATTCCATATTATAGAAGTGAATTTGACAAGAGAGCAGATGAGACTTGAGAGAAGGAATAAGAGGATGGAAGTAAAGAAAAATAAGACGGAACATAATTAATTTCACCACATCTCCTTTATAATACTTCTTCCTCGTTGGAGTCAATTATAAAGGATGTCATCCAATAGCCCGTTCCTTCAAACTCCCCCCCCCCCACCTCCTTATCATGCATTTCTAAATAGTTCGTATTATATAATGTCATGTTTAGCTTTGTTATTCTTGAACGTATGACATAAGTTTCTGGATTATATGCAGATGGAATTGTGATCAACATGGTTGTTGGAGGCGAAGTTGTTACTCTCAAAAGCATTGAAGAAAGTAGTGGCCTTCTCATAGCAGAAATGCCCATCAATGTAAGTTCTTAATTTGATTTCTGCTGTTTATTATTGCATGGAAACATCAGTGTGAAGCCAGGAATGGGATTATGAGTTATTTGGACCTGTGTGTTGTTGTATTGCCATTTGTGGAAGAATATGTGCATGGTTGTCTCGTCTTTCCATTCTTTTGAAGTTCATGATCATCTCAATAATGTTTGCTTGTCAACTTGTGCAATGCTTCTGAGCAGATTTTTGAGATGCTGTGAAGATATGAGGCCCTGCAAACGTCATCTGAACAAATGAGATTTCAAGTAATTAGGTATATGATTAAAGAATTCTCCACTTCTGTAGTACTACATCAGACCATTATTTGGCTGCCTGATATTTACCGTGTAGGTAGCGTTTTCATTGTTTTAGAAGGAGAGAAGAGTTTTATTGATGAATTGGATCCTATTCCATGCTCTGTCAGTTCTGAGCACATGAGGGTTGATTACCTGAGCCTTTTTCTTGGGGGTTGGGAAGGGGGTGAATGTGATATTCATCTTCAATATGATTTCAACTCTAATGTAATATAGCTCCTCGCCTATGTCATTAGGAACGGGGCTATACAGATCTGTTAGCTGTTCATTTTAATGTGAAGGTACTCTACATGATATGTGAATTAGTGAAGATTCGAATTCTTAGTAGGTTTACATTAGAGCAATTGAGATCTTCAAGAGGTAAGATCTCTATGGGGCCTTGTCAATTTACTCCTGAAGTTCAGTTTTGATTATTTAAATGGTATTTAGAACTTAGAAAGTTGCATTCTTGAGTTCAAGCCAACTAGGGCGCTATGCATTCTTGAGTTCAAGCCAACTATGGCGCTATGCCCTAGAAGGGGGTCCCGTCATCCTTGGGATTCGTGATGCTTTGCTGCCAACCATTGTTTCTAGATGTCTCCACAGTTCTCTTTCTTGGATTGAGTCATTCTCATGACTCTACTTTTCAATTGTGACTTGAATTTCCACTATCTTTAACACATGCGGCCACTGAACTTGGTTATATTAAGCTGTATCAACTGGCACACTATCACAGTTTTCTGTCATGGGTTAAATTGCTTTGCTGCCAACTGATATGGCCATACAATTGGGATTAACAAGATTTTGACTTGAGGAGTTCTAGGGTTACTGTTGTTGTACTTCAATGAATTGTTCATCTAATAGGCATAGTCATAGTCTCATAGAGATCGAAAATGTAGTTAATTTAAGTGTTGTGATATTGTAATTCCAATTTTCTGAGAGACGAGAAGTTGATAGAAGGAAAAGAGAATCACAGATCAAAGAGAACAACTTATTCAATCTGTTTACTAGTACGTGTAACTATTATCTTAGCAAGTTTGCTCAAAGTCTCATCTCTATTTACATTATCAATCTTTTATCCCCATTCATAGAGTGATTTGTTTGGGACCGGCAGATTGTCTGAAGCCAAATAAGTTCATTGGGATTTTTCCAAGAAGATTTTGGAATTGGCCTACTCAGGCCCAGATCAATGAATTGGTTGCAAGATGTGGAGCATATTTTTTTGGTCTAGCGTTTAGTCCCCACACTGTTAAACAGGTTACTTTTGTGTCTGCTTTGAAGATAAAGACACCCATTAAAATCTTGTCTCCAAGAGGTTTGATATGCCACATTTAGAGCTTCCTGTTGTAAATTTCTTTATTTTAACCTGCATTTCTAACTATATTTATTAGCTGGGGTTTACGCTCGATCCCTCAAAGTCTTTTATCTCTGTTTACCTTATACTATATTTTTTCTTCTTAATCAAAGAGATTGTAGCGACTATGGAGATGGAGAAATAGGTATATGTACGCAGAGTTGGAAGATATTACTAAGAAGAAAGAAGCAAAACAAGGCTATTAAAAAACAAGACTATTTTTGTGGGAAGGTAAGATGTATTTTTCTCCTGGTCGTTTTTTTTTCCCTAGTCGATGTCTAATCTCACATACAGTTAGATCCCCTGAATTGTAGTCGAATAAAGTTTTATGCCCAATTAGCTATAATATTCTTGATACACCTTGCAAAATGACTGATTGCAACATGCCAGGGTGTATTTGGAAAAGAGTCCAACTTTCAATCCTTAACTTGATCTTAATCTCCTAAACCAAATATGGGATAGAAAAAACGAAAGCTTGCAAGGTGTCTTCATTTGATTGTTCCAAGAATTAAACCTTGCCTAGTCTTGAGGGGAATTTGGATCTTCTCTAAATATGTAGTCTTCTTCCCAATGATGAGTTCCAGTTGTGCTTTTAATCTTTTTACTATTTATAAAAGGGCAAAGGTGCAAATGTACCCCTCAACTTTGCGATTTAGAGTAGATATACCTCCGTTTAAAAAGTGATGTATATATACCCTTGCCGTTATAAAATGGTGCAAATATATCCCCGCCGTTACACAAATAGTGCAAATATACCCTTTTTAGTAACGGGATTTTTTTTTAAAAATCATCTAGCTTATTTTTTAATTAAAAAAATGCCATGTGGCTTAAAAGAAAGTCTACTCATTTTTTTTGAGTAGACATATTTTTCTAACGCCACATGGTAATTTTTTTTCTGGTGGGCGGGGTCTGGTTAGTTTAAAAAAATATTTTCGTGACTTTAAAAAAAATAAGTCTACCATTTTTTTAAACGAACTAGACCCGGCCCACCAGAAAAAATAATTATCACGTGACTTTAGAAAAATATGTCTACTAAAAAAAAATGGGTAGACTTTTTTTTAAAGCCACGTGATTTTTTTTAAATTAAAAAATAGACTAAATGATTTTTTTTAAAAATTCCGTTAGCAAAAAGGGTATAGTTGCACCAATCGGCAGGAGTATATTTACACCACTTTTATAACGGGGGGTATATCTGCTCTAAATCGTAAAGTTGAGGGGTATTTGCACCTTTTCCCTTTATAAAAAGGAAGAAAAGGTCCAAACTCTTTTTACTATTTATGATTATAAGAAAGAAGAACAGGTCCATTCTTTAATCGGATGGGAGGTCTAAAAGAGGTAGAATTATTTTCCCCAATCTTAATACTTCACGATGTACCATTGCTGCCCCTTTCAAGAAAGTACTAGTATAGCCGAATAGTTTGCCTTCCAATATTTTACTGGGTAATTTCACAGATGGTCGCTCAATTTTTACTTTATTGTACAAGCAACAACATACTTAGTGTAATTCCCCACAAGTGGGGTAAGAAAAGAGTCACTCAACTTTAATTAAGCATCACAGAAAGTCACTAAATAACTTTTTGTAGTAAAGAAATTATTCAACTTTTACGTCCATTGTCACCATGTCTATTTTCTTTCCTCTTAATGACTTTCTGGGATACTTAGACAGTCAATTGGCTCTTTGGTTACAGAAGATAGTTTACTGACATTTTATGATTAGGTAAAGTTGAGTGACTTTTTTATTACAAAAAATGGTTGTGGAGTTTATTTTACAGTTGTTCAAGAGATAGGAGTTCACTTTTTATGGAGTGCACTCCTTACATCATAAATAAAATACTAAGTAGAAAGTATGGTGCCCCAGTAGATACTCAGACCGAATTTATTTCTGCCGATCCAGATGTGCCAAAGATTGATGACTATGAAGGTTTAGTGTCTTTGGTTAAATAAAGTAAAAGTTGAGTGATCATCTATAAAATTAACCCTATTACTAAACACAATATTATTATTGTTTCCTTCGTTGTCCACTGTACGTGACATTTATTATGAGGTGCTGAAGCTAACACATTTGCTTAGTACTACATAGACGCTCAATATACAAATCTTCCATCGTGAATGCCTTGTGCAAAGAACTCTAGGAAAGATAGAATTTATGATGACCATTCTTTTAGAGAGAAAAGAAGGTACGTAACGAACTTGTTAATCTCCTCTATGGTTCTGTATATTACTATCACATATATTTTGGAGGGTTTGCTAGAAAGTGTTCGGCCTATGCCTCCACCAGCATGTCTTAATAGTGGTTCGGATATTTAGAGCATAGTGCATTGCCAATAAATGACAAAGATGGGGGAGTTGATTTGGCAAATCCATGCAGTTGGGGCATCACTTAATACCTTTCTTTTCTGAGCACAAACTTGCAAGTGTGATAAGAATCATCAAGTTCATGCAACAATCAGGAGTATTCGGTCCCCACATCTGAAGGGGACATGCAAAGCAATGAACCTGAGCAATTGGTTGATGAAAATTTCCACTGAAACAGGGAGTATCACGTGAAATCTGATTGCCAGTGCATTGCCTGTTCCGGGCAATTTAGTCTAATTGTTTGTTGTATGTCTCTATCTTCATCAACTGTGGGAGATATTGATAGAGATAGATCCTGTCTTATGGAAGGGAAGAAAGGGAACACAGATGAAGATGGACATTATATGGTCCCTAAATTTTATGAGAAAAAGGGGAAATATCATCGGCACCTTTGCCATGGATTTCTTCTCCTGATACAACAATTTAGCTGGTACTAAAGTGGCCTACCTATGCATACTGCTTATGACTTAAAAGAGATTCATCATCTTGGCTTCCGGCAATAAAAGGGTTCTCTTAAAACAGTATACTGCTAATTTATGACTTGTACATGGCCATGATAATCCTACTTAATTCATGTTATTCAGAATTTAAGCTCTATAAATTCAACCTTAAAGATTTTATGCATTAAACCCTTTTAAAATAATGAGTTCAGATTTATTATTTGTTGCAATTTTAGTGGATTTTTAAACATAGATTTATGTTCCGAAATTACTTGGTTCAGATGAATTCAGTGCCACGAGGCTAGTTGCATCCGCTTGTGGTTGCAGTTTAAATTCATAACCAGCAGGGGTTGCTGCAGTTTAGATAAGTTGATACGTAAAACATTCGATATAGGTAACTTTCACTAGTCACTTGGTGCTACGGACTTATGGTGCAAGATGCAGATAAATCTCAAGTTTTTGAGAGAAAAACAAAAATGGTTTTTTAGGCTGAGTAGTGATCAAATTAAAGGATATTTCTGCATTTTGATATTTTCTGAAGCAGAATATCACCCTCTTTAATGCTTAGAACCTAGCTATTCATATTGCCTCTAATTCCTATATATTCTTAATTTGCATGAACTTAATTAGTAAGTAGGGGTGTCAATGATTCGGTTTGGCCATTTTTTGGCAAAAATTTATACCATACCAATTTTTCGGTTACTCTACTATATATGACCAAAATTAAACTTTTGAAAATTGTCCCAATGAGATCGGTTTTTCTTCGGTTTCGATACGGTTCGGTTAATTTTCGGTATTTTTTGAAAAATCACCTAATGCAATACAAAAAACTAGGATTAAAAAGTTATGGAAGAAACAAGCTAAAAACACTACATTATTGATGCTCACAAATACAACTACATCCACTTATAACTTATAAGGAACACACTACACTATAAATACGTATATTCGTTACTTCTAAAAGAATAATAAAATTATTAAAAAATAGAATTATACAATGGATTGATGGATCTTGCAGGTAGCAAGGCAGCAAACCAACAATTGTATCAAAACATGATAATTGGTGTTTAAAGATTATATTTATTATAAGAAATTATTGAAAAGTAGAACTATATAAATTAATTGTCATATAGGTTCCAGTGACAGTGGAAAAAGAGTCATTGTACTTAAAATATTAGTTAAAGAATTTGCAATATGAAGTTATATGTAGATACAACCATTGCTAATTGGAATAAGAACTTTAAAAATTTAGAAAAAATATAAACAAAAAGAAGAAGAGGAGAAACCAATTCCTTTGGAGCAGTTGATGATATTATCGTGTAGTAGCGTTCAAGATTTTATATATTTTGTTTCATTAGGGTCGAGGGGTAGGTTTAAGTTTTAGTTATAGCCCTCTCCATTTAAATCCATCCCAAGGACAAAATATCTAAAGCTATGTATTATAAATTATGATATATAAAATATACTTCTACATAAGTATTTATTCGGTTAGGTTCGGTTCAGTATTTTTTCGGTATTTTTTATAAAATAAAAAACCCACCCTGATTATTCGGTACGGTTATGAATTTATTTTAAAACCTTCAATTTTATTAAAAAGAACTTAAAAATCGATTCGGTAAGATACGGTTGAATCGGTTTTTGAAAAACCGTTGACAGTCCTAAGTAAGCAAGCCTTAGGCCACCGTTAACGTTGTGTCTAGAACTATAACTAAACATCGATTAGTCTATGTGAGTTTTTTTTCTATACCGACGAAATAGAATGATTAGGGTCTCGAGAATTTGGCAGTTAGGCAAAAGTTTGAGTGGTTAAACTTACGTTTGTACGAAAATCTGTTAAACTCCAGTCCAAAGTCGCACGTGCAGTGGAACATATAACTTGACAACCTTTTGCCGTTTGGATCTTCATATTTATTTATCTTCCATGGCTTTTCTTATCAACGAGAGGGTATGTGTGATTACACGTGCAATGCTTTGTCAGAGTTTTCATATACGTGGTTTTTACCATGCTACAACGATGACACTTCCCTTCTATTGGATCGCTCAAATCCTCACCCACAGTTGTAAATCCCCAGATTATCTGGAGTTAAATAAGAGGGCCTAGTTATTGGATTTGGATTTTCGATTCGAGTTTATGGTAACTCTGGAATGCATTTATTACTATTAACATTTATAAGTGCTTTAACTTACCTATTCACTTTTATTTTCGAAGCGAAAAAAGAGAGAGAAAATAATTTTCTTATCCGCACTTTAGTGTAAATAAGTTTTATACTATTATTGTGGGAGGTAGTCATTCTTTCAGATTTGGTCATCGAAGTGAATGATGTATTCTAACTAGTTGTTGCAAGTTACTTCATCTTTGTCCCCCCAAGTACTGATTCTCATTTACTATGGATAGTAGTTGACTTATAAATAATTTGATAGTGTAAAAATTATTTCACTATATTTTAATATTTCTGTTAACGATGATGTTTGAGTCAATTTGCGTGCATCCTAATTATTTTATCGAATATTCATTACATCTGATCATCAAAGAAACTAAATAACTCGCCCCTACCAAGAATTAAGCTAGGCAGGCGAGAAGAAATGATAGTGTGAAGATATTACTCCAATAAAAGTTTAAAGTGAAAAAGAACTAGTAATAATGAGAAGCACAGAAGGCAGAGAATCTAATGACGAAGAGTAGTGATGACAGCTTACTGAAATTTGGCATTTGCATGAAATCCAACAAAGATTTGGATTCAAGTCGAGAACGGACAAAGTTCTTCCCCATGTACACCTTCCACCTTATCTTTCCTCTGTCTCACTCTCTCCATTTTAAACCACCGAACCCACTGTGTACATATCAACACTATGTACATTTGCTCATTAAATAGAATTTGAAACTACTTACTACTAGTCATTCCAAAGCCTGATGAACTTGGATTCTCTTATCTATATATATTTCTAATTTGCTATCACAACACACGACCACCCCATCTACTCTGTCGCTTCATTCTTTTTCATTGAGAAGATTAGAATGTCTATTCCCCTTGTACTTTCACTGAGTCCTTTCTAGTTACACTGTTTCTCTAGTACATATAAGTCACAAAGCAAGAAGACATACTTCATATATATATATATATATATATCTGCATTTATAAACTTGTGATGGCTCTAGCAACTTCAACAACACCTCTGCTGAATGATCCCAGTATTCCTATGTTGAAATCAACTCATGAACAAGAAAAAAAGCATCCACCAACCATTTCAGAGGTTAGCCTTTTTAACTCCTTTAAAGAAAAAAATGTTTAGAACTTAAATGGCCATTGAATCTTGACATTAATTTTAATATTTGATTCTAGGTTGCGGAAGAGATCAAGTTGCTATATTCAATAGCATTTCCCATCATTGCTGCTGGATTGCTTATATATGGAAAATCAATGATATCAATGCTGTTCATGGGTAGATTAGGTAAAGAAGAACTTGCTGGTGGATCTTTATCTATTGGCATAGCAAATATCACTGGCTACTCTGTTCTTTCTGGTCTTGCTATGGGTATGGAGGCTATATCTTCTCAAGCTTGGGGTGCTAAGCAATGGCCTCTAATGGGTCAAACTCTACAACGTACAATCTTGATTCTGTTATTTTCATCCATCCCCATTTGTCTCTTGTGGCTAAAGATCGAACCTTTACTTCTTTTATGTGGCCAAGATCCAACCATTTCATCAATTGCTTCTACTTATCTAGCATTCTGTCTTCCTGATCTTTTCTTTCAATCCCTTATCAATCCTCTCAAAATCTACTTGAGAACTCAGAATGTCACTTTCCCTCTTACTTTTAGTGCTGCTTTTTCACTTGCCCTGCATGCACCTATCAACTATATCCTTATCTATAACCTTGGCCTTGGCATTAAAGGCGTCGCTATGGCTGTGGTGATAGCTGATTTCAATCTACTCATTGTTCTTTTTCTTTATGTTAATCTTTCTGGTGTTCATAGAAAATCTTGGCAAGGTTGGTCAGCTGAATGTTTTGATGGGTGGAAACCAATTTTGAGTCTTGCAGTTCCTAGCTGCATTTCTGTATGCTTAGAGTGGTGGTGGTATGAATTGATGATATTGTTATCAGGGGTACTTTTTAATGCTGCAGAGGCGGTGTCTACTATGGGAATTCTAATACAGGCAACTTCACTTGCTTATATATTTCCATCGGCACTAAGTTTGGCTGTTTCCACAAGAGTTGGAAATGAGTTAGGGGCAAACCAACCTAGTAAAGCAAAGACTTCATGTCATGTAGCAACTTTATGTGCTATATTTACTAGCTTCATAGCAATGCTTTTTATGACAACATTTAGAAATGCTTGGGGCAAGGCTTTTACGGATGACGAGGCGATTTTGTCACTGACAGCGGCGGCGATGCCGGTCGTGGGGTTGTGTGAATTGGGCAACTGCCCACAGACCACCGGTTGTGGTGCTTTGAGGGGAAGTGCAAGGCCAGCTTTGGCTGTTCATATAAACTTGGGCTCTTTCTATGGGGTTGGGTTGCCTCTGGCAATTATATTGGGCTTTTTTATGAAAATGGACTTGTTGGGCCTTTTCTTGGGCTTGTTGGCTGCTCAAGGTGTTTGTGCATGTCTCATGGTTTTTGTGTTGAGTAGAACAGATTGGATGATGCAAGCCCAGAGAGCTAGAGAGTTGATTGGTATTGATGAGGAGGATGAAACTATATCAATTAAAACTGTTTACTAGAAAGTAATATGTTTATCTGTTTTTACTCTTGTATACTGATCTATATATCAGAATAGGACAGTGGTATGTATCTTCCTTTTCCTATTTCTTGATCTTTCTTGTTTCTCTATTTTTTCCCTTTATTTTACTTGCCATAGGTGGTAGGCGTTTTCAAACTTAACTAGCTTAGGTCAAAACTCATAAGAGTTTGATCTTTAACAGTAACGAGAATAATGAAAAGTGATATACCCATAAAAAGGAAAAAATAATGAAAAGCTTAGAATACGCTCAACAAGGAATAGTGCAATCGCATTTTATGTTATACTGTTAGCATATATAAATTTAAATCAAAATATAATTTCAAACTAAATAACATATTGCCAGCTTGACACTTCTTAATTCTAAAGCTTGTCAAAGTTAAATCATCTTATTACAAGGGAATCAGTTGCCATAAGAAACAATTTGGCTGCAGGATACTAATCCCTTAATTAAGTACATCCAAATTCCAATTACCAACCGCAAAAGTAAATATTTCACCTGGTCATGCCTGCATGATAAGGGGGCATGGTAACTGCCCCTCCCCTGCTTTGTCTTTCCATATTAGCTTGCCACCCTACAACACATTTCCAATGCATTATTGTCAATGTCGCGAAAATATATACTCCTTTAAAAAACTAACCTATTAGATTCAGGATTTTAGTTTATGTACTTACAATATAAAGATTTTTCCACTATCAATATATTTTAATCTATTATAGATCGATAAGTATTTATCTAAATATTTACTTTAGAGATTACGTGATTGTGCATAATTGTAAGTGCATAAACTTAGATACTTGAAGATTTAAAACGAAATGTGAGATAATTTACCTATTCCCATATCAAAGCCACGGTTCTTAAGCTCTCTGTATTCTTGGCAAAGAGCACAAGGTTCACAGAAAACGTGTACAAGACAATCAACACAAGGTGCCTCTTCCAGATCATATTGCCCTCTCATTTTGGACCTATAGAAGCAGGAATATAGGCTTGGAAATCCTGTCAGTCCCAGCAAACCATATAACGCACCTCTACCCGCACATGCTATCATCAATGCCAACACAATATCATGAACTTAGTTCAATACAAAGATCGGTACGAGGACGACAATTTCTTAAAAAAAATTAAAAAAATTACAAAGATTCTTTTTATAGAAATTTTATTCTTAATTTTTTTTTTGGGTGTTTGATTAACAAGTAGAAAATGTTTGTATATAGAATAAAAAGTAAGAAGAAAGGACATCCAGTGCACAAAGCATCCCGCGTTAGCAGGGTTCGGGGAAGGACCGCACTCCAAGGGGTGTGATGTAGACAACCTATCCTAATGTAAGCATTAGTGACTTTTGATATTAATACATAATTGTATCGAATCAAAGAGTATTTTGATAAAACTTTTTGAATGTTAGAGGATAATGATAATGTCTAAGGAGCTGTTTGGACATGATATGAAATCCGTGATTTGAAGTTAAAGTTTTGTTGGACATGCAATTTAGATTTCTTAAGTTGCATTTTTTTTAATAGACATAAAAAACCCACAAGTTGTGAAAACCGTCAAAACTTTCTCAATTCCTATACAATCGAGCAAATTATAGTTCATAACAAAATTAATACCATGATACTAGAATGCCTTTCTAAAAAATACAACATCAAGTGATCGGACATTAGTTTAATAAAAAGGAAAATTGAACATGAGTTGTATAAGTAAATGCAGTTGATAAATGGTAAATTTGTTATAAATATAATACCAACTTGCAGATCTTTTAATATTTGATATAAATTGTTGGTAAACACGATTGATAAATATATCAACCAACTTACTGATGTTTTCTACAAAATATAAACTTATGGGTCAAGTTCTATATTTAAAATAATTTGAAATTATGATTTGGAATCTCAAATCATGCCTTTTTAGAGAATTTAGGGTTTAAACTCATCATATGAAGTTGAAGTTGAAATTTTGTGCAAATTGCATAAACAACGCTGATTTGAAATCAAAATATGAAATCATCATTTCATATCGCATGGCCAAACGCTTACTAAGTGTTAGGCCAACAAGAGGGTGACCCACTTTATTCGTCAACAAATAGTATGCAATATAAAGTCTGAATAGTTGTAAGGAAAATGACTTTCGTTTCGTATTTTCTCGTAACAAACATTCAAATGATTTCTCTCATGAAAACAATTTGTCTAGAAAAATGACTTTCGGCGTACTAAACACACACTTAAAACAAAAACGCATCAGAATATCATATTAACATAAATTTGACACTTACAAGTAGTTCCTTTGTTTAGTATTTCAGAGATCTGTCCAAAGGTGATACAAGGACAAACACAAGTAACCAAACAGTTAGCAGGGTCATCAAAGCAGTGGCAAAGACCGGTTGACCACGGCGCCGTGGTGGCTGCCGGAGAGTGCACTGGCATACCGGCGGCAGATGCATAGGGAGGAGCATAAGGTTGTTTCATAGGGCCTGGATGATACCCTTCAGTACCAGAGAATTTGCCGTAGTCTTGATGAACCGATGGATACATTATATTTCTTTCTAGAGCAAGTTTAATTTGAAGCAAATGAATGAAGTTCCTCTTGGTAAATGGTACAATGTCCTAATTTAACGGGTGCAAAACATCAGTTTCAAGACATATTAAAATGTCAAATACGTATCTAAAACATTATTCCCAAGATATCTTGTAAGAATTGAAATTTTATTAAGGTGACTTGCACTACGGTGAGAAAAATTATACCTCGTTCAATTTTTTTTTTTTTTCCGATATGGTCTAATTTTTCAAGTTAATTTTAACAAATTAGAGTGTACAATAAGTCTGGTGGTGTTAAAGGTTAGTATTCAAATGTAACAAATTTATAATAACATTCGTGTGAGTAAGAATTGAGCATTTCAATGCGCAATCCAAGCACCGGATCGGAACTCACTTATTCACTAAAATATTTTGACCAGTACCTTATTCTTTTAGTACAATAAAAGGATGCTTCTCAATTAAGTCTTCAAGCTGTGTCCACGTGAAATGAGAAACAGGTATACGTTGGGTTTGAGCTTAAATAATTTAATCTACTTTTTCTTGATCTTATCAATAACAAATTAATCGCGCACAAGCTTCAAAATTAGTAGTCCAAGCATAAAAGGGTGCATTCAAAATCTTTACCAAGCAATACGTAGCTTCCAAGAGGCAAAAGAAACTGCCCCATCTGGGAAATTGCCTTGTCGCTTCCTTCAGAATAACCTTCGACTGCATGGAATTTGTATAGAACTTTTAAATATTCTCTAATATCTATATATACAAAATTACAGATAGGGATGGAGTCAAGATTTTTTCACTAAGAGAATTCATAATGTAAAAAGATAACTATAAAAAGAGGCTAAGGAATTCAACATATCGTTATATACATCAAAATAATTGACCTATTTATATAATATACAATTTTTGGAAGAGTATCAATTGACTCTCATTGAACAAGGATAGCTCCGCCCGTGCATATAGAGACACTGCAGGGCCTGCAGATTTGGTTCAGCTCGTGGGAGGCCCATCAATGAGTGAAAAGCTGCTCGTTTGGGCCCAACAGCGTTTGCACATGAAAATTAAGTCCAATAACTACAAGATTAGGTGCAGAATCTGCACCAAGTACATAACATCAGGTACAAGCAGGTCCTTCAATTTAGCAAATTTATGTAAGTGGACGGAAACAACCCAGATTTGAGCAGCTTCTTGTCTGTCATTACAAATTCTCCCACAGCATTAGAATGGGGAAACAATTGTGATCCGTTTTTATCTGAACATATACTCAATATGACTCAATCTATGTGACACCATTTGATTTGACACAAAGTTTACGAATGAAAGGACTTCTGAAATTTGTAATTGAGGGCAAAAAATTTTAGAAATTTGTGTGGCTATATATCATTTCATTAAGGGTAAAAAGAGAATTTTAAAGTTAAGTTATTTCTAATTATAGAAAGTTAACATTTTTTTTGGGACAGATTAAAAATAAAAGTAGGTCACTTAAATTGGGATAGAGGGAGTAGCTATCAAGTTTTTTTTTTCCTTTTTTCTTTCTCTTTGGTTTTTGTTCGAAGTAAAGAAAACAACTCCTATTTAGGTACGTAAACCTGTAGGCTTAGCTGGTATCACTTGATCATATACGTTTGGGATCTGTATTGTACAGTAAGGGGATATTGTTGCTTTTGCTAATTCAATTGAAGGGTGAAATAAATATTTTTATTTCTCATATACATTATTCCCCTAATTACCAGATTCTTCCTACTTAATTAGCAGTTCAGGAGAGGAAATCATACAACATCCATTTATATGAATAGATCAGTGCAAGTTCCATGAATGAATAGATACTGATTTCCTATGAAAATAACATTTCCCCTAATTTTTCATGAGAGGTCTTGTCACAAGCTTCCATAGATTAGAACAACTCGGTCTACTCATTTGGAAATGGACGAATAAGTCAAATTCCTTGGCATGATACAAATAACTTGTTTCCAAGCATCTTTTTTTCCTGATATGCAGCTCATTACATACATATACATCAGATTTCGTTTCCAATTTGTATACGGCAGCCCGAGCTGTTGCCATCAATCTCTAAATCCAATACTAACTTTCACTCTTACTAAAAATATCACAGTACTCACTAAATATCGCATTACTCGTTACCCAACGAATTTAAGGACCTGCAGGGAATGACCATACCTAGGCATTCAACCAAAAAAAATCTCGCGACAATGTATAGTTTAGAAGGGTTGTTTGGTTGCAGTTTTCTAAATCCATTTTTTTGGGGTACATTTTCTATTTCCATTCTGCCTGTATGCTGTCAATTATGTCAAGCCCCTTAACTCTAAAAATGAGTGCGTTATTCTTTTCTCTCTCTCTCTCTCTCTCTCTTTTTTTTTTTTTAAATGCTCGTTTCACCTGTAGGTCACTGGTTTGAGTAGTTATTGCTTTTTGTTGGAATGGATAAACTGTATCGGTGTATCACAGTCCGTTGGAGCTCGGGCTTTCCTGACTTGTAAATGTAGGATGTTTTGTGTACAGGAATGACCTTCCTTTTTATCATGTTATTTTTCTTTTAAATCATTTGGTGTATGAATGAAAATACTTATTCAAATCCGATGTTTATATCAAACTTTATTAATTTATACCTACCTAATAAAAAGAATTCTCCAACCGGTGATTCTTTTAGTTTTCTTTTTGATAGGAATCGATAAGAAATAAGGAATATTTCTAAGGCGAATTGATTTATACTAATGTAGTAGTCTATTCCGATTTTGGTGGTATTACATAATTAATCCTAGCATAAATTCAACATAAGATTATACAGTATCTAGCTGACTGCATAAGAAAAAAAATTGATACATCATAGTATTAAATAATACCCGTATTAAGTTATGCAAGTATTTTATATAGGATAGAATATGATGTGTTTTAACAATTTTTTCATCATTAATCATTGAACAATTACTGCATTATAATTACAACATAACTGGTAAGTAAACCAAACAACCTATAGAGTTATTGGCATGTTGCACTAATTAAAAGGATTGGAAGATAGTGAACTGTGAACAGCTCGAGGAACTCTGAGCTTACTATCTGATGTAAATCCAGAGTACTTTATTTTGACTGATCCATTTGGTGCCCTTTAATTGCTCTGAATTGAAACACAAAACGCGTGCCTATTATATTTCTGAGCTTTGATTAATATAATCTACTTTTGACCCCTCATTTCAAAGTTCTAACCTTTGAATATCTGCAAAAGCTGCATCCCAACTTGTCCTATCCTCAAGCTGCCTAAATCACAAATGAGCATATTTAAATCATTAACATAATAGAAAATTAAATGATTTTACAAATTAAACTAGTTGTCATATTCTATCTTGTGCTATGGAATGAACCTTCACATAGCTCGATCCAAAAAATTAGCTCATGAGAAAAGTATTGTCCATGATCATATAATGAGATGACCCGAAGTTTAATTACATAGTTTAAAACTGAGTCAAAAGAGTTAATGCTGTTTTATAGATCAAGATCACGTGACCCCCAGGCCAGCTCATTCATCAGTGCTACTAGTAAAATACAAGTCAAAGGTGAGTCAACCATAGTAACCCATGGATGCCATCTGCAGCATCTTTCTGAATTCTGTAAGCAAAAGCCAAGCTCCCCTTTCACCCTTTGTGCTCTGATTATCTGCATTTCTCTCTGCCTGTCTTAGCTATTTGCATTTAAAACATTTTTAAGCTGTTGACAAACCCAATGACCCCTCCCCTTTATTATCACCATTACTCTCTTGTCTTTGAATCTTGGAGATTCATATCCTGCCAAGACCCCACCCTTTCACTTTGTGTATATCACTGACTTTTTCTATTTTAAAAATATTGTATGAATCCATGCCTCATCCACGACCAAAGTTTGAATGTTTGATGTACTAAAGAATGGTCAAATTTTCTGCCTATTTCTCTATTAATAGTTCAAATTTAATTTGGACATACACTGATACACAGATACACTGGATGGGCACTTAAAAGCCGAAATAAATTTTCCAACTTTTTATATCCCAATCAATTACAAGGAATTGATTTTGGGAATGAATGCACGAAACACTATATAACGGCACGTAGAAAAGATAATGAAAAAGAAATGTCATTCAGCTAAGAGAAGAAAACTTCTAAGAAAGGGGCATTGAATGAAAAACATAATGAAGTGACAAATTGGCTTCCTTCTCCATCGGATTCTATCCAAGATTTAGTGGTCAGAGGAAAAAGCACACTACATTTATCGCTCAATCCCAAAAACATGTCTAGCCAAAAACCATCACATCTTTGATTTGATGTCCATGTACATCCAACATATAGTCAAAACTCTACAAGACATCCCCTCTCACACCCCTCCTATCTTTTGCGCTAAACCCCAACCCCCATCATTCTTTCACTCATAACCAGATATTTTAGGTTTAAATTAAAAATAGAAAAATTCTCAATAAGGAGCATTTTCAAAATGAGATATTCTTAGTGTTCTAAGATAGTCTCTTATTTCAATCTTAAGGAAAAAGACGTTTGTTATGTCCATGAATCTCAATGTAAAAATCGATAAATATAGTGTGATCCTATTAAAGAAAGAATATGTAGTGAATGCATATTATATTGAAATAGATAATTGAAATTACACACACAGACATTAGAGTTCATCTCCAAAAACTAGTAATCAAATCTTCGAAAGGAAGAAGAAGAAAATAAAAAGAAAGAAGGGAGGAGGTTTTAGAATTAATCTAAACAACTAAGAAAATAAAGAGATTACTTCACTAAGATAGCCCTAATAAGTTATATCTTATTATATATATAGGCATCCTCACAAAGTGCTCATGCTCCTTCTTTTAACCAGGGTCCCAAACATAAATTTCCAGTTCCCCAAATGAGTCCTCCATCACGGTTATATTTGTTACAAAATACGTTACATTATTTAAATTTAATCAATATAATGAATTACTCTTGAAAGTTGACATCAAACAAATGTTAATTTACCTTTAGACTTGTTATCAAGAAACTTGTTCAGAGATGCCGTAGTAAAAGAACATAGGAGTTTGTTGCAAAGTATTTTGATCCCTCATTAATTAAATTAGTCTAGCTAATAAATTTTGGATACTAAGTAGGCATTTGGCCATGAAAACCAAATATTTTTCACTTTATTTGGAATTTTGAAGTAGGAGTTGAAAATGGAGTTGTGTTTGGTTATAGTTTGTGCAAAAAAATATTTGGTTGTTTGAATGTGCTGAAAGTGAAAACACGGTTCTAATTGCTTTCCATGAAGTTGTATAGTTGTATTTGAAATTTTCATGACAAAATGCTAATTTTCAAATAAAGTGAAAAACAATTCCGGAAAAAAGTGAAAAATTCTCATGGCCAAACGGGTCCAAAACGCATAAAGGGGAAAAGAAAAAAGAGCCTCTCCTCCACCCCTCCAAGACCACAGGGCCTATACTCCTGATGATATAAATACAGACATGTAGTGGTGGGTAGTAACAGAGAAAGAGGGTCCCCCTAAGAATTTATTGAAGCAAGAATTAGAAGTAGTGAGGGGTGTGGCCAGGGGTGGTTGGGTTCTTATTTTGCAATACCACCTCACACACTCACAACAGTACTACCAATATGTCCTGTTTGAAAGAGTAGTAGTAGTCACTCCTCTTCATGGCATGCTTAGAAATGTACAACCAAAATAACTCTGATGATCACAACAAACAACTTTATTCAATGAGTCCTAGAATTTCCTTCTCCAATGACTTCATCGACTCAAATACTAATTCTTCTTCTTCTCACCATCGACAACATATGATCATGAAGAATGAAAGGTCTTATAGAGATGCACCTGTTTCCTCTGACTTTGAATTCTCTGTCACTAATTATTCCATGATTAGTGCTGACGAACTTTTCTCTAAGGGTAGGTTGTTGCCCTTTAAAGAAGGTTGCTCTAGTGGACACTCTCAGAAAACTACTCTTCGTGATGAACTCCTCAATGATGACAATGATGATGAGTTTACCTTGAGGATACCCAAGAGTTCTACTAGGTGGAAGGGTCTATTAGGCCTTAAAAAATCTCATGTTGGGTCCAAGAAAATCGACAAGAAAAATGAAGACAAGAGGTCTGAAGAGCTGGCTAATGGCAGCAAGAATTCCCAGGTATGTTTATTTATGCAAAAATTAGGAACTAAGAGAGGAAAAAAATCTAGTAAAAATCCAGTATTTGATATGTATTTTGTCTTATGTTCTTTCGCAGGAAGTATACAATGGGTCTGGTAGTGGAAGGGATATGGACTTTCGTTTTAATGGAAAGTATGAGGAGCAGGGCAGTAACTAGATTTTAGAAGGTATCTTGGGGATGCAAATGTCACAGTGGCTTATGCTTTTAGTTTTGAAGTTTAAGAGAATCATATAGATTCTGATTTGTTGGATTTTAGTTCTGATCATTTACTATATTTTTAGAGCTATTGTGTTCTTTTTGCTATTTGATTCAATCAAATTATTTAAATATGTAGAAGTTGGGAGTTTTTGGCTTTATTCTTATGAACAAATGAGATTGTTGAATCAAATGGTATCTAGGTTGTATGATTTTCAGATGAAATGACAGCTATAGGGCATTTCGGCTAATAATGATTGAGAAGGCGACCCCTACTTGGACAAGCGATCAATTTTAGGATGAGAGAAGATCGATGAGAAAACATCTTGGCTTTTTCCCTTGCAATGAAATTCTTGATTTCAATCCATTCTACTCATTGATTACTATTGTTTTCGAGCATTAAGTTGACATGCTATTTAAATACTAGTGAATTCTTCTCTGCTTCCAAAATACTAGTACTAGTACTAAGGTACATTAAATATCATTCCTTATTTTTCTTCAACTATAGTATTTTTTTATTGTTATTGTTGATATTAAAAAATAGATATGGAAGTCAAGGGGTCAAAATGACAGAGGGGGAACAGCTGGATGAGGAAGAAACACAAAACTCCAAAATAAATTTCACTTTTACCAATTTGAATCTGACTCAGAATTGATAAATGTGCATTTGAATATTACAGTTTGACATATAGAGCCCGTTTGGATTCAAAACGTACTTGGCAACTCAGAAACCATTTTGCAAAGAAGCTTCCTCTTTTCCACTAGAGTATCTTTTAAGCCCCCACAAAAATAAGTTGATACACTCTTATTTCACTTTCAGCAATAATAATAGTCAAAGAAACTTCCCTATTTTTTTAATCTTTGTAAAAAATCAAATGAACTTTTGTATTTTTCTTATACATGTTTTTTTCGAGTTAAGGTAATTTAAATGGCTTAACGTTTTCAAATCTTATTGTATAATTATTTTTAAGTAAAACTTATTTTAAGACAAATTTTTTCGATAACCGATTTTTCAATATTCTACTTCTATATAACAACATTCTACCTAAACACTCAAAAAAGCGGTTCGAGGAAATTACATAACAAATTTTAGTAAAATATTTCGTAAAAAAATATGTGCTTAAAAAATAAGCCAATCCAAACGGGCTCATAATGTTCACAGCGTGGGAGCTGCCGGTCAAAACGTACTTGGAAACTCAGAAACCATTTTGCAAAGAAGCTTCCTCTTTTCCACTAGAGTATCTTTTTCCACAGCCCCCACAATAATTTTGTTACTGTTTGCTACAGTTGATACACTCTTATTTCACTTTCAGCAATAATAATAGTACTAAAGAAACTTCCCTATTTATTTGGAATCTTTGTAAAATCAAATGAACTTTTGTATCAATGTTTTCTTTAACATGTTTGGTACATGTCTTTTCGAGTTAAGGTAATTCTGGCTAACTATGCTAGGCTTAACGTTTTCAAATCTTATATGTATACTCTTGTGCTTATAGAGTAAAACTTCTCTATAATTATCATTCGTTATAATAATATTTCATTATAATAGCCTGATTTTTTCGAGAACCGATTTTTCATGTTATATTCTACTTCTCTATAACACCAGTGTCATTCATTAAAGCGTGCAGACACTCTCTGTAAAATTACCTCTCTATAATAGTCATACTCAAATATTGAGTAATAATATTTCGTAATAAAAATATGTTGTGCATAATAAAAATAAGAAGCTATTATTAAGAGTCAACTATTAATTGGGGTGAGATAAAAATAAGCCATCAATAACGACTTTTAGGCCTTACTTGGGCTGAGAATTTAACGAAGAATCAACAACAACAACAACAACAACAACCAACCTAACAACATTAATAATTAATTCTTAACAACCTTTAAAAGAAAGCCACATTATCGCTGAATTCCTTTCCTTACCAAAAGTTTGACAAATTTTTTCGTCAATTCCAGCATATATTATCAACAAAGACTAGAATTTACGAAACAATCTACAATTATAGAATTCTTATGTCAAACTTGAAATATTTAAATTATCAATTAATTTTAAATGCATATGTTCCTTAGAGTAATTCTTTATCTGTATAGTATAACTAGTTATGGATTTAATAGTAATTTATTAGTCTTTCCAATTTTTAATGGTAGCCAAAAGATGAGAAATAAAATTTTGAATGACATTTAGCAATTATAGACAAGTTTCTTTGTACAAAAATATAAAAGGAATTACATTTCATTTGAACGTATTACCTTTTTCCTTTTGAAAATATGTAGGAAATCTCTATCTAGTCTAGGGAATTTGCTCTCCATGTTTTTATTTAAATTTTTTTTTTAGTACAACTAGTTATGGATTTAATAGTAATTTATTAATCTTTTCAATTTGAAAAAAGGACAAACGCCGCCATTAAAAAAGGTTTGATCGTATCATTTCATTTAAACGTATTACCTTTTCCTTTTGAAAATATGTAGGAAATCTCTATCTAGCCTAGGGAATTTGCTTATTTTTTTTTTTGATAAAAAATATACCCTCTCATCTCTCAAATCACCTAAAGTTTTCAAATATAATAACCCATAAGATCCCCTTATTCCCCCAATTCCTCAAACTTCAAACCTACATATTGGGGGAATGAAATTATCTCTCAAAATAACCCAAAATCTTTTAAATTTTGCCCCTCATATTTGTGGTCTTTAAGTTTTGCCCATCATTTAAACTCAAGCATAAAATAAAGAAATCTAACTAAATAATAACTCATAAGATCTCCTTATTCCCAAGACCAATTCCCTCAAACTTCAAACCTACATATTGGGGGAACTAAAAGTGATCTTAAAAGTTTTAAAAAAAAAAAAGTCTCAAGTTATTATTTAGTTAAATTTATGGGTCGGGTTTAAATGATGGAATTATGCGGGTTTAAAAAAATGATTTTGGGTTATTTTGAGGGATAATTTCCTACAAAAAACTAAAGCATAATTTAGTTTTGCCTTATGTATATTTGAAAACTTAAGGATAAGAACCAAGTATGAACTAAAAGTGTTAAAAGTTAAAAAAAAAAAATGTCTCATTTTTGACCCAAAACAAGTTTGGAGGATATTTTTAGCCTTTTTCCAAAGTAGAAGGATATTTTTGACCCTTTTCCTTTTTTTTTCTTTTTTCTTTTTTCGATCTTGTACCTTGATATAGTGAACACTTCATAAAATTCTGCTTCAAATTGTTGAAATATTGCTTGCATGATGAAATATACGCTGGATGTAACATTTCTAGTATTTCAGGGGTCAATTGATTTTAAGTTCCATAGCAAATTTTACTTTTTAGCTTATCTCTAACTTCCCGAGTTATCTTTATTTTACATGTAAGCATCTTAAAACAAAATAAAAGAGATCTTTGTAAAATCATTTTTCTCTATTCACCTATAAAAGATTATGTTAGACCATTTACTCATAATTTTTTCGGGCTCCAATCATGTAATCTCTTCCCTTTACTTAGTATTTATTTCCTTTTCACTCTATATTACGCTCTTTTCGTATTAAGAGCCATTTTATTGTTAAGGACTTTGTACCGCATAAAAGGTAAGTATGTATTTAAATGCCATTGTCATCTTTCCCTTTTTCCTTTCACAGTCCTTTTATGTAAATAAAATTATAGTTTAAACAAAAAAAAAAAAAAATCAACTTACGCACGCATAGTGGCAGCAAAAACTAGTCACAATCCTTGACTATCCTAATTACACTAACATTTTTGCAAAATCAGTCTAACAGCTAAAAGATCACAATTAGGGGGGTGGTCATTATAACCCCTTGTTTCAAGGTTCTAGTTGGGTTTGATGTCAAGCCAGTTACGAGCCACCAGTCAATGATTGAAATATTTTTAGGCAAAGTACCAGAAGTGGCAGTCACTACGACACTATATGATATGAATTTGGCCATAGTTTGCGTGTCACCCAATTCCAGAACTTTTTTTGAAGATATTTTTTTACTAGGATTAGATTTTTCCTTTTCAAAGTTCTTATTACTTATTGTTTTCTAAAACTTGTGAGCTGTTCTGAAAAATATTTAAAAGATAGAACCGGAAAATCACATGTCATTAATCTGTTAATAAGGCCTTGATAAAGTATTAATGTTTATATGCTAAAGTTTTTTAAATCAAGAGTCTCAATTTACTGAAATTTTGTTTACTATTCCATCGATCCATTGGCTAATTTATAAATGTAGATTCAAAAGTGAGCTTCTCATTCTGGATTTTATCATATGAGCATTGCTCCACTAAAAAGTACGTGATCTATCAGCAACATGGAAGTTCTAAAAGAGTTTTCTCCGTTAATACAGTGTTAAGTGATTGTATTTAACAATTTCAAACATCCTTTGGAAACTTTCATATTTGATCTAAACTTGAAAAGAGCAATCTTTTTCTCCAAAAATCATCTATCTAATAAGGACAAGCAGCACAAAACTGAAACAACTATCATAGAATCTAGACTGCTTGTACGCCAGTCTTTGAAATTTTTTAGCTAGGTCTTTCAGGCTTACATAATACTTCATAACAATAACAGCAGAATTTAGCAGTCAAAGTAAAATTATCATGCCCTTCCAGATTGATATTTACTACTAAGTACAAACTAGGATATACTAACAACATTCTCCCTTTCTACCTTCTCTCTGATTTGCTGCATACACCATATAATAACGAAGAAACATAGAGAAGTCTACCATGGAGCATTGACTTCTCCTTGGAACATAAGCTCATAGCTCTCAGCTTTTGATTTCAGAGCCTCAACATCAGCACCATATTTTTCAGAAGCTTGTTTCAGTTCCTCAAGTTTCGTTTCAAGATTCCGTATCTGATCTTCAGCTCGAGACCACTCGTTTTTAGCTTCCAAGTACCTCTTGGTGTCCGAAGCGCCTTCCGAGTCAAATGCAAGACTCAGCAACCAGCGCAGACGAGTCCTCAGAAATCCAACATTCATGCCCAGAAGTTCAAAAGATTTCAGTGACTTCTCCCATATATCGAATTCCTTCCGTGGGGTGGTGAGAGTGCAAGCTCTTATCATATCGGCAATGTTGATGACCTCAAATATCATACCAGCAACCAGCTTACAATGAAGGCCTTGTAGAAGACGATCATGAAGAAAAGAACTTCTACTGCAGCATAACTTGTAGTACTTTCTCCTTATATGTTCAGGAAGTTCAGAGTCTATGCATAATCCATTCACCAGAATGTGGAACTCCTCAAGGCTCTTAATGTCTCTAAAATTAACAGCAGGTCCAAAGGACTTCGAGCCCTCTAAAATTTCTGAAGCAACTTCATCGCTGTCATTTCCCGACTGTGCCTCCAGTGGAACAAGTTGTCTACTCAGATCCGCCTTTCGCTTTCTCCTTTGCACAACAGTTAAAGGAAGAGATTTCTTTTGACGCTTCTTTATGTTATGAGCATTAGTTCCCTCTGACATGCGACAAATTGGAAACAAGTTGTTTAGAAGGACCAGAAAAGACCAAAAAATATAGTATTATGTTTTCACAGAATGTTTTGGGAATAAAATTGATTTACTGACCTGCATCACTTTGCTTGAGGGGTGCATCCAAATTTAGAAGGCTAAGAGCGCCATCCACCTCCTTTAGATCATTTGCTCTTATGACATAGACCTATGAATTCAGAAACAAAGTTTAGATAAAGATCGCTACTCAAGATCTGTGAATTTGCAGTGAGAAAACCATTTCTTCAATTTCCACGTTTCTGCTTCACTTCATGGTGAGAATTCGTACTGAGATGTCAAATCTGATAATAGGCCTAAGATGAAAACCATAATCACTTGCAATGTATTTTATCATGCTGTTAGCTGGATAACAATTCGAATAAATGGAGAAAGCAGCTTTTTCAATGGCCCTAATTCAACCAGATATTGCCTCTCAAGCCTGTAAAGTGATTAATAAAAGGATGCACTCATTGACAACACTAATAGCTATCCTCTTACTTTTGGTGCCATAAAAAGAATCCAGAATATTTTGTGGATTTTTGTTTTCACGAATAAAAAAAAGCAAGTGCATACCTGCACCCTCAATTTTAGGTACCCTGTGACCCAAAAGTTGAGTTGAAAACATGTAATTTCTCTACTAATAGTATTGCCCATATATGTGTTCCTCCCAAAAGATACCTCAATAGATGCTTGGCTTGTACATAGAAGCTCCTTAAAGGATTATGTTTGCTTGCTCCAATGTTTTTCCATCTCTATCACAGTTTAGGACAAGAACCATCCTTACACAATAGGTTTAGAATACTTGTTAATGTACGTTCTTACATGAGGAATTTGGAATGACTACTTATCTCTAGAATTGTTTTTACTGCACTTTTGATAATGTTGATGCACAATGGACCAGCAGTAGGATCAAATTTCCCCCTCTGACTTTGTTTTCAGGAAATACAATAGAGGACACCTTCACCGCTAGTTTTTAAACTACTTCCATCCTGTCCAAGAAGCACAATGCCAGAAAACTGGTGATCCACCAGAGTTCTCTCTAGTTTTTCTAATCCTCCCTTCTTGACCTCAAAATTTGCAGATTGAAACTGAAAGAGCGTTTACTGTAATAAAGTCTTCCAGGACATATTATATCAACAGACTAGAGTCAAACTCAAGAGCAGTTTCAATATTTTTCCAGCATTAATCAACAATAACCATAATTCTGCCCAAATCTTCTGATAAGAATAAAACTATCTGCAACTGACAAATTCACACTCCTGTTGCAGAATCTTGATTGACATGTGTATAAGTTGGTTTTACATGATGACATCATTCTTATACGCCACGAGACGGGAAAAAGAAAATCAATCCCACTTCTTAAGTAACCGTGGTTATCTCCTACACTTCTGTACAAGATCAACTTACAGGATAAAGAAAAATCAATCCCCAAATCAATTCTCAAGTAAACCAAACCAATAAAAGTTATCGACTTCGGGTTTTTTTCTTCATACAAAAATCACTATATGTACAAGTCCTAGAAAGATACAACTATACAATTAAGGTGTTTCTTAAGAAAATAACAAATATGTGAAATGAGTGATTAATAAAATATTCAACAAAAAAATATTAGATGATTAAGCATATGTCATACAACCATTGCAATAAGCTTAGTTAAAGCATGTTAAAAAGCATGTTATAAAAAGAAACTTGGAGTGTCACCTTGAATCTAGTAGGCTCAACTAGTTGAAAAACTAAAGCATCTCCCTCAACCAACTTGTGAGCAACAACGTACTTTCTCCATCCTGCACTAAGTCCAGTCTTTTCAGCAATGTATTTTATTTCAAATTCTTCGCCATTCTCGCTTTCAAGAATAACTTGAGTGTCCTTTCTTGGTAGATGGTTCTTGCAGAATGGCACAGGAAGTCCCTATTGTATGGATGGTACAGAACAAAAATTAGAGGGTTAAGTAAATAATTCCTTTGCTAAGTCAAAGTTAAGTTGTTTAGACAAAACTTACCATCCAAAAACAACTACCAACATGTGATCTAACTAATAATTTCACGAAACTGGGATATTCATTTCCAATACTTGACAGTAGGTCATCTGCTCGAATGATGACTGCTGATTTCATTTGGGTAGCACTTCCAGAACCATCAGCTGCAGCCCTCTCTTGTTTGGTGCTTCATGAAAAAAAGCAAATAGCTGTCACTCTCAAATACCGAAGGTTTACAAATTACAATTATGGAAGAATAGCCAAAGAAAGTATTTTACGAAAAGACTAACCTAATTGACTTACACCCAGCATCAGCTACTGCCTGCTCAAGAACAAGAGAAACAACATAAGGGAGTGTAGGAAATTTAGTACGATCACAACTAAGTTCTGAACCTAAAATTAGCATAAGCAGAGAGAATGTCAAATGCAACAGGAAGGAAAATGATATAGTAACATCTTATATATCCAGAAAAAGGGATTACTACCATGAGAGCTAATGAATGCAACAGGAAGGAAAAATGATATAGTAATAAATCTTATATATCCAGTGTAATAATGATAACTTATTTTTGTTATTCAAAATAATAACAGACATATGAAAGCTCCTTTCCTCACATAATCTGAAGTAACTTTAGATAGGCCTGGACCAATCGTAGACTCCTAGTTTGGCATTTCCTATGAACTTGAATCAAACGTTGTGTAGTAATGATAAGTTATTTGTGTTATTGAAAATAATAACAGACATCCGAAAGCTCCTTTCCTCCCGTATAGTAGTTGCCAATGGGAATAATCTGAAGTCATTTAAGATAGGCCTGGACCAATCTTGGAATCCTAGTTTGGCAAATACAAATTTCCTATGAACTTGAATCAACTTTGAGTCAACCCTGATTAGCTTCATTCATGCTGTACCGAGCTATTTAAACTGAACAAACACCTATTAAGTACCAGTTCACTTTCAGATGTAAGCATACAGAAAACCTGAAAGAACTAAATAAGAAACCTCTTTCATAAGTTCAGTTCATGAAGTTCCTAAATAAATCATCACAGAAAGAAAAGATCACCAATGTGAGTGCCTGGTGGAACAGTCAGAATAAAAGGCTAGGGAACTAAGCTAAGCGTTGTCTGGGACAAAATTTAAGGGAAATGTTGACTTTGGTAGCCAGGTTTCGTTTTACATCAGCCTGTTATCGCGTTAGTTAATATCCCAGGTCCATTCATTAGTTTAGGCAGGTTCGCAATTGATATGAGATCCTAATTGTAAACGAGAGTTGGAGATGTGACATTTTGCCAGACTGAGTTGCCCAAAATCACAATTTTCCACCAGACTTTATCAGCAAAACAAACATAACAATTGCAAGATTAAAAGCTGCAGCTAGAGCATAGCAATAAATTGGTCAAATATCATGTGACCCATAGGTCAATTAAGAGAATAGTTGCTTATGAATAGAGCAGCATATTGGTGATACGAAGAGAAGTGTATCTCACATTGTTGGATTGGACCTGTTTCTTGATTACCCTCTTCTTCCTGTAGGGAATTGTTGGAATCTGATCAATTATCTCCTTGGGCTTCCTTCTTCTTTTACCCTGAAACAATTGAGCCAGATCCAACATCAATTCAAGTAAATCAAGACAGGGAATAACAACACAAAATAGAAAAAGAAAAGAAAAGAATACCAGCAAGGAAGGAGAGGGAATCAGGGAGTTAATTGGGATGGAAGCATCAACAAGACTCAAATTGTCTTTGGGTATTGCAGAATCAGGTAACTCAAGTTGTTGATTTTCAGGTTCCTCATCAAGAACTTCCTTCTTGGGCATATCTGGGTAGGATTTATCTTCTTGATTTGGGGGTGAACTTCGATGAACTACTTTTATCTTCATTGGAATTAAGATTGTGCGTTTTGGGTTCTTTTTTTTTTTTTTTTCTTTCTAGCAGATCGTTTTTCTACCAAGACTAGAAAACAACTACTAGTAAGAGATATATAGAGCCCTTTTTTCGGTGTTCGGTCAAGGGTACATTTAGATGGACGTTTCGTTTGGTTTTAACTGTTAAATGAGAACTCCACAAGAAAACACAATTACAGATGCATTTTGTTGTTTAATCGATGCTGGATAGGAACGCGAGAACCATTTTTACTATTAGTAAAGTGCTAACAAGAGTACTGCAAAAATGGCTCTAGTTTGTTGTTGGGAAAGGGAGGGAGGGGGGGGTGGTACTGACAGAATGTCGAGGCTCTAGTTTTGGTTATTAAAGATTCCTAGCCACCTGGTTTACACGTGTAACTTGTAAAAGCTACAATTCATTGACAGTCCTTGGATTTCCTGATACTGGTGGAGAATGAGTTCTTTGCCAGTCTAGTCTAGTAAAACACGGAATAGACTTTGAGACTAATTAAAAGACCATTTAATTTGTTGTGACATGAATGTGAGTATTTTAGTCGAGTTCATTTAACATAGTTTAGTACGAGTAATCTAATCTAATCTATAGTATTAATTAGAGGATATTGTTTAAACATTTATTACCTACTGACGAGCTAAAAAGTTGGCTCATCAGTGGCTGAGTGCCTGATCCAATAACGTAGAACCCAAAAACAAATTTCGCAAGGGCAATTCGCGGGGCAGGAATGCTATTTTGGGGTGACCTTTAATTTTTTGTGTTAACGCCCGCCATCGTGCTTTGGAGTTTGAGCTTGAATAATAAAAAAAAAAAAATTCGCGAGACGAGTTTTGTAATAAAGTTAGGCGCCGGGCGAGAAAGTTGTAGAGTTTTGCAATGCCAAAGTCATTAGCCCTCGTGCATAGTTTTGCAAGCCATTAGCGCCAGCATAGTTTGCTGCGCAAACTCTACCTCAAGCATAGTTTGCAAGCCGATTTTGTAAGCCAAAGTTTGCACTTAGGCCTCGGCATGAGTTTGCAAGCCATCGAGGCTCGATAGTTTTGCAAGCCATCAGGCACATAGTTTTGCAAGCCATCAGGCATCGGGCATAGTTTGCCTTCCCTAGCGAATCTAAATCTCTGTCTTGCTAATATTATTTTTTTTTTTTGCCTGAGCGGGGGTTCGAACTCGGAACTCCTGGATTTTTAGGCAAAGGGTAAAAACTAAAGATTTCAAATTTGAGGGGCAAAAATTAAAGACCCGTGCTTTTGAAGGGCAATCCGCGCAAAAAAAAACATTTCCCAACCAGCACATAGATGTGGGCAATTTGCCCGATTGCCTTTATTCAGGGGTGGTCATTAATTTTTTCCCCTCAAATTGCTGGCCTTTAATTTTTGTTCTTCGCCTAATATCTCGAGGTTTGGGTTGGAATCCCGGGTTCGAAGAAAAAAAAAAAAAAAAATCATAAAAAATGGTTTAGAAAAATAGGCCTTAAGGCAAAGAAAAAAAACCTAAACTTTTGTCCGAATAGACCTAATTTTAAGCAAATGTTAGGCCTTAAGGCAAAAATTTCGTGAAAAGCTAGGGCAAAAATTAAAGACCAGTGCGTTTAAAGGGCAATCCGCACATAAAAATGCATAGATGTTGCATTTTGGGCCAAGTACTAGTGGGGTAATATTTCTTTCCTGAGTGATAGCATATGTCAAACGGGTTCATATATATATATAAGAAACACGATCTTAAAAAATTAAAATAGTAAAGGAACTTACAATGTCGAGTAGGATGCTACCTGATTTGATTGCTAAAGAGATCCAGTACCTGAAGAAGTTTGCTATTAGCATAAAACGACATACTAAAATAGGTATGCCGATTTTTCCTGTTTTATTTATGGTAAAAGACTATAATGACTACTTGACTTATAAAAACGAATTAATGGGGTTGACTAATAGGCCAAACTTTAGCTCTATGGAGATTGTATGGAAAAACTATGTACTCCTTACGTTCTCTTTTATTTGTCCATTTGACATTTTAACTCCCTTTTCAAAAGAAACATGAATGATATGGCTAAAATTGGAAAAGAAAATTGATTCTCTCTCGATTTATTAAAACAAACAAGTAAAAAGATTATTTTTTTTTTTTGTTAAACTAAAGGGAGGGAGGAAGTAGTAGATTAGGGACCAAAAATTCCTTTTAATCAACAGACTAAACTTCATGACTATATAAACTATTTCCATAAACCTTGAGCAGGTTAGGTTTAGCCTAATTTGCCTATTCAAATGTTTAGTCATGCCAGGCATAAATATTGCTTTGTGTACAAACCCTGAGTATTTATAGGACCCCCCTCCACCCCCACACCCCCACCCCCCACAACCCGAAGGTTGAAGAAAAAATTTTAAGCATCCAATTAAAAGAAAAAAAAAACGTGGAATTACCAAAAAGAGACGGCCAATGAGGAAGAGTTTGACCAATTACACTCCTTATCTTTATTCTTTCAGAAAGTGAAAAACGTGATAAGATAATATGTATGGAACATAAAATCGTTGTGCTGATTGCTATATTTCATTATAATTATAAGTTTTCCTAAATAACGACTTATTAGATGATTGAGATTTGTAGATAATTAATTATTAATTAAGCTAAAGAAAGTTCATTCTTAGAATAGGACTTTATTTTAGCTTAGTGGTTATGTTTTTATTTCATATATATTTCCAGAGGGAAGAGAAATGGTTAGGGAAAATGACAGGTTCATGAGAAAATTAGCTTAAAAAAAGGGTTAAGTCAAAAATTAATGGCCTGCTAAGCTTGACTATCATCCACGGCAGCCATCGTCGGGGGACGGAAACTTTCTTAATTTTGTGCTTCACACGTAATCCAACCAAAACCCCTCCTTGCTTCTTATCTTATCCCTGCTAAGTATATACTGTAGGAGTATTATTTTCATCCCATCTTTTCAAATAAAAGCACATGCAAGATTTAAAAAGAAAAATTATTGCCCTTGCAATGTCTAAAGTTGCTCCTCTAGTCGCATCACCCAGAAAACAAGGGGACTCATAGCACTATCAAAAGATGTAGTAAGATGATCGAGATTTTTCTATGTAACTTTGAGTCTGAGAATTAAAAAAATCCTTTAAAGGAGCGCTTTTCCCTTTAACGAGTGAGTCATACATAATATCAATCTATATTAAACAAGCCCGTAAATTTCGAAATCAGATGATTAAAAAAATTGCTAACTCCAATTCATGGTATTGTAGCAATTTTCAGTACCTTTACAAGAAAAAAAAATGCTAGTTATTTAGTATTATTAATGTTTAGAATTATCAGCTGTTTGATATTTCGATTCGTTCTTTATGGATTTCTTGTAATCTAAGTTGTAAAGTCGTTATCATGCTAAAATAGGCAACGGCACTTCAGGTGCATTAATAATTAAGAGAAGAAATGAAATAGTACTAGAAGCTAGCTACTATTCTCTATGATGCTTTAACAATATTTCAACTTCCACGCCTCTCTGTTTCTAGAAGACAAACATATCTACTTGTTTTTTCCTGGCACCATTCAAAATAAGTTGGCTGATTTTAAGTAATGAAAGAAATAACCAAGGAAGAAAAGTCTGCATAATTATTGATATTGTAATTTAATAAAAGGGGCACGCCAATTTTCATACAAAAATTAATCCTCCAATGACTCTGACTCATCCTTTACGTCATGGACCAAGACAGTATAATTCTTGAGTCGTATCAAACTAATTGGTTTAAAATCAAAGTATCTTCTTTGTCTCTTGTTCCAGCCTAGCTTCTCTCTTTAAAATTTTCGGAAGTTGTCTTTCCCCCATAACTGGAGTTTCTGTTTCTTTGACACACACACACAAAAAAAAAAAAAAAAAAAAAAAAAAAAAAAGGACATGACCAACAAAGTGGATTATTGGTTCCAGGCCGTTTATGTTGTTTTGGCGTTTTGCTCTGCTTTGATTTTGGGTGCTCTCAAAAGTTAGTACTAAATTTTTTATTTTTTTTCCCTTTCAAGATTTCTAATGTGTGATTTTATGATCATGGTCTGTGTTATTATTCCTGGTTCTCAATTCCAAAATTTGCTGATTGCAGGTTTGCTAGTGGGTCCAATTGCTGGCCTAATACTCATTTTAGGAAATGTTGGGGTGATTTTATGTCTTTTCCCAGCACATGTTTTCTGGACAGTTTACACCCTTGTCAAGTAAATGCCATTTTTAGGCCCTTCAAAGTTTCTTTTTTGTTTCTTTCTTTCTAACGTGGATTTCTTCATTATTGAACAGGACTAATAGGTTTGATGCGCCACTTAAAGTTGCCTTCTTGTTCGCTTTGCCAGCTTTATTTGCTATTTGGTTGGGTTTAAGCATAGCTGGTAGTGTTCTTGTGGGAGTTGGATATGGATTCTTCGCCCCTTGGGTTTCTGCTTTTGAAGCTTTCAGACACGACGACAACGATTATAACAAGTTCATTCACTGCATTGTGGTAAAAAAAAAAAAAAAGAATCAATTCTTGTTTGTTCTGCAGTTTAGTAAATTGTAATGATTTTAAGGTTGTTTTGATTATGTTAATTTTCAGGATGGAACATGGGGAACCATAAAAGGTAGTTGCACTGCTGTCCGAGATTTTGCAGATATGTGTTATCATTCTTATCCAATGTATTTGAAGGAACTGCGTGATTCCCCTGCTTCTCTTGACTTTCAACCTTTTAGGTTTGTTTCTAATTTGCCTTTCTATGTTAAAACTTTCCGCGAAAAAAAGACAATCATAATGAATCTCTCATATTGTGTTATACACGGTATCATGCCCATATTCTAATAGGGCCATATTATATTAACAGTCAACTTACCACAAATTATTTAGAGGAATAAGTCAATGAACTACCCTTGACTCGGAAAATAAATGGGGTTGACTTTCTCCTTGCCCTCAATGATCAGATTTCAAAAAAAAAAAAAAAAAAAAAAAAAAAAAAAAAAATTGAAACTGGGAAAAATCTATTCTGCGGAAGAAAAAGAGTAAGAGTAGAAATCAAGAAAAGAGAAGATGATAGGAAATAGTATGCTAAGTCTAGAAAATGATAAGAAATAGTCTAAGGAAGAAATATTTTTTCATGAATTGTGGGAAGAGATTTATATCAAGCAGGAAAAAGAGAAAAGAGGATAATAACTTTTCTTATTTGGCTACGAGCATTTGTTCAATTCTCTTCTCGATAACCAGGGAATAAAATAAGCTAAATGCTGTGTTGCAGATTCATCCATGTACCAGGATGTATACTGGTTGGTTTAATGGGACTGATTGTGGAAATTCCTCTTTACACTGCTATAGCCATAGTGAAAAGCCCATTTATGTTGTTCAAGGGATGGTATAGACTCATACATGATCTGATAAGCCGCGAAGGCCCATTCCTTGAAACTGCATGCATTCCCATTGCTGGCCTAACAATCCTTCTGTGGCCTCTTGTTGTCATTGGAAGTGTCATAATGGCTATTTTCTCCAGCTTTTTCATTGGATTATATGGAGCTGTTATTGTTTATCAGGTAATTTATCCCTTTGCCTCCTTTAATTTCTCAGTTCTGTCTGCTGTTTTAGTGTGACAGTAAGATTTATTATTAGAAAAAACTGTCTCAATTCAGGAGAGGTCATTCCAAAGAGGTGTTGCTTTTGTGGTTGCAATGGTGGCAGAGTTTGATGAGTACACAAATGATTGGCTTTACCTTAGAGAAGGGTCCATTCTTCCAAAGTAATTACTCGAGTTCTCCCTATATTTCTTTGCGCGGTTTTCGTATTTGCCAAGATTACTGATCATCTTAATCGCAGCCAGGCCTCATTATCGAAAAAACAAGGGATCCAGTTTGTCAGAGCACTCTGTGAAACGAAACAGTTCAGTACAAGGCAGATTAAACTCGATATTTTCTGAAGCACCTGCAATGCTTGTGCCAAGCCTAACGTCGTCTAGATCAGTGAGGGAGGCAATACAAGAAGTTAAAATGGTGCAGGTGTGCTTCTCTTTCGATGTTCTTTTACATGCTATTTTAGTGAAGAGTACACCAGATGAAAACACTTTCTGGCTAATTCGTAAAATGCTGACAATTATGTGAAATGATTGATGATCTACTTGTAACATCTTTATATGTAAGTTATCTCTAACAACTTAAGCTTTTAGATAAGATGGTAACACAATACAACAGATCTTTCATAAGAAGAATCATATTTTTCTTGTCTTGGAAACCATGAAATTGGGTAAGTGACATGTCACAAAAATTGACAGGTGTGGCAGAACATGGCAAGATCATGTGAACTAAGGGCCAAGGAATTATTGGACGCGAAAGTGATAAACCCCGGCGACCTAGATGATTGGTTGAAGACAAAGCATGGTCTTGATGTTGCAGTCATCAACGTTGGTTTACCGTGTTATACATTTCTACAGATAATCTTTTATTCCATAAAAGCCGGATCAGATGGACTGTTCCTTCTTGAGGATCTTGAAATCACTCACCTGAACAGACCTCAGGACAGATTGTTGGACTGGTTTTTCCAACCAGTCATGGTCCTCAAGGAACAAATTAGAGTCCTAAGTCTAGAAGAAGGTGAAATGAGGTTCCTAGAGAAAGTAGTCCTTTTCCAAAGCAACTCTGAACGCTTTAAGGCCTGGGAAAATGGAAGCGTGGCACCTCAAGATTCTCTTAGAGCTGCCCAAATTGAAGGCATAAGCCGAAGGTAAGTCTCTTTTTAAAATTTTCATCGAATTTGGCAGTGTTAAAACAAGATTTAAGAAATTTCATTGCTTTGGCAGGATGGTGGGAATGATTAGAAGTGTTTCCAAGTTTCCAACTTATAGAAGGAAATTCAGACAGATAGTGAAAACATTGATCATGCAGTATTCCAATAGTTCCAGAGAAGGTTCCACGCGATCTGTTCCCCGTTCTGTAATAAAGAACAGTTCCACCAGATCAGTGTCCTCAAGATCAAATGGTTCTCTTGAAATTGTTTGAACATTCTAAGTATGGAATAGTTATCTTTAAGTCCCATCACGATGATTTATGTGAGTTCATTAAGTTTCATTGTTTGAAAGACTTCACAAAGTAGGCTAACAATTGATTTCCAAAGCTCAAATCTCTTCCTACGGACAACTTGAGGAGCTTAAAGACATCTTAACAGAAATCGTCAACAACACATCAAGAAAGGTCTCAAGCGTAGACCATACAGTCTTTTTCAGAACACACTATCAAGTGAACTCAACAGGCTTTAGAGATCAAAAGAATCTGTTTTTTTGCACAGATGCTAGTTCTTTTTTCTTTTTTTTTTCAATTTCAGTTATTTCCCTGTTTGAAACTTGTAAAGCCATGACTTTTTCTTCTTTCTTCTTGTTTGTTTTCCTTTTTCCTTTTAAGGGGTACTTCCCAATAGAGTGAAGTTTAGAGTGGGAGATGATGTAAAGTACTGTTATTTTTCAATCGGTAGAATATTGGATCATTCTACGTTTTGCTCAAGATGGATAATCCCATATGTAATATGTTGTTGAATTTCAATATGCTGTAAATGGGATAATTGGCGTCAAAAGGCCTTGTTTTCCCATGTAAATGAGTTAATGACCACAGTTTCTCCTTCCTCTGTTGTATGAAGAATGGTGGAAATAGTGTTTCATAGTCTCAAAACAAATAAAGTTTCCTTCTTGAATTGGGACAATCAATGGGAAACTTGGATTAAAATGTAAAAGCAAATTGGTATTAAACTAAAACTAGAGCGTTATTGGTATTATCCCGAACTAAAACTATAATTAGACTAATTTATCCAGCGTTGGGATAAAATAATCCCAAGGTTAATAGTCGATTTGGTTTTGTCCACGGAGGACAAATTTATTAGTCTTTGATATCCCACCTATAATTCACTGAACAAAGGACATACTCGATGAATATTGTGGACTGTAGACTTTGGCTACTCCCTAAATTCTATTGTGAGTGTAGAGTCAAATGTAAGAGATGGGATAAAATAATCCCAACAAAAAAAAAAGTTGAGCCAAATTAACAAATAAAATAAAAAACATAAATAGGATTAAATTTAGTGGGTTTCATTTTGTACGCATGTTTTTGTGCGTGAGGAACAAGTGGCAGTGCAATAGGATAAAGAGTAGCATAGTTATCTTTATCCAAAAAGGTCAATCGATTTGACCAAAGAGTTTTTTGCCATTGCATAGTTACTATGTACGAGTTGCCAAATTTGGCAATACAAAAATTTCCAAATTCGTCAACCATTGTTGCACGCGTGGAATTATATTTAATTAATCTTAATATTAAATAGACTAATTTTACTTAGCTTACCATTTTGGGTAGTTAAAAAATAGTAACAATTATGAAGAACTATTATAAAGAAATGAATAAATCTACTGGAATAATAACAAAGGAAAAAAAAAAAACATAACATTTCGAAAACTGAATATTGTGGACTGTTGAGATAAAGTTTCAGTACTTAATAACTACACAAGTAACAAAATGATCACGACATATTTAAAGTATGCTAAAAATTAAAACTCCCAAATGTTAATTGAAAATTAAAAAGTAAATAACTTCGAATGATAATATAGTTTATAGGTTATATGATATTTCAAAAACCACCGAAGTGTTAATATTCAAAGTTTTTTTTTTTCATTTCATGCAAAAATTAAATAAGTTATATTTGATAATATTAGTTAAGATGAGATTTATTCATTTCTCTATAGTTCTTCATAATTAAAGGTTACTACTTTTTAACATTTGAAATATATTTTCCAAACCCAAAATGGTAAGCTATTGAGTAAAATTAGTCTATTTAATATTAAGATTAATTAAATATAATTAGGTTATGACGCGTGCGAACTGTCTCCTGCAACTTTTCACAATTTCTGCCTAGTTCTCAGCATAAAGAGCAATTTGTCAAGACTAACACAATTTCTTTTCTCAGCATAAAGAGCAATTTGTCAATTAATCAATCAATTTAGTTGATCAGTCTTCTTCTGTCAAACAATTTGAAGTTTCTATCTAGCGATATCTTGTAGACCAAAATCAAGTCCTGCAGAACGTGTTGATGACTCATTTCTTTACATCTATTCAAGGCACTATTGGCGTTGCAATAACCATGCATTATATTGCTGCAACAATTTGAATCTCAAAGCTAATTTAGTAGGCTTGTGCGGGGGCGATAAAATACAAGAAAACAACCTAACTCTCAGTAAAAGAAAACCTAGATCGAGCAAATTAGGACAGAGAGAGTATTAGTCTTTGCTTTACCTGGTTATTTGTAGTACATAGTTATAGCAATTCGATCTTTTTTATCGTCATGAAAGTTCTATTTATCGCAAGTGAGGTGACCTTGTCGTTTATTCTCCATATGCGCGACAAAACTTGCACCAAAGTAAGATGGCGTTATTCCTGTTTTTATTTTTATTTTTGCCAACGAAGATGGCGTTATTTCAATTAACAATTTTGGCAAAACTGAAATACCCCCTCCGTCATAATTTACATGGCACTTTTCAGATTTCAAGAGTAAAATAACTTCTTTTTTACCGCAACTCTTTCATGTCTTTTGAATATTTAGAATTGTCAAATATTGTGACTTATAATATTTTTTATGTAGTTTCCAAATATGTAAATTTTATTTCAAAAAATTTAAAGTTCTAATTTACGGTCAAAACTATAAAGTTTGACTCTCAAAATCCGAACGTGCCACATAAATTGAGACAGAGAGAGAACCAAATAAAGATGCTAAAAATAAGTGTTGAAGTTAAACACTTACCTGCATCCGATATTTATACCTAATCAATGAATACAAAATATGTTTTTTTATACATTCATTTAATGTTTAATCATGATTAAGTGATATGTATTCAATTTTAATGTTAATTAACTGCAAAAATTAAGTAGTTTGGTTTGGTATCGATACCGGGTATAAATACGTATTTACCAACCGTATATACCCAAATGGTAATACTCCAGTAGTCAATGGTATAAAGAAGTAGAGGGTACAGTGTGGCGGAACAGGATTTTAAACAATTCAAAATATATATCACAAACGAAAAAGCCATAATATTATATATATACATAAAAAATAATTTTCACCTTGTATATACAGTGTAATTTTTCACCAAATGGATGAACCCCCGCTCCACCACACCCCAAATAAGGAAGTCTGTTTCAACAGATCCAAGAAGAATGCTTGTGTAACAATGATGGAACATGGAAGCAGCATTTTCTGCGTCTTTTTACTGCTTTACAATTCCTTTCAATTACAGAAGTAGCGGGTACAGACCCCAAACAACTTTTGCTCCATGCTAACTTTAAAAGAAATTGAGCACTACACTAGACTTCATGTACCGCTTTCCCGGGGCTAGAAGAACGACATACAATGCAACTATGCAAGTCAGTTTTCGTGCATAAGCAGTTTCGTTTTGCAATGAAACCCAAATTGCCAAAAGAGCAAAAAGGAAACACTCTAAGGGGTCGTTTGGTACAATGGTGGGATATCCAATGGGATTAGATATCTTACTTTCTATATGTGATCAATGGCGGAGCCAGAATTTCAGCCGAAGGGGTTCAAAATATAAAAAAGTAAACATACGAAGAAGCCTAAGGGGGTTCAACATCTACTATATATATATAAAAAATAATTTTAACTTAAAAACGGTGATTTTTTTTCCGCCGAGGGGTCGTCGATCCCCACTCGGCTCTATGTGGCTCCGCCACTGTGTGTGATAACTAATTTCACCATTTTAGTGTAAAAGTTATTTCAAGATTAGCTAATACTCCAAACTATACATGGGATAAAGTTAGTTCCAAATTTTATCTCATGTTATCTCGTGATTATTATCCTTTATCTCATATGCCAAACGATCCCTAACAGAGATGAAAGTATAATAATTTTACCAAGTGCTAATAATTTTACCAAGTGTGTAGTGTACTTTGTGCTAGCTGCATGCATGGAAAGGTCCACAATATTAAAAAGCCTGTAGTAGGATAAGTTTCCCTTTATTCAGCACGTGTCCGTAACTTACACAGCAAGGCCTATTGCTGCGTTTTTCTGTACTGTAAGTCTGTAACCTATCACTGCCTCTGCTCTCCGCTAGTGCCTCTAGCGAATATTCCAGTCCTCCACCTTGGACGTCAGGTTTAGTCCCCCCATCCACACTAGAAGAAAATGGATATTTTCCAGATACATTCCAACAGAATCACCAAATCACACTCAAATTTCAGTGCCTTACTTGCGAAGCATTGTAACAACGGAATACTCCTACTTTCTAGTTTTAATTTCTTCCTCAATCTCATACTACAGACTAGCTAAAAACAGTACAATTGCATTGAACACAGACAAATTCAATATCTTATGGGTATTGTTGGTTTTAACAAAGAAAATTAGAGAAATAACAGGGAAAGACTTAGAAAAAATTACCGGTACATAATGAAGTCAAACGGAATTATTTTATTTAGCTATGTTTAGCTCTGCATTTATAGGAACAAAACAGTAAGAAAATAATCATAACCTAACCTAGAAGATCTTTGCACAATATATGTTTAACTAACTAATTACTAGTAACAAATAGGAAAAGCTAGCCAACAAACTTTTAACTAGAATTTATTAAAAAAACTAAAGCACTAAAATAAAGTTACGTCCAAAAGCAAAATTCTAACAGGTATGAAGAATATGCTACATTCGCCACGTAAATTGCACCGGTAAATATCGAAAGTAAATTCACAAATGAGAACAAGAAGAAGAGCTCTTATTCAGACAAATACTAACTGCTTCTGTACGCATACCGTCCAAACTCCCGCCCTCTATGGAAACCAAAATCACAAAGCCATAAGTAACAGAACAAAAAAAGAGAACTATTAATAAGCGGAAACGGTCAAATATACTTGGAAATACTAGAACCACTGTCACTGGACTACCAACAAATTAGAACTGCTGCTATTGTTATGGTCTTAGCCCTAAAATATTGCGTTGGTCTTGCGGATTCATTTTCATGGTTTCATTGTCGAATCCATTCATAGCGACCTTCCAATGGCTCCTCCTTAGCAAAGTCAAAGTTGTATCTGTTACAACACGCACATTCATGAATCATGATACTCTTTCAAATGCTTAAAAAATGTGAGAAAGAGAGAGAGAAATGTACTTTTCTGCAAATCGTTTATGGAGATCTTTCTCGGCTGCAGCAAAAAACTCATCAAGCTGATCAACCTCGGAGGGCATTGTTGTCTCCGTAAATAGGCAGCGAGGCTTAGCATGTTGTCGTCTCGGTGTTGTCTCCAGTTTGTGAACTTTACATTCGCTGGATAGAAGGACGCTTTGTTTTAAATAAACGGTGAAGAAAAAGAAAAGAAGATAAAAGAAACACCATGACGATGATGTAGAACGCATATTTACCTTTTTCTGACCTCTGAATTACTGTTTGCAATTTTCACACTGTCGCCCTGGAAAGTTCAAAATTCGAATATCAGTCCGTCATCAATTTCACGAAAACGAAAACATTTAGTAATGCATTAACTTGATACTATCAGAACTGAAAGCATTACTGTACATATGCAGAAAAATGGAACCGCGAAATTTGTAAAAGTCAAAGAGTTTCACATACATCCAGATCTATAAACTTGGAGCTGATATCGCTTGATCCATTGTTATCTGCAAAGCAAGATGCCAAAGCGTCATCAAAGTTAGAACCCACAGCCGGTTTACTCAAAACAGTGTTTCCGTTGGAACTGAGCTCGCTCACTGGAGACTCTAAACTCGCCAGTGCAACCAAGACTCCAGAGTGACGACTTCTAACGCGAGCTACAGTTGGTGACCTCTCCAAATCACCATCACACATCTTCCTCTTCTTTGTCATCTTCACGGCTACCTCCATAATCCAGTTCCCTTCGACTTGCACTTAAAAATGGGTTAAAGGGGTCTTATGTCTAAAAATGGATTTTTTTGGAAACATTTGATGACTTATTGTCCGAAGATTTAAAAATTACTTTACAGAGTTACTTCTACAACTTGGATCGATGGAGATTTGAGGAACTGACTCGTTTTCCTGCTATTAACTTTCACTAAAATTTTGATAGTTCTCTCTTCATTGAAGTCAAATTGTACGTGATAAACTCCAACAAGTTACAACATTCTTCTCTTTTTCTCTTCGACGGACAAGAATTGTTTGTTACTATATAAACTCGGAGAAATGCAGAATTTTGGCACACCAGAATCGTACGATCTGACTGAGGATATCTTGTTTGTTCAGTAGTGTGGGGAGAGAGGAAGTGTTAGAGACGGTGATGGTGATAATAATGATAGACGCATTCCGTTTAATCATTCCACTCGGTTCCTAATATTGGTCGCTTCGTCTTGTGGTCCATAGCTCTATCTGTGACGCTTCTTTTTCCTTACCGTAAAGGGATTCTGACGTCGCCGTTAGGAGGATAAATACTCTTACGTACAATAAAGAGAGGCCTAAATATATTTTGCCCAAAACCGACAAAAGATACTCCCTCCGTCCCAATTTATGTGATATAATTTAACTTGCAGATGGAATTTAAGAAAGGCGATGACTTTTGAAACTTTTGTCTAAAACAAGTCATAGATATTTGTGTGGTTGTAAATCATTTCATTAAGGATAAAAGGGAAGGGTAAAAGGGAAGCTTCAAGTAAAATTATTTCTAAATATAAAAATATATCATTCTTTTTGGAACAGACTAAAAAAAAAAAAATGTATCACATAACTTGAGAGAGAGAGAGTACTATTTGCTTGTGAACAGAAATAACGTTTATTAGGCATAATTGGACTAACAGATAAGGTTAATGAATGGGATTAGACGAGGAATAAGATCCCACTATGACTAGTCACAAATACTTTTGATTTTAATTTTTTACTATATCTATATTTATCGTTTATTATTCAGCTTACCGAAAGCATGATCTCTTAAATAGGAGGTTGGAAATCGATGATTAGTATAGATGACTAATAATGAGTAGATATGCGTTTTGCTTTTCCTAATCAGTAGTATTAGTATTATTTTCGTCATTTTTATATTTTAGATCATAATTCTTTATTCTTAATTCTCTATTACCACTTATTGTCTCTTCTTCCTCAATTTTTTTACTATCCTGCTAGTGTTACTGCGTTTGTTTTCATAATTGTCGTGCTTATGCTTTATTTGAGCCGAGCTAGGGTCTATCGAAAACAACCTTTTCTTTGCACAAAGGTAGGGGTAAGGTTTGCATACACTTTACCCTTCCCCAAACCTACTTGTAGATTACACTGGATATGTTGTTGTCGTATACCTACTGTTTGCAGTGTACATAGGTTGAAAAACTGTACCAAACAAGAAATTAGTAATACACAGAGCTAATGTATGTATTATTTTTCTCTAATGGAGTATATTCTACCAAACGACCTAAAGAAAGAAGAAGAGAATTGCATGGTGGTAAGTTTTTATAGCCATTTAGTATATTTTTTTTCCTTTTCCCAAATCATAAAGTAGTCAAAGGGCTTATTTACATGGTAAAAAGCTGGCCAACGTATTACTAAATCTTCCACTATGATCAAAACTGAAGTTTACAAGTGGATGAACTATGTTTAATCTAACTATTTATGAAATGGAAAATAGTCAAGAGTATTACTTAAACCAAACAAAGCGGAATTGAATTCTGCTCGAGGATATCTTTCTTCTAAAAGTTACATGAATAATAATGGAATAATAGATATAGTACACCGTAACCGTATGTATCAATATTTGGATGAATTGCAGGACCAGCAACAGCAACAAGTTAAATGTAAACGACCCATGTACATCACTTGAGCATGTGGAATTTAAGAATTTTTCCTCCCGTACGTGGCCCTGAAACTTGAATATTTTATCGTATATACTCGTTAGCCACAAAAATGAAAAAGTAAATTCCATTTAACTCTCTTTTCGTTTTAGGACAGTACGTAGGGAACCCCCCCCCCCCCCCCCCTTTTTGAGATCAACACAGTATTAATGTAGAGAATCCCATTAAGAATTTACATGTGAATGAAATAATTGTCACAGAATGTTAGAATTGTCAAAAGTATTCTTTAATATATTGCTATAAGAAGCCAAACTTGTTCGTCTTTTGAAGGGAATTGTTGGGTGTCAAAAGTTTCTTTTCTGAAAGAAAAAAAACTCATTCTTTCCTTTCACTTCCTTTGAATTTCAAATTTATTTTTTGGAGATTCTTTTCTCAATAGGACCTAAGAATTTTTACTATAACTTGATCTTTTCTTATGTTGCTTTTATAATTACAACTATAAAAGCAACATACCCAAAGATAATTTCATAAGGTGGGGTCTGGGGAGGGTAGAGTAGGCAGATCTTACCCCTACTTTGGGAGGTAGGGAGGCTGTTTCCAATTTATGTTGAATAATGAGTGTTAAATAAGATACTACCTTTGTCCCGTTTCAACGGTTGATTTAACATTTTCACGCTCATTGAGAAAATAATAAATACAAGATATAGTTTATTAAATTATCCTCATTTGTTAGATTTTTTTTTGAAGTTGAGTAATATTAGAAAAGAACTACTATTATTTAATATTAAGAATATAATTGAAAATAATTATCAACTTTAAAGCGACTGTTACTTTAATTTGGGACGGAGAGAGTCAGATACATACATAATTCTAAAATGTTTTAAGTTTTTTAATATACCGATAAATGTCACGGTAGTACTAAAAGGGATTGTCTAACCTATTGTCAACTCCAAGAAATTAAAGCCATTTAAGGGTGTGTTAGTTATGGTGGACAATGTTTTCCTGAAAAATGTGTTCTTGGAAAATAAGTGAATTTCTACTTATTTTCTCATGTTCGTTTGGGTAATAAAAAATAAGTGAATTTCTTACTTATTTTCGCATGTTCGTTTGGTTGGTAGAAAACATTTTCCGGAAAATATCCACCCAAGCCCCACCAACTCCACCCCATACCACACCAACCCCCACACCCACCCGCCCACCAAAAAAAAAAAATTGAAGTTTCTAATTTTTTTTCTGAATTTTCTACACCACCACATCCCCCCACCCCCCACCCCAAACAAAAATTTTCTTAAAAAAAAGTTTTAAAAGTTACTTTTTTTGGATTTTTACACCACCCACCCCCCCCCCCAAAAAATTTAATTTTTAACCACGCAAACTTTTAATTTTCATAATTTTTTTATAAAGGTGAAATTTAATATGAAGTAGAAAATTCGAGAGGGCGTAGGGGGTGCGTACGGTGGGTGTACACAATTAAAAAAAAAAAACTTTTAAAGAAAATTAATTTCTTTGGAAGGGGTGGTGGGGTGTCGGGGGAGGGGAGGTTGTGTGGCAAAAAATAAAATTTTTAAACTTTTTTTAAGAAAACAGAAAAAAAAAATTGGGGGGCGGGGGGGGGGGGGGGGGGGAGGGATGTGGTGGTGTAGAAAACCAAAAGAAAAATTTTTTTTAAAAAAAAATGGGGAGCGAGGGTGCGGGTGGGGGTGGTGGGTGGTGTATGGGTTGCGGGAGTTGTTAGGGTTTGGTGGTTGGGGGTAGGTTGGGTTGGGTGGGGGTGGGGTGGGTGGTGCATGGGTTGCGGGAGTGGTTGGGGTTTAGTAGTTAGGGGGTTGAGTGGTGAGTGAAATATCACTTATAGACTTGTTTTCCCTACTTTGATTGGGGAAGTTATTTTCCCCATTTTTAAGGAACTTATTTTCCTAAAGAAAATGTTTTACAAAATTTTTGACCAAACAAACATGAGAAAATTAAAAAATATTTTCCAGACATACTGAACACACCCTAAATGAAAATTCAATCATCACTTTCACAATCACACGTGAGGGCAGACGTCGGGTCTTGAAAACTGGGACCATATGTACATACGCCCGCTGCCCAAATTTGCCATGCAACAGTTGTGAATACAAGTTTGTTGTTTTCAAGTTTACCATGTTCAAACCACAAAGTTTACTATTTTATGTTCTTGAGGAATTTATGAGCAACAAAATAAGTGAAAGGAGAATCTTTTTTTCCATGGCAAAGAATCCTCATTTCAACAGTTATACTCCTATAAGAATTTATGAGCCTAGATGGTTAAAAAGGCATACCATCAGAGTACCGCAGTATCGTACCTTTAAATGCTTTTTAGTTCTCATACGTATTGCAGTAAAATAGGAACACTGTAAAAAGGAATTTACTGGATTTGTAGGATCGCACTTGGATTTCTATAGTGAAGCGGCTTTCTCGTAATTTGAACTTACCTATCCTGATGCTCCTGTACGTTCTTTTACTTACCATCAAACAGTCACTTTTGGGTAAAATTTATTCCATTCCGGTGTTTACATCAAATCATGTAAAATAATTATAGTTTTGTGACTAATGAGGTGAAAATGCATGTTAATTAACTATGATTAAGTGCTAAAACTCTATGCGAAAACACATGTCATGCATCTATGATCTATATATTGGCTTGATTAAAACATCGGGTGCGAATAAAATTTTAGCTAGCGTCACATTTGGTTGGAGTGTTTTCTCTTCCAAATGAGAATTTTCTGCACGAGTTGGGATTAATTGAGCTTTAAACAGTACTGAATAAATCTAAAAAGATAGAATTACAATGAAATTATACATTTAATCATTTATATACTTCCTCTGTTCACTTTTACTTGTCCATTTTTTACTTTTCACGCTGTTTAAGAAACAATGATTAAGATAGATATTTTACTATAATACCCCTATTAACTAATACTCAATCTCAATAATTGAAACTCAAATTCCCATACGTAATTATTAGAGCAATATGAAGTTCCACGATTCAACATTAAGTTTTTATATATTAGCACTTCACAACTCATCCATCTCTCTAGTGCTTCAAATTCCTTGGAGCCAAACAGTAAACGAAGAGGTTTGTGTCAATCTCAATGCTATGCATTGGTTAACTAATATTGACCATTACCATTTTTAGAAGTCTTGGTAAATAAATTAAAGGTAAAACAGGAAAAAGAAAATTGTCTAATCTTGATATGTGAAAAATGACAAGTAAAAATGAAAATCTATTTTAGGAATAGTAGACAAGTAAAAGTGAACGGAGGGAGTACTTATCAGGCAAGTACAAACTGGATATTGAATGAAATGCATAGTAATAGTGTCACAAAGTCATCCTATAAACGGAAGGAGGAATAAATGCAACGAATATTTCTTCTGTGAAATAATTAAATCCGAAATCTTGAAATCCAGAGACTTAAATATGGTCTACACATTGAGGTAGCTAGACTTCAATATCACTGAATGATAGAGCGAAAGATGTCGGAGATCTGGATACCTCCTTGCTTTGGAATAGGGAATATTAAACTTGCTACGAAATCAATTGATTTTTCTCCTAACTCTAGAGTCTAGATTGTTAATCTGTAGGGATTTTGGTGTGCATGGGGTTTAATCCACCTTTGGATTAATTAATGAGTGGGATCATGAAAGCTACTTTGTCTCATATAGGAACTAGGAAGGATGAAATTAAATAAATTTATTGGATATAACACACTTCTACTTTAACTTAAAGAGTTGAGAATATGGCATTGCCCTCGCGCTGGCTTCCCCGGCTCGGCTTCGGTCGAATAATCTAATTCAGGGGCCTGCCTCAAATTTCACACACTGAAATTCGAATTCTTCTTCTCCTGTTCTTTTGCATTATTTTTGAAAATAAAAGTAAGTGCCGAATGTGATTTGCTCTGTTATTCGGGTTCACTAAAATTCTATAATTTGAAGTACCTCTATTATATAATTGTTTATATCGTTCTATTATGGGGGGAATTAATTCAAAACCTCCACAATGAGGAGATTAATAAATTTAAATTTATTAAGGACAACCAATGTAATTCACTAATTTGTTAGCTCGAAATTGATTTAATTTTACTATTATATATTTTGCTTTAATAGAACTGGTTAGTGATACATAAAGTTAACAATATTATGTCCATAAAATCTGGTATTAACATGCTTGAGGGGACATAAGCACCCTTATTCCTATTCCCACCTTGCGCGCGGCAGGATACGACAACCTAACTAATTGGATTCACCTCATTAACTTTAATCATTGCATAAGTACTAATACTAAATTAATTACTGGCGACAACTAAAAGGTAAGATTCCTCAAGTTATGGTAATGATAGGTGGTTAAATAAAGGGTAGTAGACAAAGGCACATGGACCTTATACACGGAAAACAAGAGCTTATTTTTGGGTCCTATTCACTTTTGAAATTTGAAAAAGGAAATAAGGCGGCAGACAGCAGTCATTGATTTAAAAGTGAATTTCAGTCCTCTTTTATTTCTTTAAGATTGAAATTGAACTTCAAAAAATTAGACTAATTAGTACTTTTCCTTACTTTAATGTTTCCTCTCACATCTGCAAAATATTAGGAACAGCGAAAAAGTCAATACTTTCCCTAGATCGAAAACATTGCTGTTTGGTGTATAATAATTTGAATTTTAGCAGTATTTCGTAGGATGTAAAAGTATAATATAATAATTTCCCATTTCAGAATACTGCAAGATCCAAATAGTCTTTTGTCCATTCCAAAAGGATGTAGAAGTTTATTACTACTGGTCAAATGATATAGTAGTAAGTACTTTTGTATTTTCTCAATGAATACTGAGGTCAGTTTATTATTATTTCTAGGTCGTGATACATTACTTGTACTCTACTATTGTTTTCACTAAAATATTCTAGTAATACTACTAATTCCAAAAAGGACTTCTCTTAACCTGGTGGCTGATATTGATCAAGTTTGTATGGAGGCTAGGGGTGGTGGTTGAGCAGTGCTAGCAGGCGGTGGCCACCAGAGATCATGTGCGTCTTTAGTTGATGGTGGCGAGCAACGGGGGAGACGACGGTTATGACTAGTGGTTGTGTGATGGATGTGGCTGGCAATTTTAAATGTGGTAGTGGTTGACGATTGTGATTGTGACTTGTCGGTGGAAACTAGTCGTAGAGGTGATTGATAGTGATGGAAAATAGTTGGCTACGGTGGTTGTGTGATAGTGATTGGCGTGGTACTAAATAAAGTGATAAAAAATTATTTATAGAAAATTTTAAGTGAATATTCTAATGATCGATTTAAGGTTTGTACATGATCTAAATGACTCAAACTTATTAAGAGTTAATAAGTGATAGTGAAAGAAAATAATAAATATCAGACAGGAAATAGAATTCAAGGAAGAAATACTAGTATTTTTAAGAGTTAAAGGGACAACAACACACCTTAAGTCACGTTTTTTTAAATTTCTTATCTGAACTATCAGGTGTGAGAGTTTCTTACCTAAACTATCACCAACTACTTAGCAAAACACACCTTAACTATCAATTGTTCATTACCACCTTTTCTCTATTTTTAATTAAAGGAATTTGCATGCAGTTGATATTTTTTTCATTTCCATCTTTTCTTTAGCTAGCCGCCAACCATATTGGAAATTCTGGACGGAATTAACATGGTGGGAAAAGGGGAGGGAGAGGTGTGGTTTTCAAACTGAAAAAAGACAATAGAATTGTAACCTCGTAGCCAAATTATTCTCACATAAAGGCACGACTACATGTCAAAAATAGAGCGCTGAATGACTTTATTTGTTTAACCATCTTTTCATGAAATTTAAGCGCGCGCGCAGTGGAAAGACATAATCCGTAATCCCAAGGCTGGCCAAAAGATAGTGAGAAAGCAGAAAGCCGAAAAAAAGGAAAAGAAGGTGGAAAAATAGGCAGAGATAAGGAATCTAGTAACATAAAAGATCGTGGAAATTTATTTTATCAAAATAATTTTCCTGAGGAAAAGGACTCTGACTGGAATATACAACTTTATTTTAAAGAGAGACTTATTTTCATGTCTAAGACATGTTTTCATCGCTACTGCCTAGTGCGCAATTGGTCCACTCCTTTTTTTAAAAAAAAAAAAAAAAAAAAAAAAAAAAACTCAAAGCATCTTGGTTTTCATCGTTCTAAAAGCGTAATCAAGTCTTCACCCTTTTGGAATAGACATTTTGGTCCTTCTCCCAATGTTCACGTCCAAACGTACTCTTTATTTTTATTTTATTTTTTAGTTTTTGTTTCTTTTTTTCTTTTTTCCATTTAAGTGCTCCGTGTAAAGCACATAGGTATAAGGTCTCAGAGACTCTGAACAATAATCTAATACTGGTATTGGATTATATTATCAAGATACATAATCTAATAGTTTTGGTGGAAATTTTCCTTATTATCTAAAAAAAGGTTTAGCTTATTATGGACAGGTGATTATTTCTTATATGATTTAATGGAGTAAAAATTCTTATATAACTGCCAATTCAAAGAATTCGTTTTTGTATCGAATTGGAAACTCTTGGTCATAAAATTGGGGCAAAATAAAGAGATTTGTCAGCTTCAAATTTCACCTTCCTCCTCTAGAGTTCGAGAATGGTTTTCTGTGATAAATATAAAAATAAAAAGAGGTGGGTTAAAAAAAAACTATCTCTTCTGTGAAGTAGAAGGCCAATTAAAGAGGGGTAACTGATGGAGATGATTAAATTGTGAGGGGAGCAGTAAAAAATTGTGCGCTAGAATGGAAAAGTAAATGGTCCTCAAACACCATTGCGCAATAGTACGAAAAATGTTACTCTAGTGTCTACTTCGTTTTCTCCGATTTCAATTCCTATGCTATTTACGTAAAGAACGAAAATGTTATTCCATTTAGGGTGTGTTTGGTATGAAGAAAAATGTTTTCCGTGGAAAATATTTTCCTACCAAATGTTTTCTGGAAAAACATGTGGGTTTCTTATTTATTTTCTAGTGTTTGGTAACTAATCAAAAGATATTATCCCAAGAGCATTTATATGTAATTTATGAAAATACCGTGGGGTGGGGAGTGGGGGTTCAGGGGTGGCGGGGGTGGGAGGGTCAAGAGATGGGGATTGGGGTCCTTGAATGTGTGGAGAAGAGACAACGAACTTGGAGTGTTACTTATGGAATTTGTTTTCCCTACTTCCAATAGGAAAGTCATTTTCCTCACTTTTAAGGAACTTATTTTTCTAGAAAAAATGTTTTACAACCATTTTAACTAACCAAACATGAAAAAATTGGAAAATGTTTTCCTCCATATACCAAACACACCCTTACTGTTGCCTTTCTCCTCATACATCTAATTTACGGCCTTGATTTGAGTTCCTCTCATTTTGGGCTAGATTTGGAAAAGTTCAACAAATGTGGCAGCTTGAACAGTGTTAACATCTTCATGAATGCATGTTGAATCTATATATAATATAAAGCTAGGCATAAAAAAGATGATATCACCTCTCTATGACCTGTATTTGTATTTTTCTCCTTTTTTTTTCGGTTTTATTGCATTTTTGGTTAATTCCTGCAACTAACCTATAACAACAGTTATAACATTCAAATGTCAAAGAATTAAAAGCAAAGGAAATTAATTCTAGCAGTAGTTATAAGTTGAAATTAACCTTCACAACGTGCATGCCAGAAGGAGTTTTAATTTGGAAGCCCAATGGTCCATCATTAATTCTCTAAATAATTTCACTTCAATGGCTACTGTACAAATTTAACCTCAATAAAAAGAGTTTACATATCTTAATCTTTATCCCATAACCACCTTCTTTCATTCAGTGAGAATTTACTTTACTTTTCTCTTCTATATTGTTACTAATTAGAAAACAATTTGCCATTGTTCATGGCATATTAAAGGAGGATGTGAGTTTTTCTGTTAAAAAACTTATGAACCTACACCAGAAGAGGGTAAAAGAAAGAAGCAAAACTGAGTGCATTTGTCCCAAATGATTAGAACAAGACATAACTGTAGGAATCTTCGGGTGAGTTTTGTCCTTATTTTTCATTTGTTCTTTCTTTTATCTTTTTGTGTCCTTTTCTTCATTACTTTCATTTCTTCTCCAATGTCATATTCATTGTAAGAGGTGATGTTCAAGAAGTAAAAATCGGATTGGCAAAATTGATAAATGTTATAGTAGTATGTATTTTTCATTTATATATTAGTTTTCTGGTTTTTTTTTATTATTAAATCCTTTCATATAATAAGTTTGTGTTACACTTTGGTGGATAGTTCAGGAAATGTTATTGAATATCATATGAGATGTTGGTATTTTCTTTTTTGAATGATCTTGAGGGTCGTTCTTTCATGAATTTTTTATCATGCGGTTGCAGGGTATGTGTTTTCATGACCTTTTAATTTGATGTTTAAGTTTCCTTTAATGTCACAAATCATCATTTGTCTGAAGACTTTTTCATGAGAATATCTCTCCAAAATTTGCAGGATAGTAGATAGTGTTGTTGGTGAAGACGTGACTGGGATTTACGGGGTGTAATACAAGGAATGTAATTTTAATTTGTAGGAATTGATAAATGATCGCAAGGCGTGCTTAATATCAGAAAGGGATGACGAGATCAATGGTTAATTAAAAAAAAAAAAAAGGTGCATTAAGCTCTTGAAATGTATTCATGAGCTTATCTTTTTTTCTTTGATCAAATTTGATTGCTTAATTCATCTTTAACTTCTAATGATAGTATTGCGTAAGTAACTAATTATGCATTCAAGTTCTTAAATCATACTCTCAATATTTTTTCACATTCATTAAAGATCCCCTTAATTTCTTTTTGTTGCGTCTCTTTCTCAATTTCATTTCAACCTTCCAAATTCAGTATAATTCCTTTTTGTAATTCTTTCTCTTATTCATGACTTTAACTGAGAGTGATTACTACAAAGAGAAAATATGAGGTTTCATACCTCCTATGCTAGCACGCTCAATTGTTTAAGAGATATCAATCATTTTTATAAAAATATGACATTATTGAACTCCCTATTCAAAAAGTTGAATACTTATTTACATAAATTAAATGTACAAGGAAATTATGTTTAATTTATTATACATATGCACATAAAGAGACCAATTTTTTAGAATTATTTTCTTTCTTTACACATTAAAAATAAAATAAAGATATAGTTATACCTATATGGCTTATACAAAACTACTCAACAACAACAACAACAACAACAACATCTACATGAATCTTTCACGTTTGGGAAGGATAGGTTGTACATAGATCTTGCCCTCGCTTTTTTAAGGGTCGAGATACGTTTCAAAAAACCAACGACTCAAAACTCAAGTGTTATTAAAAATGAAGAGTCTTAGAAAAATGTAAAATGAAATGTTAATAATAAAAACACATTAAAATTTGAACTATAATCTATATGTATTTGTATATGAAGAATAAATTTTAAATACTTTTAATATATATTTAAAAAAAAAATTGTATATAAAATGAGGTCTCGGATAAATTCACTAGTTTAAGTTATATTGACAACTAATTAATCCCAGAAAAAGAAGTAGTGAATTAGTAAACAGGAATACTACATTTAGCATCTTGTGAAGTAATTACTGTTAATGGCGAACTAATAAGTGCGACATTAAAATAGACAATCAAGTAGGGCACAGACTGTATGAGTAAGCAGCTGTGGCCTCTGTGTTGTGAGACTGAGGCTTGCCAAAACCAGTGAACCCAAAAATTGAAGGGCTTGACCATATATTGGCCGAATAATGGGACAACACACATGGCAACGAAGCGAGTAGATTCTATAAATAGGGAAGTGGTCCAAATTTACTTCGAAAGCTACATTTCTCACTAGTTTGGATACATATATAAAAGGCTTAATGCATATGCAGCCCCTAAACTTGTCCCTTTTTTCCATTTTGGCCTTCAACTAAGTGTTGTTCTTATTTAATCACTCGAACTCATCCTCAATTACTGCTATCAAACCCTCTAAATCTGATTTTTATTAGAAGCAAAAATTAAATTGTGTTAATGAAGGTGAAGTAATATTTTAGACGTGTGGTAAGATATTCTTTAGGTCATGGATATGTCGGTTTACTAGCTTGGTTTTTCCTTCCATTTCTTGAGAACAATTAAGAGCTTACTTTTTTTTTCTCAATTGCTGCTAATCTAAAAGATGGCATAATTAAATTAGAATATATATTAGCATGTTGCTACATTGAAGAGGGAATCTTATGTAAGTCGGATTGTGTTTGATAGGCCTTGCTTGAGGAAATGTTCGGGGAGTTTAAGGAGCAATGACTTTGTTAAGGTAGAAATGGAAAAAAGAGACAAATTCAGGGAGCTGCATATGCATTAAGCCTATATAAAATCAACGAAAAGTGGTCGCGCTAGTAATTGATTTCATCAATTCACTCTTTATCAAGAAAATGACCTGAAGGAGATGACAATTGGAATGTGGTCCTGCTGAAAACTTAATTAATGTAAGGGCTTGGTTCCTCGTAGGAGAAGCTAGGCGTGCAAGAGCCGCCAAGAGGTTCATTCGAATCCACTTTAATAAAAATTTACACTATATATATAAGGTTTAAAAAAAAAAAAAAAATGTGTGTGTGTGTGTATATATATAATAGATGTTGATTTATAACTTGTGACTTTAATAGTATCTTCTTTTTTATGTTTTTCGATTTAAGTAGTGAAAGTCCTGACTTGTCTTTATTCGTGATTATGGTATTTTTATACATTTCATGCATGTCTCATAACGTGGTCCATGTTCCCAGACTTAACTGAGATTTATTGCTGTGATTTGGTGCACGTGTATTTTGTTCAACTAGTGTCTCAATGCTGCTGCTTAGACAAATACCTCCCCCTTCCCCAGCTCCCTACCTGGTGCACGAAGCAACACTTCAGCTACTTTATGTTTGACAAAATATTGTAAACAATAATGAGTTAGTAAGACTTTGTAAAGCATTTCAATTAATCGTCGACATTACAAACGTGCGTGAGATCACTACCGACAAATACTAGTACATTAGTTCAACTTCTCCATGACCCCTATATTTTTGTCTTTTCAGCAAGATCTTATTATAATGTCTAATTATGACGGAGTTTCGTTTTTTCCCCTCTATTGTGCATGATGATATATATTAACTGTACAAACTAGTGCTGCAACACAGCGACAGCACATCCATTTTGAACCTCCATTGCCGTACGTAGCAGCAAACTTGGGCCGACAATCATATGGACAACAGAATGTGGGCCTTAATTTCATGGTCACTCGCTAACCTTATTCAAACCAGCAACTCTAATTTGTATTGGAGGATAGGCATGTGATAGTGATAAGACCGCCAACAATCGTGAAAACATAGGGAAAATTAAGGGGTAAAGCACACAAAATAACCCCCAAGCCAAAAGTTATTACCCGTCCTTGCCCCCACCGAATTTACAAAGCTATTACCCGTGTTGCCCAAAACAAATTACCGAGGGCATTTTTTTTCTTAAAGAAATGGCAGACTTACCCCCAAAAAAAAAATGTTTTTCTTTTCAAAAATAAAAATAAATTATAAATATTAGAATATTAGCTAATTGTTTTTAAACTAATAATAATAATATTAAAAAATAATTATTGGACTATAAAAGAAGTAATTAAAAAAAAATACTAAAGTCACTAGCTTATTTATTAAAATCTAAATTAATAGAAAATATATTTTTATTTTTTTTTCTCTTTTGGAAATGAAAACAAAATTTATATAAAAAATATGATTCTATTTTTTATAAAAATTAACTTGATAAATTAAATTATATAAAAACTAAAATATCAAAATAAGCTTAAACTTTGTTTATTGCATTTTCTTATAATATTTATTCTTTTGAAGGAATGAACTTTCTTTTGAAGGAATGAATATGTCCTTTATGATACCGTATCAGTATAGATATATACCATGTGGATATCATATAAATATTGAGGAGTTTTTTTGAAGGAATGAATCAGTTCTTTATGATATCCTATCAGTATATGAATATATCGTGTGGGTATCATAAAAGACCGAGGAGTATTTTTTCCGTAGAAATGAACTAGTCCTTTATGATACCCTGGCAGTATATGAATATATTGTGTGGGTATCAAAGAGGACCGAGGAGCGTTTTTTTTTCTTCGAAGAAATGAACCCGAGTCTATATGATACTGACGGTATATGAATACCTTAGTGTGGGTATCATAAAGAGACCGATAGTGTTTTTTTCCCCGAAGAAATGAATCATTCCTCTATGATACTTAAAGTGGTATATGAATATACCGTGTAGGTATCATAAAGGATCGAGTGTTTTTTTCGAAGAAATAACCCGATCCTCTCTATGATCTGTTGCGATATATATATACGTGTGGATATCATAAAGGACCGAGGAGTGTTTTTTTAAAGAAATGAACTAATCCTTTATGATGCCACCGTACGTGAATATCTTTAGTGTGGGTATCGTAGAGGCCAGAAGTTTTTTCGAAGAAATGAATTGGTCATATGATACACAGCGGTTTATGAATATACGTATGGATATCATAGAGAATGAGTTTTTTTTTTTTTTTCCGAAGAAGAATAAATGAACCAGTCCTCTATGATATCCTGGCAGTATATGAATATACCGTGTGGGAATCATAGAGGATTAAGCAGTGTTAGAATGAATCTGCGATCTACGATACCTTGTTAGTACATGATATACCGGTTTGGTATCATAGAGAACTCAATGTTTTCTTGAAGGAATAAACTGTTAGTCTTGTATGATACCATATCAGTATATTATATACCATGTGGGTATCACTAAAGACTAAATAGTATTTTTTGAAGGAATAATCCAACGTTCTATGATACCTTATTTGTATAATATATACCATGTGGTTAT